>NW_027508717.1:1102500-1177500 GCF_051911475.1 Siphateles boraxobius | reverse complement strand
CAACTCATCAGTCGTTTGTTTGTTATTTGTTTATTTATTTATTTTAAACAACACCAGTGATAAATATTTATTAATTTGTTTCCAACAACAGTAAAGACCTTTCATTTATTTATTTTATTTATTATGTTTTGAAAAACAGAACCAAGAAGTGTTTGTTTTGAAAACAGTAATGAGAACAGTAAATAAAGCTTATTTATAATTAATTAATACATTTTAAAATACAGCAGTGAGGCATGTTTATTTATTTATTTAAAATAAAACGAATGATAAATATTTGCTTATCTTTAGCATGGTTATTATCCGCATCACTACGATCAGACATCATAATCAGAGAAGAGAAACAAAAAATAAAATACGATTTTAAAAAACATTTTATTTCAGCCTTAGTTTAAGTACTTACCTAAAACTAAATTATCTTAAACTAATAAATAAAAAATAATAAAAACTAATAAATTAATCAAAAATGACAAAATTACTAAAGCTTTAACTAAATTAAAGTGAAAACAGAAAATATTCAAAATGAAATCTAATTAAAAACAATTGTCAAAAATTATAACATTATATCAACGATACTAAAATAACACTCGTCTTTAGTCACTGCAGTTTCAACTTGCATAATACTTACTGCATTAACTATAACTATTAAAAACTGCTTTCATTAACTGAATGACGATGATGTAACATGTGGGTGTGGCTCTGAGGCTCCGCCTTCTTTAAGGTGTGAATCTTCTCTGGTTCATTTCTTCTGTTAAGACACGAGTAAACACATGCACAGTGGAGAGCCGCTTTACAGCAGAAGCTCAAGCTGGAATTCTAATTCTAAGCAACACTGACACTGTTTTTTCATGTTTAATACTGATTTAAAACTATCAATTGTATAAAGTGCTGTATCAATAAACGTGACGTGACTGAATCATATCAATATGATCAGATGCTTTCTGAACTGCTGTTTTTTTGTTTGTTTTTTGCAGCACATATTTGCATATTCATCTAAATGTTTGCATTGTGGTAATGTTTGCAAACAGTAAATACTGCAAAGGTATTTAAAAATTCTTTTTAAAAAATGGTTAGTTCCAGCCTTGATTCTGATTGGTCAATAGCTGTGTTTTATTCATGTTAAAACACGGCTATGACTGCTTTTAGCAACGTAAACATTACGTTATCATTGATATTGTTCAAGCTTGTAGAGTAGAGTATTGTGAGAGATCGAGTAAGCAAGTGTACCTGCATTTACAGTAGATATAGCATTTTCCTTCAGGTCAGTTCTATATTCATAATAAAAAATCTGTTTAAATGTCCGCAGCGATATCTTATCCTTTTAACAGTTAAGGGTTTTCCCGTGACACGCTAGACTTTTGTCAGTTGCGTCTTGCTTCTCTGTGTTCACAACAAGTTTCAGTCCTTTCAATATAAAAGTCTTCTCTACTCACTGACTCACTCATAAAGACAGTCTTTGTCGCCATCTAAAGGCAATATAATGTAACTTCTGTTGCTGTTCACGGTCAGGGACTATTTTTTCCAGAGGAAGGAAGGCTTTTAGTGATTTTACTTCATGAAAGTAACGATACAGCACTAGCCTCGAGTACATTATTGCTGACTAACTTCACTGTGAGTATATCGGCGCCTGAAGAGCCTCACCTGTTTTATTGGTCAGTCTGAAGACGACTTTGCGGTCGGCGATGCCGCAAACGTTTCGTACGGAGGCGATGCAACTGTAGTTGGCGTAGTCCTTGGGTCTCAGGTTCTTCAACTTCAGGATCTTCGTTTCCCCCTGGAGCTCAGAGTGAGAGACAGAGAGAAATGTGTGCAAATGTGTGCTTCAATGTGCTTAATAGAATATATGCGGCAGAACTGGAATCAAGTAGATTATTAAGCACGTTTTCTGTCAAACATGTCTATATTTTCAAATTTCCAAAACCTGATGCAAAAGTTTATGCAGGGCCGAAACCATCTTAGGCATTGAGCAGGAGGATCATAATTAAAAAAGGTAAAATTGTTCCTCCCAAAATGTATTTGTCACGGTCGTGTTTCAGGCAGGAAGAAGAAGATAGACGATCAAGTTCAGAATACTCAAAGTTTAATCATAATACATCAGGCAGGCGATAGCAAACAGAACTAAACATAAAGGTGATCAGACAAGGAAAGAAAGCAAGGGAACAACTTAAGTAATGAACACATACGATATGATTAATAGAAAATAGCTGGTAAAAATGAACTATATAATGACCGTAACCAAAGAAACGTGACAAATGAAAAAAAAAACTGAAGGTCCTTGAAAACAGAAACTAACAGAATATAATGGTGACAGTATTCTTCACGCTGCTCTGTTTATTGACAAGAAGTTTTAAAAGTGATTTTTTAGGCTGGGCTGCCTCAGTGCACATCAATGTCACGATGAGTGAGAGGACCAATTAAATCAAAGAAGGCAGAGCTTCACAGTTCACAGATTTCAAACACGAATTCTAGGTGATGCTTCAGTTTCAATGGTGAAAGAGTGTGAGGTAAGATAATACCTCACTTTATACTTTATAATATACTTTATTATATATTATATAAAAAAATACCTAAACATTTTAATAAAACAAAATTGAAAACAGAAAATATATAAATAAAAACGAATTCAAACTATTGAGTTGTCTAAGACCAACATCTAGCTACTGGAGTGCCTCAGGGCTCAGTGCTGGGGCCGCTTCGCTTCTCCATTTACATATCATCACTAGGATCTGTCAATCAGAAACATGGTTTTTCCTATCACTGCTATGCTGATGACACAACTCTCTACTTCTCATTCCAGACAGAGGATCTGACAGGAGCTGCTTACATCTCAGCCTGCCCGACATTTCTTCATCTAAACCTTATGAAGACAGAACTGTTGTGGCTGTTCATCTGGGTTCATCATCCATAACTCCTCTCAGGACAGCCAGGAACCTTGGAGTAGTGATTGACGATCAGTTAAACTTCACAGATCACATTGCTAGAACTGCCCGGTCCTGCAGATTTGCTTTATACAACATTAGGAGGATCAGGCCCTTCCTATCGGAGCTACACAACTCATTTTCCAAGCTCTAGTTCTATCCAGACTGGACTATTGTAATGTTCACTCCTTGTATCTGTCAAACCTCTGCAACTGATACAGATGCTGCAGCAAGAGGGGTTTTGTGGTGTCATCCATGGTGTATTTAAATATCGTGTCACAATATATCACAATAAAAAAATGCAACAATATATATCATGGATAGTGACAATATGTATTGAAGATACTTCAACCAAAATAAAAATTACTGTGTGAGAAAAAATTCAAGTTTTCAGAGTTTTAATGTCAGTACTATATAAAACTACTATAAATAATGTTGAATATAATGTATAATAAGGAATATTTGTGGGTCCTGTAATGCCAGATGTCTGATGTTACCATTAAAAAAACGGCCTACATTATTTTAAATATATCTAGTCAGTGAAAGAGTGCAAGCAGATTCGTCTAAAATAATTCTGTATTTTCTGCTTCAGAATCATGAATATTGTTATTCTGGTGTCTCTTTTGTCCTGTGCTTTGGGTTTCCAAGCCTATTCATTTACACCCACAACATAGTAAAATCTAGCATTTTCATCAACAGTAAATTTTTTGTTAACCTTTTATCAGTATCGCAATAATATCATGATATGTATCGAATCGTAACATGAGGGTATCGTTACACCCTTAAGAGGCACAATTAACATTTTTATGGTTTTAGTTTCGGTTTTAGTTAACTATAATAACCATGTTTCAATACATTTTAACTAATTCAATATTGCTTGTTCCACAGCCATATTTAAATAATGTTAATTTTTTTAACAGACTAAATTTTCAGAATGAACACAACAATGCTGATTCTAAGCAATTTGAAAAAATGCATTTTAAAAATATGATTATTTAAATACAACAAAATAGATGCAAATTATAAACCATGCAATGTTTCTGACCTTGTCTGACAAATATGCATCTCGTTAAGTTTATTCGTGTAAACTGTAAATTTAGGCCTGCACATGTTTTGAGTGGGTTTACTAAATAAAAATGCCAGCAACTAAATACTAATATACAAAACAAAAAACACAGCATTATATCATGAACTTCTCCAAGTACACGAAACGCATCTGACGCTCGAAGGCATCAGTCGCCGCCAGCTTTCATCAGCGCCGCGAGTTCATCATTAATCTGTATCTCATTACCGTTCCACTGCAAATCCATTCACTGCATTGCTCATTTCAAACACAACCTTTGGAATTTTAATTTGCGGAAACGATAAATGCGTCGGCGGCGCCTTATCGTGTTTCTCCACCGCCATGCGGCACCGAAACGCAGGGGGTCTTTAGGCCCATCGGTCCTGGAAGCTTGTAAAGCATCTTCCCATCCGAGAGAAACACAGACGCTGGCTTTGATGTGGCGTCCCACTCATCACTGTAGATTATAATATCAGACAGATAGAGTCCTCACAACTAAGAGCTTCCCTCGCTTTCATATTCCGACGATCATTCCCCCTCTCCCCAAACGTAATTTCATTAGGCGGACTCTGTCTGTGTCACCTCTTCGTCTGCGTCTGGCTGATATCGTTCTCGCCGCTCGCCTGTCGAGCTCCTGATGGGAAACCAATTGGAATAAAAATCCACAAAACGAGATCAGAGAGACAGAAAGAATGAACGTGTCTAAATAGGAGAACTGTGTGTGTGTGCGTGTGCTGGGAAATAACTGCTATCAGAGAGCTTTATCAACGAACTTTGACGTTTATGTGTTTGATTACTATACGCATATATTTGCATTCTAAGAAGAAAAGGTTCCATGTGGTTTCGTCAGAATGGGATCATTTCATTCGTTTCGGTTAATTAATTTAGTTGTAATTCAAATTCCATTTAGTAAACTAAACAGCTCGTAGGCATCCTTTATGAATAACCCATTATTTAAGACATTTGTCTTTATATTGAACATTTTTGGCATAAAGTGTTCTATAAAATTAAGTCAAGAACCATAGAGTTAAATATAGAACATTTTTTAGTTACACTTTATTTTGACAGTCCACTTTAGATATTCTACTATAAGTAACATTGCCACTACATCAAATATCAGTCAATAGATATACTGTTTGCTTAATATCACTTTATTTTGACATTTTGAAGTAACTTTGTAAGTACAACTCAACTAACCCTATAAAAGTCTACTAATACTCTAATGAGAGTTAGCTCAGAAACAATTAACATGTCTAAATAGGAGAAGTGTGTGTGTGTGTGCATGTGCTGAAAAATAACTTTTATCGAACAGTTTTATCATTGAACTTTGATTATTACACGCATATATCTGTATTCTAATAAGAAAAGGTTCAATATGGTTCTGTCAGTGTGGGATCATTTGAAGGATTTTATTTCAGTTATTTAATTTAGTTGTAATTCATTTTTAATTTAAATTACATTTAATGAATTAAACAGCTCGTAGATATACTTTATGATATAACCCATTAAACATGAAAGTATTAAAGACATTTCTCTTTATATAGAACATTTTTGGCATAAAGGGTTCAAGTCAAGAACCCTAGAGTTCTATATAGAACAATTTATCACACTTTATTTTGATAGTCCACTTTGGATACTCTACTAACTTTGCAACTACATGTCAACTAGCAGTCAATAGAATATACTGTTTGCTTAATATCACTTTATTTTGACATTTTAAAGTGACATTTGTAAGTACAGCTCAACTAACCCTATAACAGTGTACTAATGCTCTAATGAGAGTTAGTTGACATGTAGTTGTAGTCACAGATAGTACTATCAAAAGTAAAGGGCATTTTTAAAGATATCAGATAAACAGTATACATAATAATCAATAAACAGAAGACAACAACCCAGCTAACAGGAACGTTCTGGCAAGAGTTATGAACAAACTTTCCAATACTGTTAATAGAAGAATTATCTGGTCTATTACTTATAGATCATTCATGGAATGTTTTTCTGAATCATTTTATTTGGATGTTTAACATTTTTAAAATGTAACGGAATGTTTCGGAATGTTCAAAGAACATTTAAAAGTAGCATTCCAATAATGCAAAATGGAATGTTCATTTAAAAAAATAAATTTAAAAAAAGAACGTTTGAAGATTCAGAGAACCGTAAGAGATAAAGATTTCTCAACTGTAACAAAACGTGGTGTGTGTGAGACTGGATTTCCAGTTCCTCTCGTCCCGTGACAGACTCACGATAAAGAGAAACAGAGAGAGAGGACGAGTGAGCGAGACTAAAGCTGTTCTCATGACATCTACAGCGGAAACAACACGAGCTCCTGACGGCTTCCACTGACACACACACACGCTTTTCTCGCCGGCCTGACGCGTGTGTGAAACGGTGGGATGACGTTTAGTGCCAAAGCAAATGAAAAAGGGCTTCAGACGAGGAAGATCTGTGCGCTTTCTGAGGAGGTGTTGAAGAAGAGCTAATAACCAGCAAAACCTTTAAAAATCACTGAAAAACAGTCCTCACATACTGATGATATACCTCATTAAACTGATCCAGTCTCTTCTGCTCACCAAAGCTGCAATTATTTCATTAAAAATACAGTAAAAATTGTGAAATATTACTCCAATGTAAATCAGCTGTTTTCTATGTGGTAAAGTGTAATTTATTCCTGTGATCAAAGCTGAATTTTCAGCATCATTACTCCAGTCTTCAGTGTCACATGATCCTTCAGAAATCACTATAATATGATGATTTGATGCTCAATAAACATTTATGATTATTATCAATGTTGAAAACAGTCATATTTCCGTGGAAACCGTCATACATTTTATTTTTAAAGGTGTCATGTGTCAGAATTGAGTTAAAAATATACAAAAAATGAGTTACACGGATCAAAAGAATGAGAAGAAATAAACAATTTAATGATGATGTCATGATGTGATAAAAAAAGGAGCAGAACCAGAGTTAACACTGACACTGCTTTCCATCGTTGGAGACAACTAATGGACATGAAAGAAATGAGGTTCGACTCCGAACTTGCAACATTTCTTTTGGATTGGTAAGTAAGATGCTGTTAGTATTTCGCTAGAAGTTTGTTTTATAAGTTTGTTTAGTTTTTTCGGGAACTTATAACATAGAAATGTATCGAAGGCTGTTCGATGTGAGTTCTAAAGTTAGCGATGGCTACATTGAAAGGTGTAATGAGAACTACGTGAGCTATATTATGTTTACTAAATTGCTTTCCTGAGGTAAATCTGACATATTTGTTCTCCAGCTATGTTATTGACCTCTGCACGCTGATAAAAAAAAGGATTGGTCGGTATCATGTATGAGGAATACATTTTGGTAAGTTGTAGCATACTGTATCTTTCAACAGTGTTCGTGTGTTTTTACTATTAGCTAGTAGAGATGATCGGTTCACGTGCGCTAGGGATCTGTCGTGTAACGTTAATATTTACAAGCGCCAAAACGGTATTTTTTGACAGAATCGGTGACGGTGAATTCGTGAGTGTTGGTAGCTCTGAAATGCGCTAGCTTGGTCAACAGCAGCGAATGCTGTCTGTCAAATTAATGTAATTCAAACTAACAATAAAAATGTAATATGAACAAAACAAATATGAACATTCACTGGTGAAGGGGAGTAGCTTGAAGATGTCATTTAAAAATCAATTGACATCAACCAACGTTCCTCTGGAGTTAGTTGGCCCGGCTTCGGCTATGGCTCTAGGGTCGTTGTGGAGGTAGGGGCGGAGCATAGAGACTATGCCGTTTCTCGTTTGTTACTCTAGAGTAGATCAATTCACTTTCTGGAGGTAGACTGCCCCCATCTGGTATGGAATGTGGAGTATGAATTGATTTTTTTTGCGCGGATATTACACAAGGCACCTTTAAGGATTCTTTGATAAATAGAAAGTTTAAAAAAACAGCGTTTATTTGAAATAGAATCTTTTGTAACATTATAAATGTCTTTACTGTAACTTTAATCAATTTAATGCGTCCCTGATGAATAAAACATTAATTTCTTTAATATGCAGTAAAAAAAATGCTAGTAAATTTCACAAATAATTGCAACATTTTTAAATTATAGTAGTCTACTTTGATACTGTACAGTAACCATATTCAGGTACTTCAAAGAATATAAT
The DNA here is from genome assembly GCF_051911475.1 of Siphateles boraxobius. NCBI lineage: Eukaryota > Metazoa > Chordata > Actinopteri > Cypriniformes > Leuciscidae > Siphateles > Siphateles boraxobius. The sequence continues at coordinate 1,169,380 of NW_027508717.1, read as the reverse complement.
TTACATGAATTAATTTAGCAGACATATTATAAACATGGTACGTTGCAAGAAAATGATATTCTTCATCCATATTTTTTTCTTGTTTTCAAGTTTCCAGGTCAGAATCTTGTTTTCCCTTTGAATTAACATTTTTCTGACCCCATTGCCAGATATTTGTGGAAAAATAAAAATAGTATTACTTTCAGCAAGGGTTCTACCACCCCAACTCGTTGGGTTATTTTTAACCCAACATTATTAAGTGAGCAGCATGGTACAATGCAAAAAAAAAAAAAAATATATATATATATATATATATATATATATATATATATATATATATAGTTTCCAGGTCAGAATCTTGTTTTCCTTTTAAATTAACGTTATTTTTATGACCCAATTCACAAACTCACTTTATTTTGATACAATTATTCAAGGCATACTATATTCACTCATTTGCTTCTCCATCTTGATTAAAGCATGTTCACAAACTTATACTGGAAAACAACAGTATTACTTTCAGCAATGGTTCTACCACCCCATAGTTGGGTTACTTGTTGGGTTACTCGTTGGGTTACTCGTTGGGTTATTTTCAACCCAACATTATTAAGTGAGCAGGATGGTGCAACGCAAAAAAAAAAAAGTTTTATATATATATATTTAGTTTCCAGGTCAGAATCTTGTTTTCCTTCTGAATTAACATTATTTTTAAGACCCAATTTATGACCCAGCAAGGGTTACATTCTTACCTGGGTGAAGAAGGGCTCGTAGATCTCAACGCCTTTATCGGACCCTTGCGAGAGAACGTCTCGCCCGCGGTTCCAGCTGTAGCGGATGGGGGGGTTTGAGTTCGCCACGCATCGCAAGAACACCGTCCGCTCGTAGTAGAACTGCTCCTTCGCTTCACCGATACTCTGATGAACCGTCACCACGGGCTCGTCCAGGTCTGAAGAAACACACACAGCATCTCAGGACATCTCATTTTGCATTTATTTTTCATTTCCAACAACAAAAGATCCAAATAGAATAAGAATGTTGCAACATACCGAAAGAAAAAAAACAATATCTATAAAGTATTATAGCAAAAATTTCAATATGTTCGAAAAGGAGCGGGAGCTTATTATTTCAGCCCCTAAAATCGATGTAAATATTTGTTTCTGGTGACACTTGGCGCACTTTTTCCCATGGCATATTTTAGCTAACATCATAAATTAGGTATCAGTCAAAAGCCTAAAGTCCTCATGTAGTCAATCATTTTATCCCTTAAAACTAAAAAAATTACATATTTAAACTTTTTTTCCTTGAAAAAATATTCTTCACGCCTTAAAATATCTTGAATGTAACTCAACACCCTTGCCTCATTTAGTATGCGCAGTTCTATGAATATGCAAATGAGCCCCGCCTCCACTCACTCACTCACTCACTCAGAGATCCACTCGTTGACGATCACACGTTGATCTGATTGGTTACAAGGTAGTTTGTGACGTCAGAAACACCAGCGATTTCAAAGCGTGTTTTTGAGACTGTCTTTGGTTCACTGCAGTTTTAAGGAGAAAATACTCAGCAATGCTGTCGACTTATGAATTTACACATGGTTTGTCTTAAAGCATATTAAAAACACCACATAGACATATAAACAACATTAAAAACTTGATTTTCAGTTTCTGTACGCTTGTGAATCTGCTCGACTAGCAACAGAAGATAAAGATTTCCTCGCTGTCACAGAGAGAGTGAAATACTGCGACTGACGAAATCACTCAACACTTCCATCGGCTTTTCCAAGAGGAGAACGAGCATTATTTCAGGATCTGCCGGGTTCACTCTCTGTATACGTTCCTCTGGAGGACAGATGACGTCGCTGATCAATGACCAGACAGAACGATCCTTCACGCGAGGGACGCTGAACACACACCAGCTGGACCACCTTGTGTCCTCCACACACACACACTTATTACAGCATCAGCGTTAGCACACGGTTATTCCCACCGGACAGAGGTTATGTCTTATTGTTCTTGAGGCTCAAAGGAAATATTCAGGTAGATTTTGTTGAAGTTGAGATGTTTCTTCTAGTATATACAGTAGTGGCCAAAAATGATGACCCTATACCAAATATTGTCAAAATATGATTTAGTCAAAAGATTTTAGAAACCTTATATAAAGTGGGTTTATTAGGCTGCTGTCACTTTAAGATCTACCGCACATCACACGGATCTCACACGGATCCCATTTTCTCACAACTCTTTACGTTCATTCATGACTTCATTTAACTTTAAATTTAAGATTGTGTTTGCGAGGATAATTGACAAAACTGACATTTTGGCTTAATTGTGTGTTTTTGTCCTTTTATGAGCTGTCTGAAACGGCTTTCTGTGCACACGTGTGTGTGTGTGTGTGAGTGTGTGTGTGTGTGTGTGTGTGTGTGTGTGTGTGTGTGTGTGTGTGTGTGTGTGTGTGTGTGTGTGTGTGTGTGTGTGTGTGTGTGTGTGTGTGTGTGTGTGTGTGTGTGTGTGTGTGTGTGTGTGTGTGTGTGAATGTCTGTGTGTGTGTGTGTGTGAATGTCGGTGTGAGTGAGTGAGTGAGTGTGCGCGTGTATACATGTGTCTTTATATATATACACACACATATATACACACATACATAATGTATATAATCAAATATCTTTTGAATTAATACAAATCTCATAAATGTAGGGCATATATGTGTGTATGTATATATCCGAAATATCTTAAAATATCATGAATGAATTTGCTCAAGGGCACCTCGGTCAAATATACAGATATACATGTAGAGAGAGGGAGATTACTGGAAATATCTGAGATTTTGAGATATGCTTCATGGTTCTCCTAAAACCCCTGGAGAGGAAAAAGACACAGATGAGTCAATAGTCAAACAATAAGAGTCTAGATCTGTGGAGAGCAGCTCATCACTGTATGAATATGAGAATCTGATGAGATCTGTAGAGGAGCCGAGCCTGAGCTTTTTTCCATATCAGTTTAGGAGAAATTATTAAGATATTAAAGAGATTGTCCGCTTGATTCTTCTTTGAGATGGGTGTTTAACACAGAGCTGAATTGGACAGATTTACTGGTTTCTCACGGAAACGTTCTCGTGCGTGAAATCCAAATGACACTTATATTAAATCTGATGTCATTTCACTTGCTAATTCTTGCTATTAATACTTTAAAGACACGCATTTGCATAACCGGGTGAGTTCCTTAGTGTGAAGTGCAATGTTTTCATCATGAACTCCAGCGAGTTTGACCAGCAAATGCCAGATATCATGAATCTGAATCAAAACTGATTACAGCTGACCTTTTCATCCCATAACGACACTAATAACATCCTCTACTTATACCATTAAGAAATACAGAAGAGATTTCAGTGTCTCCTCTCGCTCGCCGAAGACCCGAATGTAATCAGCGATTGGACGCCGCCACCTTGAATGCTGATTCCTCACTTTCATTAAGACATGTTCTGCACCGCCGGCCCTTAATCAAAATCTAGAGGCGGTCAATACTTCATCCAGGATCCATTATCGCAACGCAGGTAGGAGCAATTACCTTCACGAAGAGAGCTACACGCACACAATGAAGCGATTGAGTCGGGCCGTTTTGGCAGGGCAGATTGTTTTAAATAAATACACTGATTCATTTCACCGATGGGGCACCAATTCAGAGCTTGTCTGACATTTTTTGTTTCAGTTGGAATGAAGGTTTGTTTGTTTTGAAGTTTAAAATGTTAAAGTTTCAGTTTTTATTTCTAGTATTGCTATTGTACATAATCAATAATAGAGACATTCATGTTTAAATATATAATTATCAGCTGTATTCAAAGTCAGCCACACTGAAAATAGGTAAAATTAAACATTTTACTCATAGAGCCACATTTAGACCCTTATATCTCTGGGATTGGATTATATTAGGCCTTAAAAATGGAGATGCCAAGAGAAAAGTTTGTTGAAAACCAGAATCTAAAAGGATATTAAGATATCTTTAATACTTCTTGAGTTACAGCCATGCAAACTTTGGAAAAATAACATGTTTGGGCTCTCAGGTACATTTCTTATTTGTTCTTCAAACATCCCTCTTTAAAAGAAAAAACGTATCAGCTGTATGCAAAGTCACCCACATTTAGTTTTTGACCACTGAAAATTGGTAAAATTCAACAATTTACTCATGGAGCCACATTGAGATCTCCATATCTCTGGAATTGAACCATAAAGGGCCTTAAAAATAGCGATGCCAAGAGAACAGCTTGTTGAGAACCAAAATCTAAAAGGATATTAATATATCTTTAATACTTCTTGAGTTACAGCCATGCAAACTTTGGAAAACGTATATATTATCACTCAGACAGGTACGTTCTAAGTAAATGTTTTGATAGAGGGAAAACAAGATATATTTCTAGTTTCGACATTATTTGTTCTTTAGACATTCCTCTTTAAAAAGACAAAACGAAGCAGTGGTATGCGACCCACATTTGGTTTTGCACCTCTGAAAATATGAACAATTTACTCATGGAGCCACATTGAGATCCTCATATCTCTGGAATTGAACCATATTGGGCATTAAAATTGGGGATACCAAGAGAAATGTTTGTTAAGAACCAAAATCTAAAAGCATATTAATCCTTCTGGAGTTACAGCCATGTAATCTTTTTAAAAAAGTGATTTTTCACATTTTTGAACTGTCACCATTGGCATATAATGCAACAAGCATTGTGTAAGTCAGCAGATTTCACTAAAAAAACCTATTTATCTACATGTAAAAAATAAAATCATTAGAACAGCCATCTTTCTAAAGCAATTTTTCCCCTCCTGTAATTTGTCTCTAAATGAAAATTTTCACTTTGACCCCCTCTACAAAGAATTGTGGATTACTCCATAAATATTCATCCATGACATTTAATATTTGGGCTTTTTTTTCCTCCCTATAATGGAAGCTAGCTGATTTTTCCTCTCAAAGCGACTATTTTTACACAGAAAACAGGCGGACAAATGTCACCCGGGTCTCCGGTGTCGCGTGTAATCCAGTCAGGACACTGATTAGTGTCGCCCGGTCGGGGTGAATTTAATTCCAGCACTGTAACCGACAGCTTGATAGGCCTGATGGGTGTTTTTTCTATAATGACGCCTATAGATTACAGCAGGAGATCGCTGTGCGTTTGATTAAACTCACAGTCTGCGCTGTCACTGTTGTGATGGCATCTGACGGAGAGATAGAGTGAAGAGTAGCGCTCGATTCTTACCCTCCACATGCTTATTAAAGCCTCGTGCTGCTTCTTTCACATCAGTCTGTGAGATTTTCATACCTTTAACATGGATTAAACTAAAGATTTTTTTGTCTGCAGTTTTGGCCCTACATATACTCCATTTAATTTATATTACATAGAAATGAATACTTTTATTCATCAAGGACGCATTAAATTGATCAAAAGTGTCAATAAGGACACTTATAATTTTACAAAAGATTCTATTACTACTAATGCTGTTCTTTTGAACTTTCTATTCATCAAAGAATCCAGAAAAATAAAATATATCACGTTTTCCACAGGAATCTGAACTATTCAGCATTGATAATAATCATAAATGTTTCTTGAGCATCAAATCATCATATTATAGTGATTCCTGAAGGATCATGTGACACTGAAGACTGGAGTAATGATGCTGAAAATTCAGCTTTGATCACAGGAATAAATTACACTTTACTATATATTCACATAGACGACAGCTGATTTACATTGGAATAATATTTGGTGCATTTTTCATCGAATAAATTCAGTCTTGCTGAGCAAAAGAGATTTCTTTCAAAAACTTCAACAAAATATCACCAACTCCAAACCTTTGAGCAACTTAACACAACAACGACAGAACCCCCCCAAAAGTCACATACAGTACATGACCACCAAACCGGGCGAATCAAAACACACAAATCTGCTTTGTATTGCAGGTAATTGCATGGCATCAAAACAGCCACACTTTAGCAAAAGGTTGATGATAGTTTGTTTGAAATTCATGATATTCTTAAGCCAGTGCACAAATTCATCCCTGTTTGCTCCCAGGGCCCAATTCATGTTTATGAATAAATAAACTACACACTACAGAAGATGCACCGATTACAATTTTCTAGGCCGATTCCGATTTCCGATTTTTCATGAGTTTGATCTGCCGATACCGATTTTAGCCGATACCGATTTCATTTTTCTAACCACCTTACAGCAAACACAAATAATTATTTTCTATCTTTTCTTTTATAGAACATTTTACATAGAACATAAAACATTTTTTTTAACAAATTAAATAAAATAGAACTATATAAATTATTACTCCTGATGTTGGAAATTCACACATATCTAAGTGCAGTGTTATAGTATGGAAGAACCATTTTCACTTCCAATATTCAAAAAACAAAAAACGTGCTTTATTTACTTATTTAGGAAAATAAAGATGCATATCAGCAGAAAACATTTACTCATTACCTTAAAGTCACTTGTCCACTGTAAAAAAATAAAATAAAATAAAAATTCAGTGAAATTTATGGTTAAAAAATTCATCAGCTGTGCTTTCCAGAATTATACCTTAGAAAAATAGTGTAGCAATGTTTAAGGTTTTGCGGATTGAACTTATGTTTACAGTAAAAAACACACAGTTTTTGTGTGTGTATCTTTAAATGCAAATGAGCTAATGGTCCCGCCCCCTTTTCCAGAAGAGGGCGGAACATTTTCAGCTTGTGCCTCCGATGGCAACAACAAAACAGGGAAAACATCAGGGGCTGTTTCCAGAAATCCACAGAAGAACTGAGTAAAAATATGGTATTTTACAGTGTTACTGTAAATATATACTATAGTAATGTTGAGTAAACAGCAGTGATGGAAGTTTCAGCGGCTGTTTGATCGTAATCATAATCATAGATCAGACTAAGAAACTCAGATGGTTTAAGGGAGAAAAAAGGCTATTACCTACAACTAAACCATTAACTTTATCATCGCCGTGTCAATCTAACACAGCCTTACTCATGAACTTAAATTCACTGCACTGTCAAAAAAAATCGTCAGCTGTGCTTTCCAGAATTTAACTTAAAAAAAATCGTGTAGCAATTTTTTAGGTTTTACAGATTGAACTTCTTTTTACAGCAAAAATCTGTGAGTGTATCTTTAAATGCAAATGAGCTGCTGGTCCCCGCCCCTTTCAGGAAGAGGGCGGAGCCTTTACAGCTCGTGCCTTGGATGGCAACAACAAAACAGGGGAAACATCAGGGCCGTTTATTATCATTATACGTTTCCAGAAATGTATAAAAAACGGAGTAAGAACATGGTATTTTACAGTGTTGAGCTATAGTAATGTTGAGTAAACAGCAGTGATGGAAGAATCATCGGCTGTTTGATCAAATCATAGATAAGACTAGAAACTCACATGGTTTAAGGGTGAAAAAGGCAACAAAACACAGCGTTTTCATGTGTGTATCTTTAAATACAAATAAGCTACTGGTCCCGCCCCCTTTTCCAGAAGGGGGTGGAGCCTCGTATGGCAACAACAAAACAGGGGAAACATCATGTGGGCGTTTACAGAAAACTGAGTAAAATCATGGTAATTTACCGTGTTACCGTAAATATATACTATAGTAATGGTGAATAAACAGCAGTGATGGAAGAGTCAGCGGCTGTTTGATGAAATCATAGATCAGACTGAGAAACTCAGATGTTTTATGGGTGAAAAAGGCAACTAAACCATTAACTTTATCATCGCCGTGTCCATCTAAAAACAGCCTGTGGTCTTGCCTGTACAGAAAAGGAGAACCGGTTTCATCTTTGCCCCCGCTGAGCTCAAACACACACTTGATGGATGATGGCACACATCAGGAGTGGATGCTGAAATCCTGACTTGCAGGCGTGAGATGAAGTGTCCAGTATCAGAACGACTCGGATCCTGCGCTGGAATCAGTTTTCAGATGAAAGCTGCTTTTACCAAGGAAGGAATCAGCTTAAAATGCGACGCATTAAAACGCAGCGCACAAACCGAATTCCCTCGTCTGCAATTATGCATTCAGCAAAACCCAATCGATGGATCCTCTCCATCTCAAACCGCAGGCTTTTATAACACGCTGACATGATATAACTGTCAACTGCACTTCATAAAAGTATATGGAAGCCGCGCTCATAATTGGAAGCTTTCCTGGTCCATTATTCATGAATGTGAGTCTACTGTACGGACTTCGGGTGAGAAGGTTCTTGTAAACAAGTGCAACTCTGCAGTCAAAAAACCTTTCATTTCTAAGATTGATTATACGCTGCTCTTCCTCTGTGTTTCTGTCTCGCTTTCCAGCACAAATATCACAAGATTCTTAAATCAAGATACATTTACTGGAGAAGAAGCAAAGTGACTGAAGATATTAAGTTAAAAATGTTTCAAAATGAAGTGAGTTTGTGCTGAAAATCAGAACGAATATCTGTCATGAGGTCAGAAAAGTAATCTTAATTCAAACGGGAAACGAGATTATTTTTCTAACTCCATTGACAAATATTTGTTTTTATTTTCAGCACAAACTCACTTTATTCTGATTTCGGTAAACAACATCTTCAGTCATTTTGCTTTTCCAGTAAATGTATTTTGGTTTAAGAATGTTTAGATGTTTGTGTCGGAAAACAAGATATAACGTCTACGGTTACGTATGTAACCCTCGTTCCCTGAGTAGGGAACGGAGACGTTACGTCGGATGACGACGAATGGGGTTTCGCTTAGAAAGCCTATCAACTTCGAGTATTACAAAACGAGCCAATGGCAAAGAAATGCCATGGGTCTGCGGAATTTGCATGGCGTAACTCCGCCCCACCTCGTGGGTATAAAAGGAGGAAGCCGGCAGCAAGCAGATATGTTTCTTCGCTGAGGAGCCAAGACTGAGCTCAGGCGATCCCCGCGGTACAGCGGAAAGTGGCAGGCAGACGTAACGTCTCCGTTCCCTACTCAGGGAACGAGGGTTACATACGTAACCGTAGACGTTCCCTTTCTTTGTCACTCCGAGTTACGTCGGATGACGACGAATGGGGTTACCAGTCTAATCACGCCACCTTCTCAGCTGTCTTCCAGTGCCCTGCGTAAATCGAGATCCCTGTCAGCCTGGACAAAGGACTCCATATAACACAGGAATACCAAGGTACACTGGGAAGCATATCCCAAGCTTAGGGGAAGTATGCAATTAATGCCAGCCCGGAGGGGGGGGACTTAGAGAATACACATATGACCCGAAGGAAGCATATGGAAAACACTGGGGTGTCCAGCCGCAGGTGGAATATTTCAACCCCAGGGGTGGCAAGGTGGCTTGCCAAGGGAAAGACACACGCTCAGAGAGGCTTACAGTGGAAATACACATGTGGGGGTCGCTCAGAGGAGGGACCATGCACACGGGAGGCACCTAGCCGACGCACAGGCAATAGACACTGGCGCCGACGTCAGGAGTGCTGGAGGAGCTCAGGGCTTTCGGAGAAGCTCACCTGAGGAAAGTATCGCACGTATCCAGTCCGTGGAGTGGAATGGCGAGCAAGCGAAGACACCTGAGCGGGTCCGGTACTAGCTGGTTGAAGCGAGTACACGAGAGGACACAGGCTCCACTCGGAGATTATAGAATCTGGCGAATGTGTTAGGTGTCGCCCAGCCTGCAGCTCTGCAGATGTCTGTTAGCGAGGCGCCATGCGCTAGAGCCCAAGAGGACGCCACACTCCGGGTGGAGTGGGCAGTCACACCAAGGGGGCACGGTCGACCTTGCTGCTGGTAAGCCAAAGCAATGGTGTCCACTATCCAGTGAGACAACCTTTGCTTGGAGAGAGCCTTTCCCTTCAGCTTCCCACCATAACAGACAAAGAGCTGGTCTGAGGTCCTGAAACACTGCGTTCTGTCTACATAGGCGCGGAGAGCGCGTACTGGACAGAGCAGTGCCAAGGCTGGGTCTGCCTCCTCCGAGGGCAGCGCTTGCAGGTTCACCACCTGGTCCCGAAAGGGAGTGGTAGGAACCTTGGGCACATATCCAGGCCGGGGTCTCAGGATCACGTGAGAGGAAGCCGGCCCAAATTCCAGGCACGCTTCGTCAACGGAGAATGCGTGCAGGTCCCCAACCCTCTTGATGGAGGCCAGTGCAACCAGGAGCGCTGTCTTCATAGACAGGAACTTAAGCTCGACTGATTGCAGGGGCTCAAAGGGAGCACTCTTCAGGGCAGTTAGAACCACTGAGAGGTCCCAAGAGGGAACGAGAGGAGGACGAGGAGGATTTAGTCTCCTCGCTCCTCTCAGGAACCTGATGATCAGGTCGTGCTTCCCTACCGACTTACCTTCGATGAGGTCATGATGTGCGGCAATGGCGGCAACATAGACCTTCAGGGTGGAGGGAGACAGCCTTCGCTCCAGCCCCTGTTGAAGGAAGGAAAGCAAAACACTGATCGAGCATCTCCGGGGGTCTTCTCGGTGAGAAGAGCACCAGTTGACGAAGAGGTTCCACTTCAACGCATAGACGTGTCTCGTGGACGACGCTCTAGCGGAAGTGATGGTAGCCACCACCGCTGGTGGTAGGGTACTCAAACCTGCCTCGTCCCATCCAGGAGCCACACGTGGAGGTTCCAAAGATCGGGACGAGGGTGCCATAGGGTGCCCCGTCCCTGAGAAAGAAGGTTCTTCCTCAGAGGGATCGGCCAGGGAGGTGCTGTCGCGAGGAGTACTAGTTCGGGGAACCAGGTCCGGTTGGGCCAGTAAGGGGCAACCAGAATGACCTGCTCCTCGTCCTCCCTGACCTTGCGCAAAGTGTGCGCAAGAAGGCTCACTGGGGGAAACGCATACTTGCGGCCCTGCGGCCAGCTGTGCGCCAAAGCATCCGTGCCGAGCGTGCCCTCGGTCAGGGAATAGAACTGGGCGCAATGGGTCGAGTCGTGAGAGGCAAACAGATCTATCTGCGCGTCCCCGAACTGGTCCCAAATCAGCTGAACCGACTGGGGATAGAGTCGCCATTCTCCAGGGAGGGGCTGAAGCCGTGAGAGCTCGTCGGCTGCACAGTTCAGCGCTCCGGGAATGAAGATGGCTCGAAGCGACCTCAGATGCTTCTGACTCCATAGGAGGAGGTGGCGAGCGAGTTGTGACATACGGCGGGAGCGTAGACCACCTTGATGGTTGATGTACGCTACAGTGGCGGTATTGTCTGAGCGGACTAGTACGTGTTGACCCCTGAGCAACGCCCGGAAGCGGTGCAGGGCAAGGCGTACTGCCAACAACTCGAGGCAATTGACATGCCACAGCCGCTGGGGTCCTGTCCAGGAGCCCGCAGCAGCATGTCCATTGCACATGGCGCCCCAGCCCGTGGTGGAGGCATCTGTTGAGACAACAACATGCCGGGAAGCTCGTGCCAGGGGGACACCGGCCCTGAGAAAATCGAGGTTCGACCACGGGGTGAAGAACTGACGGCAGGTCGGAGTAACTGGTACTCGGAACGTGCCGTGTTGCCATGCCCACCTCGGGACTCGGTCGCGAAGCCAAAGCTGAAGCGGTCTCATATGAAGCAATCCGAGCGGCGTGACCGCGGCTGCAGATGCCATATGCCCCAGGAGCCTCTGAAAAAGTTTCAGTGGAACCGCACTCTTGCCCTCGAATTGTCTTAGGCAAGTCAGCAGTGACTGCGCGCGCTCGCTCGTAAGCTGCGCGGACATGGCGACCGAGTCGATGTCCATACCGAGAAAAGAGATCCTCTGCACGGGGCAAAGTTTGCTCTTCTCCCAGTTGACCCGAAGGCCCAGACGGGCTAGGTGCCGGAGCACTAGGTCCCTGTGTTCGCAAACCTGATCTCGAGAGTGAGCTAGGATCAGGATGCGAACCCCTTGCTCTCGAAGGGGAACAAGGGCCGCCTCGACGACCTTCGTGAAGATGCGAGGAGACAGGGCTAGCCCGAAAGGGAGAACCGCGTACTGGTATGCCTGCCCCTCGAAAGCAAACCGGAGGAACGGTCTGTGTCGAGGAAAAATGGAGACATGAAAGTAGGCGTCCTTCAGGTCGATCGCTGCAAACCAATCCTGGGGCCGTATGCATTCGAAAACGCGTTTGGCGGTGAGCATCTTAAACGGCATCCGGTGAAGGGAGCGGTTCAGCACGCGCAAGTCCAGGATTGGCCGTAACCCACCGGTTTTCTTGGGGACAATGAAGTAGGGGCTGTAGAAGCCGGACCTCATCTCGGCTGGAGGGACAGTCTCGATTGCACCCTTCGCCAGCAGGGTGGCAATCTCTGCTCTCATGATAGGGGCATTGCCACCAACCAAAGTGGAGCGGACTCCCCTGAAGCGGGGAGAAGACCGTGCGAACTGAATCGCATAGCCGAGCCTGACGGTACGCACGATCCAGTGGGACAGACGGGGAAGCTCTAGCCAGGCTCCCAGGAACTGAACCAACGGGATCATGCGAGCCACAGGCGTCCCCCCGGAGGGGCAGCGAAGCGGAGTAACTGGCCCAGATGTGGACGGCATAGCGGCCCGGAGAGGGGGCACAGTTAGCAACCGCGCCCTGGCAGAGGGGGCCAGGGGAGGACCAGGCTGGTCGTCCCGCGGGGGCCTGCTCTGCCAGGGGTCTGGCGACAGAGGGGGACAGCGGCGAAGCGGTCCGTGGACGGCACGCCATGTCAACCACCTCTGGGACAGAGGGGGACGAGGAGAGCACGGCTTGTGGGCGGAGCTCTGTGACGTCCGAGAACTCTGTGCTCAGAGACGGGAGAATCAGCTCTTTGGAGAATAAGGATTCTTCCCCGGCCCTCCCCGGGGAAAGGAGTGGTCCTGCTACCAACTCCTGGAAAGAAATGAGTCCCATCTCTGAGGAGCCCAACTCAAGAGCGCCGCTTAACCCGGCGTGTAGCGGGGTGCGGGGCTGGAGAGGACTGTGGCGTCCGACCGCGGCCTCCAGAGCCGACCCGGGTGAACGGGCGGGGTGGGAGCCGCGGGGGGGCGCCCTCGGCAGTGGGCAGACCGAGGGATCTGAGCGGACGGCGGGGCCGTCGGGACAGAATCAACCTCAGTCTGCTCCATCGCCGAGGTGCCCGTCTCACGAGCGCCGCTTAACCCGGCGTGTAGCGGGGGGCGGGGCTGGAGAGGGCTGTGGCGTCCGCCCGCGGCCCCCAGAGCCGGCCCATGAACGGGCGGGGTGGGAGCCGCGGGAGGGCGCCTTCGGCGGAGGGCAGACGAGGGATCTGAGCGGACGGCGGGGCCGTCGGGACAGAATCAACCTCACTCTGCTCATAGGCGGCTGAGAGCTGTTGGGCAAGCCCTCAACCGCACCGCCGAAGAGGCCGACCTGGGATATGGGAATGTCGGACAGACGGGTCCGCGCGACATCCAGCACATCAGACAGGTTCAGCCACAGACTGGTGAGCATCACCTGACCCAGGGAGCGTACGGCCACTTTCGTCGCTCAGAGAGCAAGGTCAGTGGCGGCGCGCAGCTCAGTGAAGAGCCCTGGGTCAGTCCCGCCCTCGTGCAGGTCCATGAGCATCTGGGTCAGGTGGACCAGCAGAATGACCATGGCATGCAGTGAGGCGGCTGCCAGTCCCGTGGCGCTATAGGATCTCGCCACAAGCGTAGACGAAAAACTACAGGCCACGGGCGGGTGCTTAGGATTGCGCCGAGAAGAAGCACTCTGAGGACACATAGCATCGCAACAGAGCGTTCAGCCGGGGGAACCCCAGTGTACCCATGGGCAGCGGCCCCATCGAGGGGAGGAAAGGCGGATGAGATCAGCGAGCGGTCCCGAGAAGACAAGGGGGTCTTCTTGGACTTCGAGATCTCATCATGCACGTCCGGGAAGAGAGGTATTGGGGTTTGCCGTGGACGAGGGTCGGCGGCCTTACCCAAAACCCATCGTCCCAGGAAAGCATGGTCGTCATCTCCGGATCAGACTCAGGCACAGCCGTATGCACACCGGAAGGTGGCAGCTGTGACGAGCCCTCACTTCCAGAAGACTCAAACCCACCTAGTGATGCTGCAACAGACATGGCATCTTCCTCTGTAGCTTCAACTGAAACACGCGGGCCACCAGAGGGTAGACTCGCGGGAATCAGCAGTTCACTAGCGGGCACCGTCATTGAAGAGGGGGGCTGGGGACACGGACACATAGTCGGCGCCTAGATCCAGACCGTAACCCTCAGGTCACCCTGGCCACCAGCCGAAGATCGGGGGGTGGATGAGGGGACTCTCACTCTTGCGAGTTCACCGAGTCTCGACCTATATATGACGCGATGATCACGTTCCCGGCGAGAACATGAGTCACCCACGAGCGCTGTTCAAGCATGATCAAAGCCCAAACACACTAGACAGCGCTCGTGCCCATCAGAGTCCGATACCAGTCCGCTGCAACCAGAAATGCACGGGCGAGCCGTCTTTAAAAAGACGTGCCACGTGTAAGCTCTTTTAGTGAGAGAAAACTCAAGTGTTGAAGCACCCGGGGAGAAACGCACCGACTGGCAGACCACTGCAACAGATCAGCAGGAAGCACGCTCTCGCCGTAGATCGCCGTCACACCAACACTCGAGGTACTCGTTTGTAAAGCTGACAATTCAGAGATGGCTTGTGGAGAGAAGAATACACTTGGCTCCGAAGCGAAAACATATCTGCTTGCTGCCGGCTTCCTCCTTTTATACCCACGAGGTGGGGCGGAGTTACGCCATGCAAATTCCGCAGACCCATGGCATTTCTTTGCCATTGGCTCGTTTTGTAATACTCGAAGTTGATAGGCTTTCTAAGCGAAACCCCATTCGTCGTCATCCGACGTAACTCGGAGTGACAACGAAAGGGAACTTTTTTTTTTTTAACTAAGAATCGCCACATTAAAGATTATTTGCAGATAAAAATCTGCTTTGAAAAAATCTGTAGTGTATAAAGCGCCGTGTAAATAAAGATGACTTGTTTTTTTTATCTAGATAAATAAAAAGTAAAAAAAAAATCAATCTAGATGAGTAAAGTTATGTGCGTGTGTGTGTGTGTGTGTTCGTATGCGTGTGTGTGTTTGTATAAGCATTTGTGTGTGTGTTCGTATGTGTGTTTTTTTTATTTTAAAATACTTATATGAGAGCTATTTAAGATCAGTCAAATGTACGATATAAGACAAAAAAACATGCTTCAGGTTTTACATCTGTAACAACAAAAGTCCAATGATTGTAAACAATAGTGTTTCATCATCAATCCGGAAGTCGGCCATTTTGGAGGCACTGAACGTAAACAATGCCACTGAACTGAATGGACTTGCATATTTGAAGTTAGAAGGTTTTATTCAGAGAAAGTAAAAAAAAAAAAAAAAAATGTTACTAGCTGTTTTAACATGTTGCTAGCATGTTGTAACATGTTGTTAAAATGATTAGCATGTTATTAAAATGGTTAGCATGTTTGCTAGCATATTGTCAGCTTAAATTAACACATTGCCAGCATTTTTAAAATGTTGCTAGCATGATAACAGGTTGATAGCATAGTTGGCATGTTACTAGTATGAACAGCATTTTGTTAATAAGACTATCATGTTATTAGCATGATTAGCATGTTTTAGCATGTCGGCAGCATGATTAGCATGCTGCTGACATGATTTAACTTGGTCCGTATGCGTGTGTGTTCGTATGCGTGTGTGTTCGTATGCGTGTGTGTATTCGCATGGGTCTGTGTTCGTATGCGTGTGTGTTTTCCCATGCATGTGTGTTCGTATGCATGTGTGTGTTCGTATGCGTGTGTGTGTTCGTATGCGTGTGTGTGTTCGTATGTGTGTGTGTTCGTATGCGTGTGTGTGTTCGTATGCATGTGTGTGTTCGTATGCGTGTGTGTGTGTTCGTATGCATGTGTGTGTTCGTATGCATGTGTCTGTTCGTATGCGTGTGTTCGTATGCGTGTGTCTGTTCGTATGCGTGTGTTCATATGGGTGTGTGTTCGTATGCATGTGTGTGTTCGTATGTGTGTGTCTGTTCGCATGCGTGTGTTCGTATTCGTGTGTCTGTTCGCATGCGTGTGTTCGTATTCGTGTGTCTGTTCGTATGCGTGTGTTCATATGGGTGTGTGTTCATATGCATGTGTGTGTTCGTATGCGTGTGTCTGTTCGCATGCGTGTGTTCGTATGCGTGTGTCTGTTCGTATGCGTGTGTTCTTATGGGTGTGTGTTCATATGGGTGTGTGTTCATATGCATGTGTGTGTTCGTATGCTTGTGTCTGTTCGCATGCGTGTGTTCGTATGCGTGTGTCTGTTCGTATGCGTGTGTTCATATGGGTGTGTGTTCATATGGGTGTGTGTTCATATGCATGTGTGTGTTCGTATGCGTGTGTCTGTTCGCATGCGTGTGTTCGTATGCGTGTGTCTGTTCGTATGCGTGTGTTCATATGGGTGTGTGTTCATATGGTGTGTGTGTTCATATGGGTGTGTGTTCATATGGGTGTGTGTTCATATGCATGTGTGTGTTCGTATGCGTGTGTCTGTTCGCATGCGTGTGTTCGTATGCGTGTGTCTGTTCGTATGCGTGTGTTCATATGGGTGTGTGTTCATATGGGTGTGTGTTCATATGGGTGTGTGTTCATATGGGTGTGTGTTCGTATGCATGTGTGTGTTCGTATGCGTGTGTCTGTTCGCATGCGTGTGTTCATATGGGTGTGTGTTCGTATGCATGTGTCTGTTCGCATGCGTGTTTTCGTATGCGTGTGTCTGTTCGCATGCGTGTTTTCGTATTCGTGTGTCTATTCCTATGCGTGTGTTCATATGGGTGTGTGTTCGTATGCATGTGTGTGTTCGTATGCGTGTGTCTGTTCGCATGCGTGTGTTCGTATGGGTGTGTGTTCGTATGCAAGTGTGTGTTCGTATGCGTGTGTCTGTTCGCATGCGTGTGTTCGTATGCGTGTGTCTGTTCCTATGCGTGTGTTCATATGGGTGTGTGTTCGTATGCATGTATGTGTCTCGACGCCTGTGAAGAGACGACTCAAAGCCGGCGATATGTTATGCCATAAATTAATACATGATTAACTAACTGTATTTTTCTATGTACATTTCCGAAATGCACTTTCTGTAAAGCTGCTTTGAGACAATGTGTATTGTGAAAAGCGCTATACAAATAAATTTGAATTGAATTGAATTGAATTGTGTGTTCGTATGCGTGTGTCTGTTCGCATGCGTGTGTTCGTATGCGTGTGTTCATATGGGTGTGTGTTCATATGCATGTGTGTGTTCATATGCGTGTGTCTGTTCGCATGCATGTGTTCGTATGCGTGTGTCTGTTCATATGCGTGTGTTCATATGGGTGTGTGTTCGTATGCATGTGTCTGTTCGTATGCGTGTGTGTGTGTTTGTATATGTGTGTGTTCATATGCATGTGTGTGTTTGTATGCATGCGTGTGTTCGTATGCATGTGTGTGTTCGTATGCGTGTTCGTATGCATATGCGTGTTCGTATGCGTGTGTCTGTTCGTATGCGTGTGTGTGTTCGTATATGTGTGTGTTCGTATACGTGTGTGTTCGTATGCGTGCATGTGTTCGTATGCATGTGTGTGTTTGTAAGCGTGTGTGTTTGTGTTCGAATGTGTGTGTGTGTGTGTGTGTGTTCGTATATGTGTGTGTTCATATGCGTGTGTCTGTTCGTATGCGTGTTTGTGTTCGTATAAGTTTGTGTTCGTATGCGTGTGTGTGTTCGTATGCGTGTGTGTGTTCATATGCATGTGTGTGTTTGTAAGCGTGTGTGTTTGTGTTCGTATGTGTGTGTGTGTGTTCGTATATGTGTGTGTTCATATGCGTGTGTCTGTTCGTATGCGTGTTTGTGTTCGTATAAGTTTGTGTTCGTATGCGTGTGTGTGTTCGTATATGTGTGTGTTCATATGCATGTGTGTGTTCGTATGCGTGTGTCTGTTCGCATGCGTGTGTTCGTATGCGTGTGTGTTCTTTTGGGTGTGTGTTCGTATGCCTGTGTATGTTCGTATGCGTGTGTTCATATGGGTGTGTGTTCGTATGCGTTTGTATGTTCGTATGCGTGTGTGTGTTTTATTACGCGTGTCTGTTCGTATATGTGTGTTTCTGTTGGTATATGTGTGTGTATGTTCGTATGCGTGTGTCTGTTCATATGCGCGTGTGTGTTCGTACGCGTGTCTGTTCGTATATGTGTGTCTGTTCGTATATGTGTGTGTGTTCGTATGCGTGTGTGTGTTCGTATGCGTGTGTGTGTTCGTATGCGTGTGTGTGTTCGTATGCGTGTGTCTGTTCATATGCGTGTGTGTGTTCGTATGCGTGTGTGTGTTCGTATGTGTGTATCTGTTCATATGCGTGTGTGTTCGTATGCGTGTGTGTGTTCGTATGCGTGTGTGTGTTCGTATATGTGTGTCTGTTCGTATTTGTGTGTGTGTTCGTATGTGTGTGTGTTCGTATGCGTGTGTGTGTTCGTATTCGTGTGTGGTTGTATGCGTGCGTGTGTTCGTGTGCATGTCTGTTCGTATGCGTGTCTGTTCGTATATGTGTGTCTGTTCGTATATGTGTGTGTATGTTCGTATGCGTGTGTCTGTTCATATGCGCGTGTGTGTTCGTACACGTGTCTGTTCGTATATGTGTGTGTTCGTATGTGTGTGTGTGTTCGTATGTGTGTGTGTGTTCGTATTTGTGTGTGTGTTCGTATGCGTGTGTGTTCGTATGCGTGTGTCTGTTCATATGCGTGTGTGTGTTCGTATGCGTGTGTGTGTTCGTATGCGTGTGTGTGTTCGTATGCGTGTGTGTTCGTATGCGTGTGTCTGTTCATATGCGTGTGTGTATTCGTATGCGTGTGTGTGTTCGTATGTGTGTGTGTGTTCGTATGCGTGTGTGTGTTCTTATGTGTGTGTCTGTTCATATGCGTGTGTGTTCGTATGCGTGTGTGTGTTCGTATGCGTGTGTGTGTTCATATGCGTGTGTCTGTTCATATGCGTGTGTGTGTTCGTATGCGTGTGTGTGTTCGTATGCGCGTGTGTGTTCGTATGCGTGTGTGTGTTCGTATGCGTGTGTCTGTTCATATGCGTGTGTGTGTTCGTATGCGTGTGTGTGTTCGTATGCGTGTGTGTGTTCGTATGCGTGTGTGTTCGTATGCGTGTGTCTGTTCATATGCGTGTGTGTGTTCGTATGTGTGTGTCTGTTCATATGCGTGTGTGTTCGTATGCGTGTGTGTGTTCGTATGCGTGTGTGTGTTCGTATGCGTGTGTGTGTTCGTATGCGTGTGTGTGTTCGTATGTGTGTGTCTGTTCATATGCGTGTGTGTTCGTATGCGTGTGTGTGTTCGTATGCGTGTGTGTGTTCGTATGCGTGTGTCTGTTCATATGCGTGTGTGTGTTCGTATGCGTGTGTGTGTTCGTATGCGCGTGTGTGTTCGTATGCGTGTGTGTGTGTTCGTATGTGTGTGTCTGTTCATATGCGTGTGTGTTCGTATGCGTGTGTGTGTTCGTACACGTGTCTGTTCGTATATGTGTGTGTTCGTATGTGTGTGTGTGTTCGTATGTGTGTGTGTGTTCGTATGCGTGTGTGTGTTCGTATGCGTGTGTGTGTTCGTATGCGTGTGTGTGTGTCTGTATGCGTGTGTCTGTTCATATGCGTGTGTGGATTCGTATGCGTGTATGTGTTCGTATGCGTGTGTGTGTTCGTATGCGTGTGTGTGTTCGTATGTGTGTGTCTGTTCATATGCGTGTGTGTTCGTATGCGTGTGTGTGTTCGTATGCGTGTGTGTGTTCGTATGCGTGTGTGTGTTCGTATGCGTGTGTCTGTTCATATGCGTGTGTGTGTTCGTATGCGTGTGTGTGTTCGTATGCGCGTGTGTGTTCGTATGCGTGTTCGTATGTGTGTGTCTGTTCATATGCGTGTGTGTTCGTATGCGTGTGTGTGTTCGTATGCGTGTGTGTGTTCGTATGCGTGTGTGTGTTCGTATGCGTGTGTCTGTTCATATGCGTGTGTGTGTTCGTATGCGTGTGTGTGTTCGTATGCGTGTGTGTGTTCGTATGCGTGTGTGTGTTCGTATGTGTGTGTCTGTTCATATGCGTGTGTGTTCGTATGCGTGTGTGTGTTCGTATGCATGTGTGTGTTCGTATGCGTGTGTGTGTTCGTATGTGTGTGTCTGTTCATATGGGTGTGTGTTCGTATGTGTGTCTGTTCGTATTCGTGTGTGTGTTCGTATGCGTGTGTGTTCGTATGCGTGTGTGTGTTCGTATGCGTGTGTGTTCGTATGCGTGTGTCTGTTCATATGCGTGTGTGTATTCGTATGCGTGTGTGTGTTTGTATGTGTGTGTGTGTTCGTATGCGTGTGTGTGTTCTTATGTGTGTGTCTGTTCATATGCGTGTGTGTTCGTATGTGTGTGTGTGTTCGTATGCGTGTGTGTGTTCATATGCGTGTGTCTGTTCATATGCGTGTGTGTGTTCGTATGCGTGTGTGTGTTCGTATGCGCGTGTGTGTTCGTATGCGTGTGTGTGTTCGTATGCGTGTGTCTGTTCATATGCGTGTGTGTGTTCGTATGCGTGTGTGTGTTCGTATGCGTGTGTGTGTTCGTATGCGTGTGTGTTCGTATGCGTGTGTCTGTTCATATGCGTGTGTGTGTTCGTATGTGTGTGTCTGTTCATATGCGTGTGTGTTCGTATGCGTGTGTGTGTTCGTATGCGTGTGTGTGTTCGTATGCGTGTGTGTGTTCGTATGCGTGTGTGTGTTCGTATGTGTGTGTCTGTTCATATGCGTGTGTGTTCGTATGCGTGTGTGTGTTCGTATGCGTGTGTGTGTTCGTATGCGTGTGTCTGTTCATATGCGTGTGTGTGTTCGTATGCGTGTGTGTGTTCGTATGCGCGTGTGTGTTCGTATGCGTGTGTGTGTGTTCGTATGTGTGTGTCTGTTCATATGCGTGTGTGTTCGTATGCGTGTGTGTGTTCGTACACGTGTCTGTTCGTATATGTGTGTGTTCGTATGTGTGTGTGTGTTCGTATGTGTGTGTGTGTTCGTATGCGTGTGTGTGTTCGTATGCGTGTGTGTGTTCGTATGCGTGTGTGTGTGTCTGTATGCGTGTGTCTGTTCATATGCGTGTGTGGATTCGTATGCGTGTATGTGTTCGTATGCGTGTGTGTGTTCGTATGCGTGTGTGTGTTCGTATGTGTGTGTCTGTTCATATGCGTGTGTGTTCGTATGCGTGTGTGTGTTCGTATGCGTGTGTGTGTTCGTATGCCTGTGTGTGTTCGTATGCGTGTGTCTGTTCATATGCGTGTGTGTGTTCGTATGCGTGTGTGTGTTCGTATGCGCGTGTGTGTTCGTATGCGTGTTCGTATGTGTGTGTCTGTTCATATGCGTGTGTGTTCGTATGCGTGTGTGTGTTCGTATGCGTGTGTGTGTTCGTATGCGTGTGTGTGTTCGTATGCGTGTGTCTGTTCATATGCGTGTGTGTGTTCGTATGCGTGTGTGTGTTCGTATGCGTGTGTGTGTTCGTATGCGTGTGTGTGTTCGTATGTGTGTGTCTGTTCATATGCGTGTGTGTTCGTATGCGTGTGTGTGTTCGTATGCATGTGTGTGTTCGTATGCGTGTGTGTGTTCGTATGTGTGTGTCTGTTCATATGGGTGTGTGTTCGTATGTGTGTCTGTTCGTATTCGTGTGTATGTTCGTATGCGTGTGTGTTCGTATGCGTGTGTGTGTTCGTATTCGTGTGTGGTTGTATGCGTGCGTGTCTTCGTGTGCATGTCTGTTCGTATGCGTGTCTGTTCGTATGTGTGTGTATGTTCGTATGCGTGTGTCTGTTCATATACGCATATGAACAGACACACATACAAACACACGCACGCATATAAAGTACATGCACACGAACACACGCACGCATACGAGCACACGCACACGAACACACGTGTGTGTGTGTGTTCGTACGTGTGTCTGTTCGTATATGTGTGTCTGTTCGTATATGTGTGTCTGTTCGTATGCGTGTGTGTTCGTATATGTGCGTGCTCGTATGCGTGCGTGTGTTTGTGTGCGTGTGCTTGTAAGCGTGCGTGTGTTTGTGTGCGTGTGCTTGTATGCGTGCGTGTTTGTGTGCGTGTGCTTGTATGCGTGCGTGTGTTTGTGTGCGTGTGCTTGTATGCGTGCGTGTGTTTGTGTGCGTGTGCTTGTATGCGTGCGTGTGTTTGTGTGCGTGTGCTTGTATGCGTGCGTGTGTTTGTGTGCGTGTGCTTGTATGCGTGCGTGTGTTTGTGTGCGTGTGCTCGTATGCGTGCGTGTGTTTGTGTGCTTGTATGCGTGCGTGTGTTTGTGTGCGTGTGCTTGTATGCGTGCGTGTGTTTGTGTGCGTGTGCTTGTATGCGTGCGTGTGTTTGTGTGCTTGTATGCGTGCGTGTGTTTGTGTGCTTGTATGCGTGCGTGTGTTTGTGTGCTTGTATGCGTGCGTGTGTTTGTGTGTGTGTGCTTGTATGCGTGCGTGTGTTTGTGTGCTTGTATGCGTGCGTGTGTTTGTGTGCTTGTATGCGTGCGTGTGTTTGTGTGCGTGTGCTTGTATGCGTGCGTGTGTTTGTGTGCTTGTATGCGTGCGTGTGTTTGTGTGCTTGTATGCGTGCGTGTGTTTGTGTGCGTGTGCTCGTATGCGTGCGTGTGTTTGTGTGCTTGTATGCGTGCGTGTGTTTGTGTGCGTGTGCTTGTATTTGTGCGTGTTTGTATCCGTGTCTGTTCATATGCGTGTCTGTTCATATGCGTGTCTGTTCGTATATGTGTGTCTGTTCCAGAGGCGATTTCTTTAAGACTGCAAGGGAAGCTCAGCTTCCCTGTATAATGTCAAAAAAATAATGGTCAAATATGTACTGTGTTAATATTTTATTGACTAAAAATGCGTTAGAACAAGTTAATCTCGAAGACGAGTTCGTTCAGAATCAGCAACGTATAGCAGGTCGGCTGACTCGATTTCCTTCTCATACAGTCTCGTAGCATCACAGTGCATTTCCCTATGGCATTTCCACATTGAAGCTGAGTGTCCATTGACTTCAATGGGGCTGCTTAGAACAGTTTTTTTCAGTGCTGCGAAACTAGACGGTCATTGGATAAATGCTGCGATTATGTCCCGCCCACGGATGCTCAGCGTCTCTGGGGTGAATAGAGAAGTGGGCTGGCCTGGAGTCCGGGCGTCTGCGTGATGATTGGAGGATCTGTCGAAAGACTGCATCTCCTTTTGACTGACAGCTATTTTGTACTACAAGAAGTCGGTGAAGCTATTCGCGCTCAGTCCAATCGCGGATTTCTCAAGTGTAGTCAAAAGACAAACTGCTGCAACCTATTTCTTGATATTTGCGTGCGAAATTGCCAATTTTCATTTATATATATCCAGGCCCGCCCACAGAAATGACTGGGCCCCTGAAAAGGTCCAGTGAATGGGCCCTCCACAAATTTGCTAGGCTACTCATATCATGCCTGTGCTCTCTGTCTCTCTCTCACTCTCTCTCTCTCTCTCTCTCTCTCTCTCTCTCTCTCTCTCTCATTAACATACATTTAACTGAGAGAGACTTACTCAGTGATGGGGGCTACATTGGTACACACACACACACACCAAGGTTAACAAACGATCTGCACTGTAAACCCGAATATGTTGGCAAAACTCAAAACATTTAAAGGGGTGGTTGAATATGATTTCACTTTTCTAACTTTAGTTAGTGTGTAATGTTGCTGTTTGAGCATAAACAACATCTGTAAAGTTACAAATGAAGCATGAACACGTTACAGTGCACCCCACAAACACAATCAAGCCTTCGAAAAAAGGTGTTTTACCAATCGATTGCCTCAAGTTATGAAATTCAAAGTTTAAGTAAGCAGAACTGGCAAATTGCATTTTGTACTTAAACATTTCAAGGTAAGAAGAATTAAGATTTATGAGTACACTAATTAATACATTTAATATGTCCAAAAAACAGTTGATGTCATACTTTGTAGTAGTGCTATCGTGGTGTAATAATCTGTTTGGTTGTAAAATGTATTACCTGAATGAAGTGAAATCGATTGTATCGTCCTGTGGAATCATTCATTCACAGACAGCATAAGATGTTCAACTAATAAAGATCTTCATCGCTGACGCTGGCAAACAATATGATGCATCTGAAGATTTGCTCTCACTTGACTGTACTGTAGTCCACGGCCGATTCATCCAACGCTTGTGATGTTCTTAAATCTTCCTGTTAGACAACTTCGAGTCAAGTGTGAATTGAAAGCGCTTCAGACGATTCAGTGCGTGCAGGAACTGAACAGATCATTCAAACTGATTCGCGAACCGATTTAGACAGATCTGCAAACTTGTTTGATGAAGTCTTTGAACAGAATCGACTTAAAAGAGTGATGGGAGTGACTGGAAGTGCAAATAAAATGTACTGCTGGCCATGCCTCTTAATGAAACCATCTCACGGATGTGTTGTTTGGTCAAAGGTGGGGATTGAAGATCTGTCTAACTTTGACAGGGCATATAAAAGACATGAAAAGAGCCATGAACATGTGAGTGCATGTGCAAGATTAAGTTGCATGGGCAGGATCAGGGTTGAGCATGCAATCAATAAAGGTGCTGGCATTCAAGTGGCTAAACATAATGAAACAGTAAAAAAAAACAGGGCCTTCCTAAACCGCCTTATTGATGTGACATCCTTGCTTGGCCGGCAGGTGCTGTCATTTAGGGGACATGATGAGAGTAGTGAATCATCCAACAAGGGGAATTACAGGGAGTTCACAGAAACATTAGCTAAATATGAAAATATATATAGTCACTGGAAAAGACGCCTAGTTGGTACGACAGGGTCACAGAGCATTTTCTTGAAAAGGAACGCAGGGCAGAATTTACGTTTAAATAAATGCACAATTCTATGATGTATGCCGAAAATGAGCTTCCCCTCTTTGAGAGACCAGCAGCCGCCACTGGTCTGTTCGTATATGTGTGTCTGTTCGTATGCGTGTGTGTGTGTTTGTATGCGTGTCTGTTCGTATATGTGTGTCTGTTCGTATATGTGTGTCTGTTCGTATGCGTGTGTGTGTGTTTGCTTCAGAAAGCAGTCCTGCTGCTTGAGATTCAACGAGTGCAAAACAAGTCTTGAATAATGCAGAGGATATTCTCATCTGGGAGCAGGAGGACGAGAGACTGCTTTACACTCTTCTGAAAAAACATGAAAAAAACGAACACAATATTCCCCATTATAATAAATAATACGCAGAATAAAGGGGCGGGGCCTGGTTGAGGTAGTTAGTAGTGTGTTAAACTGGTGGTTATGGTAAGGGGCGGGACATTTTCCAAACACACTCGAAGCTCTCGACCAATCACAACACACTGCTCCAGCCGACCAATCAGAGCACAGTATGCTTTTCAGGAGGAGGAGCTTCATAAAAACAGGAAGTAAACAGAGCGTTACTGACAGACTGGGAAGAGAGGAACCGCAACAATGGAGAATATGAGGAAAATAATCAACATTCAAGCAGGAAAACCTGTTCAAGAGACCTAATACAACTTCAAAACAATGCGAAAGGTTGTGTTAACATGGTAAAATAATACCAGCATTACAGGATTAATGTCAACGCACTAACACAAGACTCTGCATCAAAAGACAAACATACAGTATAATAAAGCAGAGAATCACATTCATCAGTTTCTCGTCTCTTTCCAAAACAACCTCTCAAGACCTCAGCGTTAATTAAACACGTTTAAAGTGATCCGTCCAGGTCTTCACACTTCACCTGATATATGGTTGATTTCAAACAAAAGTACACATCCCTCTGCATGTGCATTATTAATTACTCACACTAATTACTCACGCCTACTAAATCAAGCATCACCATTACTAATGTTAGTGATTGGAACTAACTAACCGAAGCAAATGGAACCATAAATATTTATTTGTGGACGTTGATTGAATTTAAAGGTGCATTGTGTAAAATTTAGGAGGATCTGTTGACAAATGCAATATCCTATACATAACTATGTTTTCAGTGGTGTATAAAGACCTTACTTAATGAAGCGTTATGTGTTTATTAGCTTAGAATGAGCCGTTTGTCTACACACACCACTCCTTACATCCACATGTTTCTACGTTTGCCCTGAGCGGACAAACAAATTTTGTCACTATGTTGTTCTTCGTGTAAAGAAGCTGCGAAAGTCAGCGAATAAAACACTGACACAATGGTGAACAAGTAACAATAATATTCTCAATAACATATCGTTTTACTGAATAATTAAGTAAACCTAATTTCTTCTTGTAAAGAAACCTTATTGTTTAACTGTTATTCTCTGCTGTCTCAGACGACGAAATCACTTCCTGTCGGCCACCGTAACTTCTGTTGGGTGCAATTCACAACCTCACCACTAGATGCTGCCAAAACTTACACACTGCATCTTTAAGACTAATAATGAGGGATGCATTTAGTCATTTTTTTGTGTCGTATCGTTAAATCTGTCATTTAGGCTCATTCTATGCATGTCTTTATAAGGATCGACTGTCTTCAGTGACTGGAGCTTTGATGGAGTTTAAGACTCATATGAGGGATGCATTTTTTGTGCATTTTATAGACATTTTATAAAGTCGTTAAATCTATCATTGAATCATTCTCTGCTTCATGTCTTCATCAGTGACAGGTGTTGCTCTTCTACGTTCGGTGTGGGTGTCGATGGATCTCGGACTCTTTCTCCCGGAGATGAAGATGAGGGAATAACGAGAGCCATAGGGAAGTGAGAGGAGTAATGAATCTCTTCCTCTACTCTCTCTCGGAGACAGTGGCGTCTGCCTGCCTTCATCACCTCCACAATTTATCTCTGCGGAAAACAAACCGCTGACCAGCGGTGCTCGAGACCAAACTCACACCACCACCAAAACAAACGGCCGGGACGAAACGCTCCACGTAATTGACCGAATCAAGACATCCAGTATTGAAAGCAGAGCTCAAGAAACCTAGAAACCATTTTTTTGCTCTGCTAGTATTGAAGAACAGCAGAAAATGTTTCTCTTCAGCTGCTTTTATACAAAGAACAATATCATTAAAGTCCCTCTGTGGTGTAAATCCAGCTTTTAATGTTGTTTATGTGTCTATGTGGTGTTTTTAATATGCTTTAAGACAAATCATGTGTAAATTCATAAGTCGACAGCATTGCTGAGTATTTTCTCCTTAAAACTGCAGTGAACCAAAGACAGTCTCAAAAACACGCTTTGAAATCGCTGGTGTTTCTGACGTCACAAACTACCTTGTAACCAATCAGATCAACGTGTGATCGTCAACGAGTGGATCTCTGAGTGAGTGAGTGAGTGAGTGGAGGCGGGGCTCATTTGCATATCCATAGAACCACGCATACTAAATGAGGCAAGGGTGTCGAGTTACATTCAAGCTGTTTTAAGGCATAAAGAAAAAAACATTTAAATATGTAATTTGGGTGATCAAATATGAGTTAAGGAATAAAACTATTGATTACTGGGGGACTTTAAAAAAATACTTTTAGATGCAATAAACCTTTGCTAACATTATAAGTGACTTTAGAGTAAAACATAGCAGCCAAATGAAGGAAAACAATCAATGAGCCATTAAATATATGTGACGTGTGCCGATACTGTTAGTTCGTTTTTTTTAGACAAACAATGAAACTGATTTACATAAACAGCCTCTTTGATGACAAAGTTTTGCAATTGTTTTTTATTATTCATTTTTTGTATGTCAGTGCGGTCTAATTGTATTTTTTACATTTCCTCAAGACCATTTGAGTAATTATATCATGACGAATCTGAAGCTTCAGGTCTGTTTAAGACAAAAATGTCTTGCAGGTTCATATTGTGCATGGATCATTAATTCACGCTATTCAAAAGAAAAAAACAATGGGTCAGATTTATTAACAATGTCATAACTTGCTACTTAACTATAGTACAGTGCATCGTTGAAGAAATCAGCGAGCTAGTCACCACTGTTTCCTGAAACCATATTGTTGCAAATTGGTCGTTCAAACACGTTGGTTAATGATGTCACGCAGGTGTTGGAGTAATAATACTTTTAATAAATCTGTTTATAATCGAATTAACGCTAGATGTGTTGCTATAAATTATGGACATCTGAGGACTATTTCTCATTTTTCTCAGTTATTTTGCTTTATTTCCAGATTCAATCATAGACTCGTTCTTACACTAGAGCTCGTTCACACATGCGCACTCTTCAAAAACTACACCTTAAATCTCTCAAAAACTAAAAGATGTATATTACATTTGTATGTAATCTAAATAAAGATATAGATTGCACTGAATGTCAGCTCGCTTATTTGGCTCAAGATCAGGATTTATTGAGTCCACATGTCATGAAAACTAGAAACTGCTTCTAACCGCAGGTCGCGGTTTCAGGAAACACACCCCTGTTTAGTAAATATGATTTTTCTTTTCTTGGCCAAAATCACTGTTAATCTCACAGCCTCAAGCTTTGAACACACAACGAGTCTAACTAGTACTGACTGCCTTCGTCTGTGGAAGCTCATACAAAGAGATTGTTCATCAGATACTTCTCCTGTGTGGGAATTATCTTCACCGGAAAATATGCAACATTCAAGGGTAAATATAAATGCTACACCACTGAATGTCTGTCACGATTGGCTGCAGGAAGACAGAAGAAGATGAAGGTATATTTTCCAACACGAAGGTTTAATGGGAGTAATATACAGTGCAGCAACACACTAAATACAACGGAGATCGGACAAAGACAGACTGAATTAATTGACACTGATTACAGTTTTTCTCAGTCGCTTTGGTGCATTTTTCACATCATCCCTAACCTGTGCAAAATAATAAGTGCATTTCTCAGAACAATTTGTACAAACTGCAATATACAATAGATATGATTCTAAAGCTAGTCAGTCACTAAAAATCCTTAGTACATCTCTCAAAAGTAAATATTCATGCCAATGATCATGTCAGTGTCATCAGAATGATAAGTCATTGAGTCATTGTTCACGAACAAGGTCATCAAAATGTTTAGGCATATTGTCAATGTAACTGTGTACTTTGACAGTATTACCTGATGTAAACTTAGGCTACAGTTTGGATGACAGTTACTGTATTCAAAATGCACAAGGCTGCACTTCTATGGCATATATCAATTTCAACAGTAGGCTACTATTTACATTTTACTGTATGTGGGTTATTGATTGAAAGAGACTGGACAGGATTTTGTTTTTCACATCTTTTACTAGTGCTACTTTATGAAAGAAAAAAACAAAATAATTTACAGTAAGAAAAAGACAAGGGGCACAAAGGAAAAAAAAAAAATTAGAAAGAAACACAGGAAACACCCCTAAGGCACAACTTTGCCCGCAGCACTGTTCTAGTGCTGTCTCTACACATCCAGACGTTCCTGTCTGTCGGCCCACATATTCTCATCCACATCACACCGGATATTTTCCCTTGCAATGCAGCGTGGAAAGAATCTTTTGGAATGCCTTATCCATCCTCTGCAGGAGTCTACTGTGATGTCCTCACACGCTGCATCCATTGCAGCCAGCAGGGTCATCTGTGTGTGTGGCTGACGATCGTACACCTTCCACCTCCATGCTGAAAAGAACTCCTCAATTGGGTTAAGGAATGGTGAATAAGGTGGGAGGAATTCTATGAGCATCCTCGGGTGGGTCACAAACCATTGCCTTATGATGTTTGATCGATGGAAACTCACATTATCACAAATGACCACATACTTTGGCAAATCCTCTCTAAGCAGACCCCTCTCCTCATCAGGGATGAGAGCCCTGTAGAGAGTCTCTAAAAAGTTGAGTAGGTGCTGGGTGTTGTATGGCCCTATAAGGGGGATATGGGTTAGGACACCTTGCTCCGAAATAGCAGCACACATGGTGATATTTCCTCCCCGTTGGCCTGGCAAATCCACAGTAGCTCTGTGACCGATGATATTCCGACCCCGCCTTCTGCATTTGGTCAGGTTGAAGCCAGCCTCATCCACGTATACAAAGTTGTGAGAGGGTTCACTTGATTCCAACTCCATTATACGCTATATCCCATAACGCAGAGTTGAATTTGGTTTGGTAAGGAAGAGTGACACAAAATGTACATATATTGCATGTTCCTTCCACAGCAATGGAAATGTGTGCAGTTTATGCTTACTGTACTATATATCACTATAAAATGTTGCTGTAAAGTAGTTACATAGATATATGTTTTACCTGTACATACTGGTACCGTAGCTCCTTAACTCTGTCCTCATTCCTTTGGAATGGTACACGGTACAGCTGTTTCATACTCATCTGGTTTCTATGCAGCACCCTGTCGATGGTTGAGATGCTAACCGTATGTATGTTTTCAAAGACATCGTTGTCTTCTATAATGGTCCTTCGTATTTCCCTGAGTCTCATGGCATTGTTTGCTCGGACCATGGTGCAAATAGCCTCCTCCTGTTGAGGTGTGAAAAGGCGTCCTCTGCCACCAGTTTGAGGTAATCTAGCAGTCCTATGTGGGGGAAAATACAGTGATGCGTCGCACACTTTCACATACACAAAAACTATGCGAATACACATTTTACTGTAAAACATACAGGTGGGTGCATGTAAGCTGATTGCTGTGAAATACAAGTGGACTACTGTAATATGAAGCATTGTAGGAAGTATACAGTATACTGCTTATATACAGTATCAGTGCACTGTACATTGGTGGACATACCTGTTCTCTCTTCGAAACGTTTGAACTATTGAGGACACGGTTGATCTCCCAATATTCGGCTGCACCCTTCGACCCGCCTCAGCCATTGCAAGGCCATGATTGACAACATGGTCTACAATAGTGGCCCTTATGTCATCAGATATGCGCCTATGTCCTCTTCTGCCTCTTCCTCTGTTTTGCCTTCCACCACGCATCCTTGCTCCTCTTCTTCCTCCTCTTGGCTGTTGACCCTGTTCGTTTCCTGGTCCATCCATTATTGGAAAATTGCAACTAAGTGTTGTGGTCTGTCTGTATATGCTTGCCAATTGATTATTCATGAGATGCACCTTTGAGCAATTTAGACAACTGGTTGATTGTTGGTTGAACTAACACTTTACATTCCTTCATGAGTGAGGGTCAATTTCACCTGCACGATTCATCAATTCACGTTTTTGTACAAAAGGTCTAATAGAATTGTGTAAAACTATGCTTGACCGTTTATGACAAATAGTTCAACAATTTTGTATGTAATGGCTTATGCAAGGAACTAATGCCTAGATGTTTTGAGGGGTAAGACTATTCAACAGAGAACCATCTACTATATTTTGATCAACATGACATGACCATTTGAAAATGTGGAAAAAAGCTGACACTTGTACATTATCAATTGCAATGTGTACAAAAGCAATTGCAAATTGTTCAAAGGAATAAGAAATTGCTTTAATGTTGTGCACAAGTGAGTAGATGATTTGGAATTTGTACAAGTAGTATCAAGAATTGCACTTTTGATCTAAGAAATGCACCAAAGCGTCTGAGAAAAACTGTAATGAAACACAGCTGATACAGCTGAACTGATAATGACAGTGAGGATGACACGGGACATGTGAATACAAGCAGACAAGTCCAAATGAAAACAAACTAACCCAAACACCTCTGTTGACAATATCAGGAAGAAATAATTAATTATATTATGCATAATGCAAATGAAGCCTATTTTATTATTAAAATTTGAGAAATCGAATAATAGAAGCAAGTACAACAATGTATAATGTATAACGAAAATACAATTTAAATCACATTATAAATGTTGGGGGGGGGGGGGGATTACTCTGTGTGTGTGTGTGTGTGTGTGTGTGTGTGTGTGTGTGTGTGTGTGTGTGTGTGTGTGTGTGTGTGTGTGTGTGTGTGTGTGTGTGTGTGTGTGTGTGTGTGTGTGTGTGTGTGTGGTGGGTGACCCGGACATTTTTTGGACAGTTTTTGAAAGATTTACCCACACAGGCAATTAAAAAGACAGTCCTTACCGAGGGTCACGGGACGCCAGGGGAATACGGCGAATAACAGATCGCTCTCTGAAAAATAACTGCAATAAAAATAGACGAGATGAACAGATGGGAACGGATTCATGTGAGAAGAGGTCTGAAATATGTCCTCTGTGAAAGAGACAAAACAAAAAGGTCATATTTTACTATGTCCTCAGTTTTTGTGTTTGGGAACGAGGCGCTGGGATGTTCTGACATTTACATCTCCGTCAGCACTGAAGCTAGAAACATGCCATTTATAAACTTCCCCTTCACATGAGGTCAGAAAACAACATGAGATCGCACTCACAACACAACTGACTTACAGCTCGATTTAACACACTGAGACAAGAGGAGAGAAGATATGAGAAAAGACAAAAGGGAAGAAACGAGAAGATCTGAGAAGAAACGAGAAGATACAAGAAGAGAAGAGACGTGAATATATGAGAAGATGAGAAAATTTGAGATCAGAAAATATGAGAAGAGACAAAAAGATACAAGAAGATACGAGAAGAGATGAGAAAATATGAGAAGTTGCGAGAAGATACGAGAAGAGATGAGAAAATCTGAGACGAGAAAAGAAGATACGAGAAGAGATGAGAAAATCTGAGAAGATACAAGAAGATACGAGAAGAGATGAGAAAATATGAGAAGATGCAAGAAGATACGAGAAGAGATGAGAAAATATGAGAAGATACAAGAAGATATGAGAAGAGAGGAGAAAATATTAGAAGAGACAAGAAGATACAAGAAGAGATGAGAAAAATGAGAAGAGACAAGAAGATACGAGAAGAGATGAGAAAATATGAGAAGTTGCGAGAAGATACGAGAAGAGATGAGAAAATATGAGACGAGAAAAGAAGATACGAGAAGAGATGAGAAAATATGAGAAGATACAAGAAGATACGAGAAGAGATGAGAAAATATGAGAAGATACAAGAAGATACGAGAAGAGATGAGAAAATATGAGAAGATACAAGAAGATATGAGAAGAGAGGAGAAAATATGAGAAGAGACAAGGAGATACAAAAAGAGATGAGAAAATATGAGAAGATACAAGAAGATACGAGAAAATATGAGAAGAGACAAGAAGATACGAGAAGAAATGAGAAAATATGAGAAGAGACAAGAAGATACAAGAAGAGATGAGAAAATATGAGAAGAGACAAGAAGATACAAGAAGAGATGAGAAAATATGAGAAGAGACAAGAAGATACGAGAAGAGATGAGAAAATATGAGAAGATACAAGAAGATACGAGAAAATATGAGAAGAGACAAGAAGATACGAGAAGAGATGAGAAAATATGAGAAGAGACAAGAAGATACGAGAAGAGATGAGAAAATATGAGAAGAGACAAGAAGATACGAGAAGAGATATACATAAAGACACGTATATTTGCTATATAAAACAGTGCGTCAGGTCTTAAAGTGACTGAAGCCTAATATACACGGCTGCCAAATTATTAGATAATATTAAAAATATCTATTTGGCAGTTTTTCCCCATGGAAATCATTCAATGTCAAAATTGTGGCCACTGAAAATGCGTAATGGCTAGTAACATTGGAAAACTACTACCCACAGTGGCTGGTGAGCCAAAATGTTAATGTCAAGCCCTGCACATTATAAAATATTCTGTTTAAAAAATAAGTCGAGTCAGTATTGATGTCTGGTGAATGAGGCCTAAAATGATAACGCAATGAAAAAGTGAAAAAGAAGAAACGCCGCTGAGACGCTCTTCTGAACAGAGCCGCTATTCTCATTTACTTCAGTGAGTGTCTGCTAGTGGATACTAGAGCTGATTAAGATTGGAAACCAAACTGAGCAAAGCATCCTGGGAAATCACCTCCAAATTCCCTCTAATAACCGATCCATAAGCCCCCGCCGGTCTGCAGGACAGGTCCTATACGGGTATCACAGATTGCTTTGTGAAACGGCAGAGAATAATGATATGCCTAAACAGTGACGGCACACTGAAATATTACAGAATTTAAATTGAATTAACATGGAATTGACATTATTATAATTAGCCTCAAAAGTCACATGACAATTATTATGCGTCTAATGGGAAATGATTATAAAATATAATCAAATGTTTTGAATCCATTGATTTCAATAGGGATGTGGCAATGCAAGGTTGTAATATTTTGCGTTGAAATATTTAAGAATCGGAAAATGATTAAATCAATAAATGTTATGATGTAAAAGGAATCAGAAATATTTGAGACTCCGAATTGTAATTATGTAATTATAATAATTATATATATATATATTTTTATAATTAATAATAATCAATAATGAATAAATAAATAATAAAAAATAAAGTCCCCCTGTAGTCAATCATTTTATCCCTTAAAACTCACCAAAAATTACACATTTAAACTTTTTTCCTAGAAAAAATATTCTTCATGTCTTAAAATATCTTCTATTGTAACTCGACACCCTTGCCTCATTTAGTATTTGCGGTCCATGAATATGCAAATGAGCCCCGCCTCCACTCACTCACTCACTCAGAGATCCACTCGTTGACGATCACACGTTGATCTGATTGGTTACAAGGTAGTTTGTGACGTCAGAAACACCAGCGATTTCAAAGCGTGTTTTAGAGACTGTCTTTGGTTCACTGCAGTTTTAAGGAGGAAATACTCAGCAATGCTGTCGACTTATGAATTTACACATGGTTTGTCTTAAAGCATATTAAAAACACCACATAGACATTTAAACAACATTAAAAGTGTGATTTTCACCATAATTAATATTATTAGTAATAATAAGTAATTATCATATGTGACTGGATCACAAAACCAGTCGCACGGGTATATTTGTGGCAATAGCCAACAATACATTGTATGGGTCAAAATTATTGATTTTTCTTTTATGCCAAAAATCATTAGGATTTTAAGTAAAGATCATGTTCCATGAAGATATTTTGTAAATGTCCTACCATACATATATAAAACATTTATTTTTGTGAGAGAATGCAGCACAATCGCGAACATAAATGCACAACTTTAAAGGAGATTTTCTCAATGTTTCGATTTTTTTTGCACTCTCAGATTCCAGATTTTCAATAGTTGTATCTCAGCCAAACATTGTCTTATCCTAACAAACCATACATCAATGGAGAGCTTATTTATTCAGCTTTCAGATGAAGTATAAATCTCAATTTAGAAAGAATTGACCCATGTGTCTGGTATTGTGGTCCAGGGTCACATAAAATAAATAATACAAATTTAATTTTACACTGGGAAATAAAGCAAACTTTAATAGACATTTGTGCCCGTCCTCTGTGACGGCAGCTCATTTTGTTTCTCTCGTTTTAATCTGGAGCGTTTCTCTCCAGCAAAGCTCTGTTTTAATGGAACTGTCCATCGTGCCGACGGCACATTTACAGAAACGGCATGACAAAGACAAAATCAGCCTGACACAATTTTTCATGTTTCAGCAATGAAGGTGTTTAGAGCCTTGGTGTCCAAAGCAGCAATTTCAATGCTAAATAACAATCAAGGCTACAGTGCACTAAAAATACCGGCGCTGGCAGCGGCCCATCAATTACACTCAGCCCTCGGGGACGGCTTTAGCATTTCTCCAGAGGAACGCCAGCTTTCAGCATGATTCTCCAGCTAATGAAAAACACATAACGAAGGAATACGGCAAGGCCGGAGAAAAGGTTGCATGTTTAAAACAGCAGCAGGAGGAACCAGTGACATTCAGACTTCTCATAGTCCTGAAACAGCATTTATACGGGTCTGATTTACATCAGTCTCAAACATGCACAAAACCACACAGTCTCAAAACCAGCCCATGACATTTTATGCATTTTCACACTCATGCATTAACAAATACAAATCATTTCTCCATAGATCTGACCTGGTAACCAAAAGGTTTGAATCAAGGTTCGAAGCATCTTGAATATAATATTACAGTTTTTGTCAACTCAATTTTAAGAGAAGAGGGACGAGAAGAGAAGCTACAAGAAGATATGAGAAGACACGAGAAGAGAATATATGAGAAGATACGAGAAGAGAACATATGAGAAGATACGAGACCAGAATATATGAGAAGATACGGGAAGAGAAGAAGTCAGAAGAGATGATATGAGAAGAAACGAGATGAGAATTTAAGAGAAGGTACGAGACGGGAATATATGAGAAGATACAAGAAGAGAAGATGTGAGAAGAGATTAGAAAATGAGATGAGAGGAGAGATTAGAAAATGAGATGTGAGAAGAGATTAGAAGATGAGATGAGAGGAGAGATTAGAAAATGAGATGTGAGAAGAGATTAGAAGATGAGATGAGAGGAGAGATTAGAAAATGAGATGTGAGAAGAGATTAGAAGATGAGATGAGAGAAGAGATTAGAAGATGAGATGAGAGGAGACGAGACAAGACAGAGATTATTCCCACACAGGAAAAATATCAGATGAACAGTCTTTATACAAGTGGTACAGAGGTGAAAAATGTGGCTATACTTTGCAATTATGATATATAATATTATATACACATTATATAAATATATATCTATAATATTTTTTTACATGAACATACATTTACTTTAAGCAAATTTACTTAAGATCATCAAAATGAAATATTGCACACCCCTATTGACCATGATATAAAACTCCTGGTTATATGGCACCTCTAACCACAGCGGTTCCTTTATTACTGATGGTCTCAGATTCTGGTCACGTCTATCAAACAGCTTGTAGAAATATCCTCTTCTCTTTTCTCTCTACAGACTTCAGTTCAAAGCACAAACATAATCCCAGCATTCTGATCCACACCGTTCCACAAACCTACCTGGACTTGTGAAACTGATACGGTGAGTAAGAGAAGACAGACGGCCTTGGAGACAAACCGCTTACGAAAAGAGCCATCAAACTTTCCAACTGCACTCTGAATACTGGATGTGGAATATCTCTTTAATACCTCAGCTGTTTCTCATATACAGAAATTAAATTAAATTGAGAGGAAAAAAAACTTCTGCTTTTCAGATGTTTCACCCTAGAAAAAGAGCCCAATAATCTCAGCAATGACTCAAAATGTGCTCAGATCTGCAAAAATCTGCGAATCAGAAGTCAGAGATCTGAAAGTGAATTGAAACGTTTGATCTGATTTGCTCTCCATGTTTATTTCATAGCTCTAGACTCTTACAGGATGACGACTCGTGACTCATTTGAATCCGTTTGCATTATTCCAGCCAACAGGGAATGTTCTCAGAAGACCTCGGCTAATGTTTTGGAAATGTTTTCTCAAGGTTTTCCAGTAACCTTAATAGAACATTCGTTCAACGATATCTGGTCTTCAGTAATGCTCTCAAGACATTAGCACTAAAACATAATATATACATCGTTCATGTAACTTTCCTTAAACACTTTAGTTTGACGGTCTCTTAATGTTTTGTTAATATTTCATAATGTTCAGAGAACATTTACAGTAAAAGTAACATTCCCATAATGTTTGCAGAATGCTATGTTCAAAAGCCAAAAAACAGAAACAAAGTTTTTCATACATTTAAATAATTGGATGCCTTGAACTTTAAGAAATAACGTTTTCCTTACTTAAAGGGATAGTTCACCCAAAAATGAAAATTAGCCCATGATTTACAGTGAATGGGAGTTTCTGATTTGAAGTCCCTAAAAGTGCATCTATCCATCATAAATGTGCATCTATCCATCATAAAAGTGCATCTATCCATCATAAAAGTGCATCTATCCATCATAAAAGTGCATCTATCCATCATAAATGTGCATCTATCCATCATAAAAGTGCATCTATCCATCATAAATGTGCATCTATCCATCATAAAAGTGCATCTATCATCATAAAAGTGCATCTATCCACCATAAAAGTGCATCTATCCATCATAAAAGTGCATTTGTCCATCATAAAAGTGCATCTATCCATGATAAAGTGCATCTATCCATCATAAATGTGCATCTATCCATCATGAAAGTGCATCTATCCATCATAAATGTGCATCTATCCATCATAAAAGTGCATCTATCCATCATAAAAGTGCATCTGTCCATCATAATAAGTGCATCTATCCATCATAAAAGTGCATCTGTCCATCATAAAAGTGCATCTATCCATCATAAAAGTGCATCTATCCATCATAAATGTGCATCTATCCATCATAAAAGTGCATCTATCCATCATAAAAGTGCATCTGTCCATCATAATAAGTGCATCTATCCATCATAAAAGTGCATCTATCCATCATAAATGTGCATCTATCCATCATAAAAGTGCATCTATCCATGATAAAGTGCATCTATCCATCATAAAAGTGTATCTATCCATCATAAAAGTGCATCTATCCATCATAAAAGAGCATCTATCCTTCATGAAAGTGCATCTATCCATCATAAATGTGCATCTATCCATCATAAATGTGCATCTATCCATCATAAAAGTGCATCTATCCATGATAAAGTGCATCTATCCATCATAAATGTGCATCTATCCATGATAAAAGAGCATCTATCCTTCATGAAAGTGCATCTATCCATCATAAAAGTGCATCTATCCATCATAAATGTGCATCGATCCATCATAAAAGTGCATCTATCCATCATAAAAGTGCATCTGTCCATCATAAAAGTGCATCTATCCATGATAAAAGTGCATCTATCCATGATAAAAGAGCATCTATCCTTCATGAAAGTGCATCTATCCATCATAAAAGTGCATCTATCCATGATAAAAGAGCATCTATCCTTCATGGAAGTGCATCTATCCATCATAAAAGTGCATCTATCCATCATAAATGTGCATCTATCCATCATAAAAGTGCATCTGTCCATCATAAAAGTGCATCTGTCCATCATAAAAGTGCATCTATCCATGATAAAAGTGCATCTATCCATGATAAAAGTGCATCTATCCATCATAAAAGTGCATCTATCCATGATAAAAGTGCATCTATCCATGATAAAAGTGCATCTATCCATCATAAAAGTGCATCTATCCATGATAAAAGTGCATCTATCCATCATAAAAGTGCATCTATCCATCATAAAAGTGCATCTATCCATCATAAAAGTGCATCTATCCCTGATAAAGTGCATCTATCCATCATAAATGTGCATCTATCCATCATAAAAGTGCATCTATCCATCATAAATGTGCATCTATCCATCATAAAAGTGCATCTATCCATGATAAAGTGCATCTATCCATCATAAATGTGCATCTATCCATCATAAAAGTGCATCTATCCATCATAAAAGTGCATCTATCCATCATAAATGTGCATCTATCCATCATAAAAGTGCATCTATCCATGATAAAGTGCATCTATCCATCATAAAAGTGCATCTATCCATCATAAAAGTGCATCTATCCATCATAAAAGTGCATCTATCCATCATAAATGTGCATCTGTACATCATAAAAGTGCATCTATCCATCATAAAAGTGCATCTATCCATCATAAAAGTGCATCTATCCATGATAAAGTGCATCTATCCATCATAAATGTGCATCTATCCATCATAAAAGTGCATCTATCCATCATAAAAGTGCATCTATCCATCATAAAAGTGCATCTATCCATGATAAAAGAGCATCTATCCTTCATGAAAGTGCATCTATCCATCATAAAAATGCTCGAATCGGCTCTGGTGGGTTAACAAAGTCCTTCTGAAGCGAAGCAATGCGTTTGTGCATTTTTTTGTGAACTATCCCTTTAATGGGAAGATTAGCTAAATGTTATTAGAACATATATTTGTTAGCTGGGATTTCTCCACAGAACATTGAGAAGAAACTCAGTAGAGATGAACTCACAGTAGACGTCCACCCTGATGGACTTGATGGCCGGGGAACCCAGTCCGTTCTCGGCCTTACAGTAATAGCGCCCGCCCTGATGTCTCTGGATCTTCGAGATGTGAAGGGTTTCGTTGAATACGCTGGAGTCCTGGAATCGGTCCGAAACGCTGCCTGCCGTCTTGGTCCATCGAATCTGCACGAGAAAGAAAAATGAGTAACACTTTATTTTACGGTGTCCGTTTTACACATGTGACCCTGGATCACAAACCCAGTCACGAGTCACACGGGTATATTTGTGGCAATAGCCAACAACACATCGTAGGGGTCAAAATTATCGATTTTTCTTTTATGCCAAAAATCATTAGGATATTAAGTAAAGATCATGTTCCATTTTGTAAATTTTACTACCGTAAATATGTAAAACATTTATTTTTGTGAGTGAATGCACAACTTTAAAGACGATTTTCTCAATGTTTTGATTTTTTTGCACTCTCAGATTCCAGATTTTCAATAGTTGTATTATTACATTGTAACAATGACACCTTCAAATAAAGTGTAACCAAAAAATGACTTAAATCTCTAATCGTACCATTTCACCCATTACTCACCATTCAAAACTTCAACACAAGTATTCTGCACTTAGCAAACACTACAGATAAAGTTTTTTCACTGGTCAATTGGGAGACTTTGCTCTATTTTGCTTCTATAATATGTCTTCTTTCAGACTAGTGGAAAGAAAACATCCAAAAATACATATTAAGATTGTATTGCACTTTATCTATTTGCGACTGTAGATTTCAATTGCACTACATATCCTTAAAATATTTTTATCTCCACTTCAGCAGAACTTACATGCACCAAATTTTACAGTTTTATTCCTATATATATTCTGAAGGATTTTACTGAGGGGTTTGTTCATAAACCATTTACTTGATATTTATTTAACACTTTATTCCTAAAAAAAACAAAACAATTCTGGTATGTGACCGTATTTTCTGTTTTATGAAGTGATAAATAGAGATTTCCAAAAAACCCTCTGTAAAACATACAAAATGCCAACAAAATCAAACAAGAATTTTGAAATTCACTGTTCAGATATCTTTTTTGAAAATTAGTGCATATTTGATTAGATAATGTCTCATTTGCATATACACATAATATTTCATAAAACGTATGATACATATCATTGACTTAATGCACTGTGGTTAATCAACTGTAGAAGTATGCTGAAATCAAGGTATTAGTTAACATTTTTACCCTATTTACCTGTGGTGCCTTGCCTTAATGGTCCAGATTTTAGACCCTCATAATAAATGCAAATGCAACAGAAATAATATTTTGCACATCTCTTTATACAACCCAACAGCATATCTATAAACCACCCACACTCGACGAACTGCAAGGCAAAGCTTGTTTGTCAGAATAAATCTGGTAGGAATGAAACTTCAATGACCCGACCTTGAAAGCAATGAATCACGTTGTGAATTAAACTAGATGCTTACACTTTAGATGCTTTTCGCTTTTGTCACAAGCGTATTTATAAATGTTCAACTCCTTTCAAGCAGTCGAAGGCCCAACAACTGTCACAAGCAGGATGAGATCTGGGAGAAACTCATGAACCAAATGTCCCGAAAACCATTAGTTTCTAGGATGTTTTGTTTGTAGCTCTCGATCCTCAAATCAACTACATTTCTTACATTCCCTTGTAAAAAAAAAAAAAAAAGAAGTACACTTTAGCATACTTTAAAAAAAAGTTATTTTTACAGAAAAACATCTTTTAAGATAATTTGTGGACCGAGATACTTAAATGCATGTTATTTACAATTACATAAAATATATTATAGTTTAAATTTGCATTAAATTAATATAAGAGTGCTCTTTGACCCACTTATACTTACATCTTTATACATAATTTCATAATTACTTCTACTGTCTTTAAAATATGGTTAGTACTGAAAAATGTGCTGACAAACATTTATGGTAAGCTAAAATATAATTTAATGACATTTCTATGGAAAGTTGAGTCATATAATTAAATATATTTGTTATGATGAAGTTGGAATTTAGTACCTTTAAGATATATTAACTTG
Organism: Siphateles boraxobius; assembly: GCF_051911475.1. Taxonomy (NCBI): domain Eukaryota; kingdom Metazoa; phylum Chordata; class Actinopteri; order Cypriniformes; family Leuciscidae; genus Siphateles; species Siphateles boraxobius. Next base: position 1,127,643 of record NW_027508717.1, on the reverse strand, counting down.
AAGTGTACCATCGAATAACACACTACAGTTAAAATTACAATCAAGTACTTTACATGTACTTTTCTTGCACTTCTTTACAGCACGACACAAGATTATTAAAACATAATATACTTTGAAGTACATATTAATCTGAAATTATTGCAAAGTGCACTTTTTAAAAATGCACCTTTTATAAAAGTGTACTCTCTTTAGGTACAATTAAGTGGCCTTTTATTTCTATGTATTTCTTATAACTCCAACTTTAAGATTTGAAGTGCACATCAATGCATTTACAGTGGATAGTATAAGTGAACACACCTGGCCTTTAAAAATAAAAATCTGTTGTCTCTATGGGAATTTAACATAGGGGTGTCCTGACTTACGCAACCTGTATTTTAAGGAAGAACATTTATTTATTTACGATACATTATTCATTCACAAAGAAAATTGGTGCCCTTAAAGGTTGGAGTTTTCCTCATTTTTTAAATTAAAGCATTATGATCAATTTCCAAAAGATGGTTTTTTATTCCTCTTTTTAGTCAACTTTAGCATATTCACTTATGCTAGGCACTGTAAGCACACTTGTTGTTTTTCACAAGGGTTTTGAGTTTCGTCGTGTGTGTGCAGATGCTGTGTGGCACTGTGTCACAGTCACTCGTTTGTCAAACAAATGCCAGCGCGAGTCCTCTGGGAACGCCTCCTCGCCATTTTCCTTTGACAATGCCAATGTCAATTTAGCTCTGCTAAGACGTCGTGTATTCTGCGGAGTCAAGCCGAGTGACAAGGTGAAGCACACACTGCCATTCCAGCATCACGTCCCAGTCGAAGAGAGATTAACCGCCGTGTTCCTGTGGAAGCGAGAGGAGGATCGGATGGGGATTGAACGTCCCAGTCGTGGGATCTTGGGAAAGTCAGGACACGTAAAAGGAGGGTCTGTTTTTGTCAGTCTGTGTGTTTCAGGATTCATTAGTGCTATGAATTTAACCTCTGAGGGAAAATGCTTTATGGACTGTTCAAAATCAATAATCGTTCAAGCAAAGCATTGATGCATTAATATTTACCCCGATTCATAACTTGAGCATCAAGTATCTTATTCTGTAAACCCAATAACTGATTTTGGTTTGAACAAAAGAGAAAAGGTTGTTTGTGCAATATGGTCATGTCAATGTGAACTGTTATATTTCAGACTGAGCCAAATAATAAAATACTGAATACAGATTTATGAGAATGAGGTTTGCATTAAATGCTGAACTTTATATTCATCAAAAAATCCTAAAAAAACAAAAAATTAAAACAAAAATGGACCGCTCCATGTGATCTCTGAAGACATTTATTTGTGTATTTAACACACAACAAGATGTTTCTGTGTGAAAACCGAGGCCTGAGAGGACAGACAGACTGAATCCTCACTGTCGGCGCTTCATGATTAATCTGACAGTCATTTCAAACCCAGGTGTTGTTGTGAATATGAATCGAGTTGGCCGTGATCTTTGTGAGACGATTCAACAAAGACGAGCCGGAAACCCAGCCACAGAAACAGCAACAAAATAAAGCCCTGAAACTGTTGAGAGAACAAGAATATGCCTTAAAAAACAGTTCAAATGAGTCACGGTAGAGCAAAACAGACAGTGTACTTTCAGACATGGTGTTTAAAGACTTATTACGCTCTTTCACAAAGTCTTGATGTTGTTTTCAGGCTCTACTAGAACAGGTTTTCCTGCCTGAATGTATGTTGATTATTTTCCTCATATTCTCCATTGTTGCGGCTCCTCTCTTCCCAGTCTGTCAGTAACGCTGTAACTCGCTGCTTCACTGCTATAGTAGTGCATCGTTGAAGAAATCAGCGAGCTAGTCACGACTGTTTCCTGAAAACATCTTGTCGTAAATTGGTCGTTTAAACACATGTGTTAATGACGTCACGCACGTGTGGAGAAATAACTACTTTTAATTAATCTGTTTGTGATCAAATTAACGCTAGATGTTTTGCTATAAATTACAGACATCTGAGGACTATTTCTCATTTTTCTCAGTTGTTTTGCTTTATTTCCAGATTCAATCATAGACTCGTTCGTACACTAGAGCTCGTTCACACATGCGCACTCTTCAAAAACTACACTTCACATCTCTCGACAAACTTAAAGACGTAAATTACATGTGTATGTAATCTAAATAAAAGATATATAGATTGTACTGAATGTCAGCTCGCTTATTTTGCTCAAGATCAGGATTTATTGAGTCCATGTCATGAAAACAAGAAACTGTTTCTGTTCTAAATCTGTTGTTCCAGCTACACAACTTTGCGATGTTGTTTGCGAAAGATGGCTAATGCTTTCGGGAAACACACTCCTGTTTACTTCCTGTCTCTATGAAGCTCCTCCTCCTGAAAAGCACACTGTGCTCTGATTGGTCGGCTGGATTAGTGTGTTATGATTGGTTGAACACTTCGAGTGTGTTTGAGAAATGCCCCGCCCCTTACCATAACTGCTAGTTTAACACACTAACTCAATACTTGACTACAATAAGAAGGACATGCAATTGTATGTTTTATAAACAGTTTTGGAACCGTTCCCATGTGAAATACATGTGATCACATGTGGAAAACATGGAAAATTCATGTGTTTTTTCCTGAAAAGGCTGATTTAAGAATGTTTAGATATTTGCACGAGATAATACCTAGAAAGAACATCTTTTTTTTCCTTTTTTTTCAGCATTTCAGATTGATCTCATTGACATCGTTCAAGCTTTTCACAACCGTCTGTCGCCTGGTTTTGGTTGTAAGCCTGAGACGGGGGGAAAAGCTTTATAATATGCATTAGTCTTCACTTAGCTGATGTTTCTTATCCAGAGTGATTCATAGTACAGATTTAATCCAGAGCTTAAACTAAGAGCTTCTCCATTCATGAATCTTCGCTTCTGCTAGTTTAAATCTTTCAAAATATAAGAATCTAGTTTTCAGAAAAAAGTGCATGTCTCCAATTAGTATCAACTCATCAAGTCTGTTAACGTCTATTAATAATAAAGTAATAATTCACCCAGATGTGATCGATCTGTCATCATTTACTCATCCAAACACAATACTAAACGTGACAAGACATATTAAAGTGGATTTAAGAGCAAGTTTATTTTAAAAATCTTCATATGACTTGTTTTAGCTTTCTTTAAAGTTCCACAGAATAAAGAAAGTCATACAGGTTTAAATGACATGAGGGAATCATGACAGAATGATGACTTTTAGGTGAACTGTCCCTTTAAGGAGTTAATTGTCATTTTGACACGATTTTTAGATTTAGTTTTAGTTAAACACATTTTAGGTGTTAATATCACACATTCTAAGCCTAAAAAACGTCTCAGGTTACTACTGTAACCATAGTTCCCTGAGAAAGGGAACGAGACGATGCGTCACTTGACGCTTTGGGAACGCCCCCAGCGTGCATGCGTCTGAGCATCAATGTCAACTAGTCCAATGGAAAGAATGAGCGTCACGGGCGGGTGACGTCATGACCAGGAAGGGATAAAGGCTCACCCGGTGAAACGCGGCATTAGCTTCAAAAAGTCGAAGCAAGCCGATCACAGGGAAGCAGGAAGTATGGCAGGTTGACGCATCGTCTCGTTCCCTTTCTCAGGGAACTATGGTTACAGTAGTAACCTGAGACGTTCCCTTTCGAGGGAACTCGCGATGCGTCACTTGACGCTTTGGGAACGAGAATACCCAAAACGCCAGAATTCCAAGTACCTGAGTGTCAGTCTGTTGGAACTAAGCACTAAGCACCTGAGAACCTGGGGCAGCATCCAGGTCCAAACTGTAAAACCTGACGAATGTGAGCGGTGAGGACCAGCCTGCCGCATCACAAACGTCTTGGAGGGAAACCCCAAATAACAAGGCTTTAGAGGCCGCCATACCCCTCGTTGAGTGAGCTCTGACCACCAAGGGACACGGATGGTCAGAGTACTCGTATGCAAGTGAAATAGCCTCGACTATCCACTTGCTAACCGTCTGTTTAGAAGCAGGAAGACCCTTCTTAGGTGATCCAAAGCAAATAAATAACTGGTCGGACTTCCTCATAGAAGATGTCCGATGAACATAAGTATCCAGTGCTCGCACTGGACACAAGAGGTTCAGCCTTTCCTGGTCCGCAGATGTAAAAGGAGGAGGACAGAAAGCCTGCAGCACGATAGGCCTCGGAATCAAGGTCGGCACCTTAGGGACGTATCCCTGTTTTGGATATAAGAATGCCTTGACCATCCCCGGTGCTAACTCAAGGCAAGTGGGGGAAACCGAAAGGGCCTGAAGGTCTCCAACTCTCTTAAGGGACGAAATAGCTAGCAGAAAGATAGTCTTAAGGGTAAGAAATTTCTCTGTAACCGAATCTAAGGGCTCGAATGGAGCCCTAGACAGGCCTTCTAGTACTAATGCCAAATCCCAAGCTGGCACCCTAGTGCGAGTTGCAGGCCTCAGCCTCAATGTGCCACGAAGGAAACGTGTAATCAGGGGGTCTCGACCCAACGATGTACCCCCAACCAGGGCGTGGTAAGCCGCAATGGCCGCCACGTAAACCTTAAGTGTGGAAGGACATAAACCTGACGTAAAGCGCTCCTGCAAGAACTCGAGTACTGTGTTCACAGAACAGTTAACCGGATCCCACTGATGTCGGTGACACCATACAGAAAAAACTTTCCATTTCAGCGCATATAGTTTCCTAGTAGCTGGAGCTCTGGAGCTTAGGATGGTCTCAGCAGCCTCAGCTGAGAGACCACTCTCTATGAGTTGGGCCCCCTCAGAGGCCAAACACACAGGTTCCAAATCTCTGGTCGAGGGTGAAATATTGTGCCCCCGGCCTGAGACAGAAGGTCTCTCCTGATCGGGATCTCCAAGGGAGGACCGTCTAAGAGATGGATCAGGTCCGCAAACCAGATCCGACTCGGCCAGCGTGGTGCTACAAGCAGTAGGCTTATTCCGTACTGGCGGACTCGTTCCAGAACTCCTGGGAGCAGAGCAACAGGGGGAAATGCGTACAGACGTAGCCTCGGCCACGTCTGCACCATAGCATCCAGCCTCAGGGGGGCTGGGTGAGTAAGAGAGAACCAAAGTGGACAGTGCGTCGTGTGCTGAGACGCAAACAGATCCACCTCTGCTTGGCCGTAAAACTCCCAAATTTTCTCCACCGCCTCGGGGTGGAGTCTCCAGTCCCCTGGCCTCAGTTCCTGCCTCGACAGGATGTCTGCCCCCACATTCTGGTCCCCAGGAATATACACTGCCCTCAGGGAGAGTACCTTCCCCAGAGACCACAGGAGGATCTGGTGCGCCAGTTTGCAGAGCGGACGCGACCGCAGACCCCCCTGACGGTTCAGATAAGAGACCACTGATGTGTTGTCTGTTCGTACAAGCACATGATGGCCCCTCAGGTCTGGGAGAAACTGTCTTAACGCATTGAAGACAGCCATCATCTCCAGGCAATTGATGTGCCACGAAAGATGATGACTTTTCCACAGACCCTGAACCGAGCGGCCTTCCATTACCGCTCCCCAGCCGGTGAGGGAAGCATCTGTCGAGATCGTAACACGATGGCAAAGAGCTCCCAATACCGGACCCTGGGTTAAGAACCAATGTTTCCTCCATATAATTAAGGCACGAAGGCACCGCCGCGTGACCTTGATCATACGAAGTGGGTTTCCCCTCGGGGAGAACCCTCTGGTCCTTAGCCACCACTGTAAAGGTCTCATGTACAGCAGGCCAAAAGGAATCACGTTGGACGCTGCCGCCAAGAGACCCAACAGTCTCTCGAACTGTTTCACAGTGCGTGACTGGCCTAGCTTTAGCTCTTTGGTGGCTGTCAGGATAGCAGCTACACGAACGGGCGATAGAGTGGCCCGCATCGTCACTGAATCCCATACCACACCAAGGAAAGTGGTTCTCTGTACTGGAGAAAGAACACTCTTCTTGGCGTTGAGCCTCAACCCCAACATCTGCATATGAGCGAGAACGACACCTCGGTGCCGAACCGCCGACTGCTCTGATTCCGCCAGAATCAGCCAGTCGTCGATGTAGTTCAGAATACGTATGCCCTGAAGCCTGAGAGGGGCTAGAGCTGCATCCACGCATTTCGTGAACGGCGGGGTGATAAAGCTAGACCGAAAGGAAGAACCCGATATTGGTATTCTTTGCCCCCGAAAGAAAACCTTAGGAACTTCCTGTGCTGAGGGAGGATGGAGATATGGAAGTAGGCGTCCTTCAGATCTATCGTGACAAACCAGTCCTCGGATCTGATTTGAGTCGCGATCTGTTTGAGTGTCAGCATCTTGAACTTGAGTTTCTGTACTGAACGATTCAACAGACGAAGATCTAAAATGGGACGCAACCCCCCATCCTTTTTTGGAACAATGAAATAACGGCTGTAAAAACCCGACTCTCTGTCGGGTGAGTACACCTGTTCTATAGCTTCCTTTGCTAACAGGGCCTTTACCTCTTGCTCCATTACCAGAGCCTGCTCGGGATGCACCACTGTGGGCAGCACCCCGTTGTAACGAGGAGGACGAGAACCAAACTGGATTCTGTATCCTTTCTCTACAATCTGCAGGACCCAATGAGAAATATTCGGCAGAAGCTTCCACGCTGCCAGAAAATTTACTAAGGGAACCAGCCTCTCGAGGCTGGTCTCTGGTGTTATCGAGACAGCCAATTCCGGAGCCTGAAACATAATGGCAGGAACTACCTGAACTGGCCGCTCTAAGGCCCCCCTCAGAGGGCGCGAAACCGATGCTGTGCCGCAGCATAGCATCAGCGACTCGCTGGAGACCGCTGCGCCCTGAAGCACCGAGGGTGGCAGGGTTGGCAGAACGGTCTCGTGAGGACCCCGAAATGGAACGGGCACCGTAAAATGAGGTGTACACCGCTCCACTTCGGTCGGGGCTGTCCTCACAGGCCTGATGCATGAACATCAGGACCTTTTTTTTTTAACCGAAGTCTTCTTCGCCTGAAGAACGGTCCTCAGATCCGGCTTCGACTTAGAAGACTTCGGTTGAGAGGGTTGCGTCTGTCTCCAGTCTCTACGTGGAGGTGCACGAGATGCAACACTCTCTTTCTGATGCACACGATATGATGAGCTCGACGGCTGGGGCTGCTCACGCCCAGCAGCTCCAGGGGGCTGGACCCGGCGAGGGATAAACTTTTTAAAAACGTCCGCTTGTTTTTTTGACTCCTGAAATCTCTCGACGACCGCGTGGACTGCGTCGCCGAAGAGACCAGAAGGTTCAAGCGGAGCATCTAATAAAAAAGCTCGATCTTTTTCTTTAATTTCAGACAGATTTAACCATAAATGTCTCTCAGTAGCTACCAAGGCTGCCATAGACCGCCCAATTGCTCTGGCGGTCTCCTTAGTAGCCCTGAGAGAAAGATCGGTAGCCCGACGAAGTTCACGAATATCGTCATGACTGACTCCCTCACTACTATCCAGATCCCCCAGCAGGTCAGCTTGATAAGCCTGGAGCACTGCCATAGTATGCAGACATGCTCCAGCTTGACCTGCTGCCGTATAAGCTTTGCCCACTAACACCGAAGTGGCTTTAAGCGGTCTAGTGGGCAAAGCCGAGGCTTTCAGAGACGATGCGGGACCAGGGGAAAGATAACTGGCTAAATTCTCTTCCGCCTGGGGCATCGCCTCATAACCATACTCTTTCAGCCCTCTTATTCTCGAATAAGTGTTAACATGAGGGCTGAAAAGACGTGATGAGTATGGTTTATTCCACGATTTAGAAATCTCATTGTGCAAATGGGGAAAAAATGGAAGCCCTCGTGGTGGAGATAATGTGGTGGAAGATAAAAAGCGCTCATCTAATTTGCTTTTAGGACGAGCGCCCTTATTCTCAGATGGCCATTCAATATTTAACTTCTCTACAGCCCGCGACATAACATCCACCAGCTCATCATATGCTGGGGAAATAAATTGTGAATCTCTTTCCCCCATGTGTGTGCTTACACTCTCCACACTCATCACATCAACCTCCTCGGAGGAAGAGCAATAAAGTAATGGAGGGCTCTCTCCCCGGGCGAAAGAAACCGCAGAGCGTGCTTCCGACACCGGGGAGAGAGCACTGGATCTCTCGGGTAAGGAAGGAGAAAGAGCCCTCGGACCCGTCTCCAACCCCTCCGAAAGATCCTTTTGCGATCCCCAGGAATGCATTCTCCGCGCCTGATCCCTGTGGATCGCGAGCCTGCCCACTCACTTTATCAAAGAGTGACAGGCGAGAGCGGAGCATGCGAAGCGGTAACATCTCACAATGCTGGCACTCAGCCCCCTCGAAGGCTGAGACCGCATGCTCCACTCCCAAACAAACGACACAAAGCTCGTGTGTGTCCCCACCCGTTAAATAACGCGGGCAGGGAGAAACACACTGTTTGTACACTTGCTTAGTTTCCATCCTTTTCCGCAACAGACAACAGTAAATAGACAGAGACAAAATGAAACAGATCGCTTGCTGAGACACAGAAGCTAATGCCGCGTTTCACCGGGTGAGCCTTTATCCCTTCCTGGTCATGACGTCACCCGCCCGTGACGCTCATTCTTTCCATTGGACTAGTTGACATTGATGCTCAGACGCATGCACGCTGGGGGCGTTCCCAAAGCGTCAAGTGACGCATCGCGAGTTCCCTCGAAAGGGAACCATGTTTCCCAAGTGCAAAGTACTGTACGTGTTCCACATGTGAAAATAATTTACTTAAGAAGCAAAATGACTTTAGATATGAAGTCTTTTTTTCTGAAAAAATGTGTTTAAGCTTAAAAAAAGAGCAAATATCTGCCAACGAGTTCAGAAAAATCATCTTGTTTTCCCTTTGAATTTATTTTTCTGGCTCCATCATTTGTTCTAAGTTGTTTTAAGCACAAACTCACTTCATTTTGATACATTTTTCAGAAAACAATTCTTAATATCTTCAGTAATTTATGCTTCTCCAGTAAACGTGTCTTGATTTAAGAATGTTTAGGTATTTGTGTTGGAAAACGAGACCGAAACACTGAGAAAGAGCCTCATTTTGTGCCGTGCAGCTGTGAAATGGCGTCCGTATGAAGGTTGAGGACTCAGATGTGCTTGTGAAGGATTACGCCGGTAAACCAGATCTTCTGCCCAGAGGGATGATCACTCGACCGGTGGCATAATCCGAGAGACGAGCAACAAATGGAGGATTATAAGCACTAATGCCAACATTACACGAGGATATTAATACTAGATTTCCTTAAAATCAACATTGAAATGATCTCACAGGTTGATTCATTTCTTATTTTATTCTTTTGTCCATGTTGATCTGTCTTTAGTGTGTGTAATGTTGCTGTTAGATCAAGAAAAAGTGAGTTGTTCTCTATATCAGTGTCAGTGTTTCTGAACTCCTGAAACGCCTCCATTGTATCTTGAGTTTCTTCCGGGAACGAACACGTCACAATATTCCTCATTATAATAATTCATGCGCAGGATAAAGGGGCGGGGCCTGGTTGAGTTAGTTAGTAGTGTGTTAAACTGGCGGTTATTGTAAGGGGCGGGACATTTCCCAAACACACTCAAAGCGCTCGATCAATCACAACACACTGCTCCAGCTGACCAATCAGAGCACAGTGTGCTTTTCAAAAGCAGGGGCTTCATAGAGACAGGAAGTAAACAGGAGTCTGTTTGAAATCGAATTAACGCTAGATGTGTTGCTATAAATTACAGACATTTGAGGTCTTAATTCTCAAGGATTTCTCATTTTTCTCAGTTATTTTGCTTTATTTCCAGATTCAATCATAGACTCGTTCTTAAACTAGAGCTCGTTCACACATGCGCACTCTTCAAAAAGTATAGAAACTCTTCTTCTAACCGCAGGTCGAGATCTGTCGCTCAAACACACAACTCTGCAATGCTGTTTGCGAATGTTCGTTCGAACGATGGTTTCGGGAAACAATGACTTGTTTAACTATGATGATAACGACCAAACTTGCGACTATAGTTGGCTGACGATGCTTTTGGGAAAACAGAGCGTTACTGACAGACTGGGAAGAGAGGAGCCGCAACAATGGAGAATATGAGGAAAATAATCAACATTCAAGCAGGAAAACCTGCTCTAGTAGAGCCTGAAAACAATACCTTTAATAGTTTTAGTTTCAGTTATCAGAAACACTGAAGAAGAGGGATATTAATGAGATGTTGAGACTCACTGTCCATATTAACGTCCTCAATAATGATCTTTTCTCAGGAGCTTCGTCTAGTTTTATATATCAACAGTTTCAGGTCGCTGAGAATCTCCTGCTGTTCAGGAACGGCGTTCCCGGATCCGAAGCATCAAGCCCGAAACCTGCCCGTGGCTGGACCGGAGCATCTTAATGATTCGATTTCAAAGGAGACACCAGGAATCTTTGATCTCCCCCGTTTTAAAACTTTAATTAAGCGTTGGAGTGTCACACATGCGAGATGAGTCGGGGCCGGTGTGTCTCACTAACTCAACGGGCTTCACCTTTTCAATTGAAATATAGGGATCAATACTTGCTATGTGTGACTGCGCTACGCTGGAGTGGACAAATTAATGGGCTGTATATTGATCAAAGGCAAATTAAATATTAATTAGGGTGAATGGGCAGAGTCAATCCCCAAGGCACCGACAAATAACATCTCATTTATCCAATCCAAAGCAACCTCCAGTTTAAAGCAGCAGATGATTTATTTTCAGCCACTTCTGAATAAAGCACAATGTAAATAAATATTTGAGGAAAGAGGGATTTCTGTAAAAGATCAAGCCGGAGAAATGGCTCAAATTGAGCGACTGCTGCTTTCACTACAGAAATTACCATAATTACTGTACGAATTGGTAATATTCACATCTTTTCTACAACTCGACTTCTGCCACTTGAAATAACAAACAACCGAAATGATGGATGGATGATAGATAGATAGATAGATAGATAGATAGATAGATAGATAGATAGATAGATAGATAGATAGATAGATAGATAGATAGACAGACAGAAAGATAGATAGATAGATAGATAGATAGATAGATAGATAGACATAAATAAAAAAATAAAATAAAAAAAATAAATACATACATTCATACATACATAAATACAGTAAATAAATAAAATAAATGAAAAAATATAAAAATACATATATGCATACAGTAAGTAAGTAAAATAAATGTCCATCAGGGAATAAAATGCTGTAATATTGACCTCTTGAACTCTTTTTCAGGAAGAGCAGCAGTTCAGCAAATCACATGATGAAGTGTGTGACGCACATCTCTACCTCCTCACACACACACACACACACACACTTACACACACACACACACACACACACACACACACACACACACACACACACACACACACACACACACACACACACACACACACACACAGACACACACACACACACACACACACTTACACACACACACTTACACACACACACACATTCAGCCGGCTGCTGTCCAGAACACACACTCGACACCGCTGGTCTCCTCCAGCTTCTGGCGCTCGCTGAGTGATAAATAAAACTGGTTTGTTGGCTGGCAGTGTTTGAGGAATTGAAACATAACAGGGTTTGTGTTTCCAAATACTGAACGAGCAATAAATCAGATTTTATGATGCAGCATTTCAGCGAGAGACTGACTCAGACTTCAGTGACGCAGGAAAACAGGCTAACAATGTTTTAATCATCAAAAATAACGTGTTTGACTGTAAATTAATATTAATTGGCACTACAATCCTACAGCCATTAGCAAAAAGGTCATTTTAGACCTTTGTTTTTAAGTGAAATATTGAGGGGGAAAAAGGCAAAATTCACATTTATAGCTGTGGCAAAAGAAAACTTTTGCATGCAATTTTATTTTTTTGTTTAATTGAACTTGCATGTCTCTGCATTTATTGCAAAAACGTACTAAATAAAACGATAAAACGACAGACAGACAGACCAAAATCAGTCCATTTGGGGAGGAATAACAATCATAAAAAAGTTCTGAGATACGAGAACAAACACGTCACAATATTCCTCATTATAATAATTCATACGCAGGATAAAGGGGCGGGGCCTGGTTGAGTTAGTTAGTAGTGTGTTAAACTGGCGGTTATGGGAAGGGGCGGGACATTTCCCAAACACACTCGAAGCACTCGACCAATCACAACACACTGCTCCAGCTGACCAATCAGAGCACAGTGTGCTTTTCAGAAGGAGGGGCTTCATAGAAACAGGAAGTAAACAGAGCGTTACTGACAGACTGGGAAGAGAGGAGCCGCAACAATGGAGAATATGAGGAAAATAATCAACATTCAAGCAGGAAAACCTGTTCTAGTAGAGACCAAAAACAACATTAAGACTTTGTGAAACGGCATAATATGACCTCTTTATAATAACTGCATTATAACTGTATGTAATCAGTCTAAAAAGTCTTTGCTTATCTAATCTTGAGTCTGAATGCAGAAGCATCAGGTTTCTCCATCATACTGGATATTCTATGGGTTAACGCCGGTGTTTATCCGGGCTGTTGTGTTGGTCATATTCATCTGGGAAATATGTGGGCAGAGATGAACACTCAATTAAGACATTAATAAACACGTCTGACACCATCACATTCCCTCAGGAGATCCAGCCGGTGAACTTTGGTCCAGTTAAGAGCTTTATTTCAGAGATGATAACACAAAACCACTGATTTTTCATGCACTGCTCAATTTTGAGATGTTGCTCTATTTTGCTTCCATAAACAAGAGTGAAGCGGTTTGCTTTTGTCATGTAAACCTCTGACTGCAATTAAGTCTGTACTCTGATTTTTGGAAAAAAAATCACATAATTGTTGCACGTAGTTATTGACTTCTGCACTGACGCCTCAAACAAACCCTTTATCATTAAGTAACAGCATCTGAAGAGCTTTTAACCTCTGGTGCTCTTCACGAGTTGCTCAAAAATTAAAATTTTTTGTTGTTGTTTTTTGTCAATGAAATGAATGTACTATATGTTAGTTTGATAAAAAAAAATGTATTTAATATTTTGTATTTTAAATTTTACGGATTAAAAAGAATAAAAAAATTAGGTTGCGGTCCAGTGCTTCCGTTGTACCATTCCAATAAAGTAAAAAAATAAAAAAAACTTTGATTTTTTTTGGACAAAAATGTCCGAAAAGCACCAGAGGTTACACCAGGTCTGCACAGATGTCTATTATTGTGCGTGTTGTGGTTGTGGTTCTGGTTGTGGTTGTGGTTGTGGTTGTGGTTGTGGTTCTGGTTCTGGTTGTGGTTGTGGTTGTGGTTCTGGTTCTGGTTGTGGTTGTGGTTGTGTTTGTGGTTCTGGTCCTGGTCGTGGTTGTGGTTCTGGTTGTGGTTGTGTTTGTGTTTGTGGTTCTGGTTGTGGTTGAGGTTGTGGTTCTGGTGGTGGTTCTGGTTGTGGTTGTGGTTGTGGTTCTGGTTGTGGTTGTGGTTGTGGTTGTGGTTCTGCTTGTGGTTCTGCTTGTGGTTCTGGTAGTGTTTGTGGTTCTGGTTGTGTTTGTGGTTCTGGTTGTGGTTCTGGTTGTGGTTCTTGTTCTGATTGTGGTTCTGGTTCTGTTTCTGGTTGTGGTTCTGGTTGTGGTTCTGGTTGTGATTCTGGTTGTGGTTGTGGTTCTGGTTGTGGTTGTGGTTCTGGTTATGGTAGTGTTTGTGGTTCTGGTTGTGGTTGTGGTTCTGGTTCTGGTTGTGGTTCTGGTTCTGGTTGTGGTTCTGGTAGTGTTTGTGTTTGTGGTTCTGGTTCTGGTTGTGGTTCTGGTTGTGGTTGTGGTAGTGGTTCTTGTTCTGATTGTGGTTCTGGTTCTGGTTCTGGTTGTGGTTGTGGTTCTGGTTGTGGTTCTGGTTGTGATTCTGGTTGTGGTTGTGGTTCTGGTGGTGGTTCTGGTTGTGGTTCTGGTTGTGGTTGTGGTTCTGGTTGTGGTTGTGATTCTGGTTGTGGTTCTGGTGGTGGTTCTGGTTGTGATTCTGGTACTATTGAACGAGCCATTGTATTGGCGTGCGTGATTTGCATCACACACTCCGTACCCGCGGCGCGGGTATAAATACGGAAGTGGATGCACGCACTAGTTGCCTTTCGCTTCGGAGCCGTTCGTCTTCGGAGCCGTTCGGAGTGCTGTTGTATTCAACGAGCGAGTTTGTCAGTGTTCTTACGGGAAGACCTCTCCAGTGTTGGTGTTCTACAGCGTGGTGCAGCGGTGATCGCGAGCTTCTCAGCTCTCAACTGCTGTTTTAACAGCATAAAATTTCTATTGTTTGTTTGTGTGTTGACGGTTGGTTAGAGGGCGAGAAGTGAGTGCTTCACTGTTGGTTGAAAGACTATTCAATGTTTGCCGCGGTCATTCCCTGTGTGCTCCGGCACTGGTGACGGTCCCATTTCCTAAAAGAGCAACACGGGTGTGAGTGCGTCTTTTTCAAGATGCCATTCCATCCGTGCGTTTCTGGGTGCGGTCTGGCACTATCCCCCTCTGACGGTCACGAAAGTTGTGTCGCATGTTTGGGCTTACAGCATGCCGAAGCAGCTTTCGTGGATGAGTCATGTTCTCACTGCGGGAACATGACCATCTCGGTATTGAGATCTAGACTCGCCTTCGTCAAAAGCGTTGGTGCAGTCCCCACCTCTGGGCCCCGCCCTTGTTCTTCCTCTGGGTTACCTTCCCAGAGAAAGACTGGGGTGCCGTCCAAGCTGGGTGATCTGAGGATCACAGTGAGGGGTAATCCGCCCGGCCAGGCCCCGTGGGTCCCTCACTCCTCTTTCACACCGCAACCGGTGGAGCTCCCCATTGATCCCGCTGGTCCCTCTATAATGGACAGGCCAGCCGTGTCATTTGGGGCCCCTCCAGGGGATACGATGTCAATCGCAGCATCGGAGGGGGAGCTGAACTCTGGAGATGACGACTCGGCTGCACTGCCTCCCTCCGGGAGACCAGTGTTGCCCGAGCCAGATCCAGAAATGTCAGCTATGCTGAAAAAGGCCGCCGAGGTGGTAGGGCTCGTGTCGAACCCTCCACCGTGTCCCGAGCCGTCTCGGTTGGATGATTGGTATATCGGGGCGGGCCGTACTGGTTCTCAGTCCGCCGCCCTGGTTCCTTTCTTTCCTGAAGTGCATGAGGAGCTTACGAGGGCATGGATGGCACCTTTCTCTGCCAGAAACCGCCTGAGTAGCTCCTCCCCCCTCACTACCCTTGATGGGGGAGCGGTGAAGGGTTACGAGGCTATCCCTCCGGTGGAGCGGGCCGTTGCGATGCAGTTATGCCCAACGGCGGCCGCTTCCTGGAGAGGTGATCCTCGTCACCCCTCTAAAGCCTGTAAGTTCTCGTCCGCTCTTACGGGCAAGGCTTACAAAGCTTGTGGGCAAGCCGCTTCCTCCTTGTATGCCATGGCGTTGCTCCAGGTCCACCAGGCCCAGGCACTCATGAACATGCACAAGGGTAGTTCGGACCGTGAGCTCATGGGTGAGCTCCGCACTGCAACTGACCTCGCCCTCCGGGCGGCGCCCTCGCGCGGTCGGTTCGGCGATGTCCACACTTGTGGTCCAGGAGCGCCATCTCTGGCTCAACCTGGCCGATATGAGAGAAGCGGACAAGGTTCGGTTCCTGGACTCTCCCATTTCCCAGGTTGGGTTATTCGGCGACGCTGTGGAGAACTTTGCCCAACAGTTCTCTACAGCTCAGAAACAGACGGAGGCACATCCGGCACATCCTGCCTCAGAGGGACGCTGCTGCCTTCACCCGCCCGCCGAGGTCAGATCCTCCGCCTGTTCGTCGCCGAGGGCGTCCGCCCGCAGCCGCCTCAGCTCCCGCCGAACCATCGCAGCAGCCTTCACCCAGGTTCCGGCGTGGAGCCGGCCGCGGAAGGGGCGCCCAGCCTGCTCCAGGCGCTGCCAAGCCAGGTGGTAAGCATCAGCGCAAAAGGAAACGCTGAACCTGGACGGGCTCTCAGGGATGGAGGAGTTGCTCGTGGAGTGGTCGCCGATCCACTCCCTCTGGCTGGTTGGAGGGCCGGCTGGAGTTTTTTGTTATGTGTGTGTCTGTTCCGCCGCTGGCCCCTATAAAAATGGGGTCAGCGGTACCCACATATTCAGAAAAAGAGCAAATTTTCTGTTCCTGAGTCCCAAGTGGACCAGTCTGGCGGTGTGACCCTGTAATAGCCTTACATCCCCCAGCTTCCCTTGGTCGCCAACAGGCAGCTTGGGGCGTTCGAGGACGGGGTCATCCGCTTTCTCACGTCCCCCTGCCGCTAGTGGAGACAGGTAAGTGTTGCACTGCACACTGACACCACTATCTCTACTTTGCTGCCCCACCCCAGGCTCGGCTACCCCGCTCAAGTCAGTGATAATCATCACATTAGGTGTTGAGCAAACGTGCTCCTGAAAATTCAGTGATATTCATCGCACCGAGTGTGGAGCAGTGCTCCTGACTTGTGCGTGCTTATCTTATCCTGCTGGCGAAGGATTTGATATAGCCGCTCCTCCAGCCGGTACGAAGGCCAGTTGTGAACTTGTTCTTCGTGCTACTAGGTGTGGGTCGTGACCATCTTGGCCCAAGATTGGTCTGCAGCTCCGACCTGAAAGACATGTGCTTTAGATCTCTACCTTCCGCACCGCAGGCCATCCTGTGTGTGGCGTCCCGTTGGGTCTTCAGGTCAACTGGAAGAGAGTAATCTCGCCCACGGGCTGAGTATCTCTTTTTCAGTTTTGGAGAGGGACTCGGTCTAACACGTCTCTCCAATGAGAATGTGTTCAGCTGGTGTTGAAGTGAGAAAGGGTCCCACTGAAAGAACATTCAGAGGCTCCTGGGGTATATGGTAGTCGCAGCCTTTGGCTTCCTCCATATGTGACCGCTTCAGCGCTAGCTTCATGATCGAGTCCCGAGGTGACCGTGGCAGAGCAGCTCACCCTGTGTGACTATAGTTCACCCCGGTCTGCTGCCAAACCCTCTTCAACAGAGGGGCCATGTACAAAGGGCGTGTTTTAACGGGGGCCTGGGCGACCCCCGTCTACACGGGAATTCGTGCCTCGAGTTGTTAGACATTGCGACCGTTGCCCTGCATGTCACAACTCACCCGTCACCTCCTCCTTGGAGTCAGAAGCTTCTGAGGACGCTTTGTTCCACTCCTCCCACTTTACTCAATCGTGCCGCCATCGAGCCTCACGACAGTTATAGCCAGGGCAAGTGGAGACTCCATCCCCTGGGTCCAGCTGGGTCATGACCATTCCGGGGCCGCTCAGTTGCCCCCCCGGTTTCATCTTTTCGCCAGTGTTTGTGTAAACCGAGCGGACTACCCTTGGACAAACACTGGGTCTCAGCTGCCCCAGGGGCCCGCAGAAATGCGTTTAACCCCAGTGAGCCTTCTAAAAGTGACTGCGACTCATGGTCGCCTTGCGCCTGCTCCAGTCAGTGAAATCATCACACTTCATGTTGAGCAGAATTGCTCCTGAACCTCAGTGAAGTTCATCGCACTCAGGTGTTGAGCAGCAATGCTCCTGTAGCTCAGTGAGTTCATCACACTCAGGTGTTGAGCAGAAATGCTCCTGTAGCTCAGTGAATTCGTCACACGCAGTGCTGAGCAGAAATGCTCCTGGTGCTCAGTGAAGCTCTTCGCACTCAAGTGTTGAGCAGAAATGCTCCTGAAGCTCAGTGAGTTTATCACACTCAGGTGTTGAGCAGGAATGCTCCTGAATCTCAGTGAACTTGTCACACTCGAGTGCTGAGCAGAAATGCTCCTGGTGCTCAGTGAAGTTCTTCGCACTCAAGTGTTGAGCAGAAATGCTCCTGAAGCTCAGTGAGTTTATCACACTCAGGTGTTGAGCAGGAATGCTCCTGAAGCTCAGTGAACTTGTCACACTCAAGTGCTGAGCAGAAGATGCTCCAGAAGCCCAGTGATCTTCACATGTTGTGTTGAGCAACGCTCCTGTCTTTTTGCGCCCGTCGCTTGCACCTACGTGCTAAGTCAGGAGAGGAACAGGTCTTCATAGTTTCCCCTTATTGGCCCAACTAGACCTGGTTCCCATCGACAGCCTTCCTGACTTCCCCTGAAAACTCTTTCAGGGACGGGGCACGAGGGCACCCGCGTTCTTCCCCGGAGATTCCGGGCGGTCTTACATCTGAACGCGGAGGTTCAGGTGGCTATCACAGGGCATGTGATAGTTACCATCACTTCTGCGAGCACCCCCTAGAAATGGGTAGCATGCTTACGCCTTTAGAAGTGGAACCTAGTCGTTGAGTGCGTCTTCTCCCCAGAGGAGATCCTGAAAGCTTTCGATCACGTCAGTGCTCTCTTTCCTGCAAAATGGGTTGCAGTAGGCTTTTTTCCTTCACCCTCAAAATGATGTTGCCTCGGTGTTTAAACGACGCTCATCGTGTTGCAGAAGTGTGCAGAAGCACGTTCTGATTGTCAGGTTCCTGAGGAGCAAGGTCTTGTAAATCCTTGTGTCCCTCTTTATCCTCTTGGGCCTTGTCCCTGGTGCGACTGCACTGCAGAGACCGCCCCTGAGCCACTGCAGGCAGTGAGTTAAAAATTCTGTTATATCAGTTCTCCTGCTCGCGTGGTCTCTACTAGAGGGTAGGGACTTGCTCGCTTTCGGTCAACGTATTGTGCCTGGAGTCTGGGCCGGCTAACTCTCACAAGCTGAGACCCCGGCTCGGATTGTGCCCAAGGTTCCTACCTCTCCCGTAATAGGAGCAGGTGGTGAGCCTGCAAGCACTGCCCTGGACGAGGCAGATCCAGCAGTGGCTTCTCTGTCCGTTCGCTTGGACGTGTACAGAACTCAAGCCATAGACCTCAGACCAGCTCTACAAATATCTGTTGTAATTCAGCAGAAAGGGAAGGCTGTTTCCATGCAAAGTTGCACTTAGTGCTTGCCTTCATTTCGGTAAAAATACAAGATTCAACATGTCCACTTAGGTGTTGAGCTCCTCTATGATGAGTGGAAAGTGCTCCGCCTGGGCGTTGACAATATGCTTTGCTAAACAGATTCTAGAGTTGGGGGCTGGACGACACCTAGTTCAACCGCTGCTTCCCGTGGGCTCCCTTCTCATGAAGCCAGTTTCACCGTGAGCCCGGTTCAAGTGTCGGCTTGCTGCGCCATTCCCCTCCTATGGACTGGATACGTGCGCCTTTCTACTCCAGTTGAGTTCCCTTAAAATTGAACCCTGTTGAGTTCCTCCACACTCCTCCGACGTTGGACATGCGGAACGTCTGGTGTTAGGCCTACCACTCGTAAGCAGTGTGGATCCAGTGTTAGGCTGGGTCCATATGTTGCGATCCCTACGGCGACCCCATATGTGTATTCTTCCACGATACGGCTCCCTGCGGCGAGCCTGTGTCTTCCCTCGGCAGAGTCTCTCTGCCGTCACTGTCCGGTGTGTCTCCCCCGTCTTAGGCTGGAGCCACCCCAGTGACATTCCATATGTTAGACTGCCCGGTTTCCGCCCAGTTCATATGTGTATTCTCCACGTTACCTCCCTCTGGGTTGGATGTGGCTTCCGCAGCGTCCCTTTGCGTGTTCAAAGGGTGATCCCATTTCAGTCGACGTCGACTACGTCTGGCGTTATCGACTGAAAGGGAACGTCCTGGTTGCGTATGCAACCCACCGTTCCCTGAAGGAGGGAACGGAGGACGTAGTCCCCTTGCCACTACCGCTGGACCACCGCTGACCCCGGGTTACTCTCGGCTCCTCAGCGAAAAGCAACTAGTGCGTGCATCCACTTCGGTATTTATACCCGCGCCGCGGGGGCGGAGTGTGTGATGCAGATCACGCACGCCAAATTCCATTGGCTCGTTCAATAGTAATCGAAGATGATAGGCTCCCTAGCGTGATCCCATTTCATTCGACGTCGACTACGTCCTCCGTTCCCTCCTTCAGGGAACGGTGGGTTGCATACGCAACCAGGATGTTCTGGTTGTGGTTGTGGTTCTGGTTGTGGTTCTGGTTGTGGTTGTGGTTCTGGTTGTGGTTGTCGTTCTGGTTGTGGTTCTGGTTGTGGTTGTGGTTGTGGTTGTGGTTGTGATTCTGGTTGTGGTTCTGGTTGTGGTTGTGGTTGTGCTTCTGCTTGTGGTTCTGGTTCTGGTTGTGGTTGTGGTTGTGATTCTGGTTGTGGAATTTGGTTGTGGTTGTGGTTCTGGTTGTGGTTGTGGTTTATGGTTCTGGTTGTGGTTCTGGTTGTGGTTGTGGTCTCACCTGTGGTCGTGGGTGTCCGGTGACCAGGCAGGACAGCTCGAGTGTCTCTCCCTCTCGGATGGTGTAAACCCTTTCAGAGTAACGCTCCTCCTCCACGTTACACGCGTGACCCGAGTGCACGATACGAACAGTAGGAGGCGCTGTGGAGAGAACACACACAATCACTCTTTACTATTGTTTCACCAGTGCTCGTATTGAAGCTGCTTAAAGTTCACAACACATTGCAATAACAGAAATAACCTTGCATTACAGTTAAATGTGCCATTTTTGAAAGTAGAAAAAAGCCATCTTTACAATTTACAGTAAAAAAAGCATGAATTGGCATTTCAGGAATTCCCTGAATAACACTTTTTTTCTTTAATAATTACGCTTCTTAATAGCTCTTGTTATCAGTTATGTAGATTGGAATTATGTTACAACTAACACTGGCAGTTAGAATAATTACACTCTTCTGCTCACCAAGGCTGCAATTATTTGCTGAAAACTACAGTAAAAATTGTGAAATATTATTCCAATATATAACAGCTGTTCCCCTTCAGGGACTACCGCTGCGTGAAATCGCAGTGGGAACGCCCTCAGCGTGACGCGTCTGAAGCATGAATGAAATCAGTCAATGGAGAGAATGAGCGTACGGCGAGTGACGTCATCGACCAGGAAGCTATAAATATCCCCTGAGTACACAACACGCCAGCTTTTAGTTACTTCAGCAGCTCTGTGTGTGTCTGAATCTGTCGATTGTGTTTGTCTGTTTTGTCAGGAGTTTTCACTATATATATTTTATATAAAAAAAAACAATATGAGCGAGCAGTATAAGAAGTGTGTTCCCCCCTGTACTCAGTACATCACGGGTGGGGATTCACACGAGCTAAGTGTGGCTTGTTTGGGAGTGCAGCAATGCCCAGTCGGCTCTCGAGGGAGTCGATTGTCAGCATTGCGAGCGTTTTCCATTGAGAACTCTGCGCTCGCGGCGATCGCTCTTCGAGGAGAGTGATTTGCTGCGAGCTCCCCGAGGCTCGGGTCCCGCTTCTGTTGAGGCAGAGCGGCGGCGCTTGTCTTGGGGCTCGCAGATGGATCTCGCTGGCGACGTTGAGACGGGCTCCGCCCTATCTCAGCTATCTCCGACGAGATCCTGTGCCTCTCACCCGGCTCTGGAAGCACGCGCTGCGGCGGTTACTTCTGCCCGAGTGGAGGCACATGATGATGTTGAATTGAGATTTTCCAGTTCTGAGGAGCTGGATGTCGAAAGTTTATTATCAGAGAAAACTAGTTTATCACATTATACTGCAAATGAAGAAGGTTTGATGGATGTATTATCTCGGGCTGTTGAAAAGCTAAAAAAAAAAAAATAACAGCATCGAGTGGCCAGCTGATAGACAGGTTTCTAGAATTAAAAGCAATCTAGATGATAGATTTCTGTCTGCACGACCTCAACCTTCTAGCCGGTGCTTACCGTTCTTCCCAGATCTTCATGCTGACGTTTCAAAGACCTGGGTTAGACCGGTTTCAAGCAGAATTTACACAAATCAGTCCAATGCTTATGGTAACATTGTTGGTGCTAAATCTGCTGGTTATGTGACGATACTGTAGGCGGAGGAGACGCTTGCGAGCTATCTCTCTCCTGCTTCATCGTCTTCACTTAAAGCACCGGCTCTTCCACCAAAAAATAAATAAATAAATAAATATATATACCTCTGTGCTGGTGGGGAAGGCTTACTCGGTGGCTCGGCAGGCGGCTGCATGTTTGCATACGATGACTTTTATGCAGGCTTTTCAGGCCGACCTGCTCAAAGGAAATCTGAGGGGGGTCCCCGCCGAGAGAGACTTGCGTTCACCTCCCTTAAGGGTGCCCTGTCTCTCCCGGCGTCCTCAGGGGCCCGTCCTACTAACCCTGCCGAAACAGGGCGTAGAAGGGTCTGGCGAGTGCTTTCCCGAGGGACGCTCGCCGCCTCTAAGGAGGGTTCTAGTGTGTTCAGACCAGTCGTTCCCTGCCGGTGCGCCGTTACAGGGCACTGTGTCTGTCACGCAGAATGTTCAACCAGAGCAAAGTCTTTCGTCGAGTTCGTCTTCAAAAAGAGCACAGCAGAAGCGGAGTGTCACGTCTCGTGCCCCCCTGCAGAGAAACTGGAGGGATGAGGCGGGGTGCTCTCCGGCGCGGCCTTCTCGGGGCAGGACTGATCTGAGGACAGTCATTGTCGCCAGAAAGGCCGCGTCGAAAAAGTCCTGACGGGCTGAACGTCAGGACTCTGAGGGTGGTCCCCATCGGGAAAAACTTGAGTTCACCGCACAAAAACACGGTGCCCTGTCTTTCTCGATGCCCTCAGGGGTCTGTTCTACTAACCCTGCCTATACAGGGCGTAGAGAGACTCGGCGAGCGATTTCCAGAGGGACGCTCGCCCCCTCCAAGGAGGGTTGTGGAGTGCTCAGACCAGCTGTTTCCTGCCAGTATGTTACAGGGCGCTGTGTCTGTCACTCGGGATGTTCATCCGGAGGCCAGCCTCGAGAGGCTGGTTCCCTTAGTAGAGTTCCTGGCGGAATGGGTCCCCCACCCAGCAAGGAGTTAGGATACTACTTCATCGAAAAAAAAAAAAAATCCTGACGTGCTGAACGTCAGGGTTCTGAGGGTGGTCCCTATCGTGAAAGACCTGAGTTCACTGCACAAGAACACGGTGCCCTGTCTTTTCCGATGCCCTCAGTGGTCTGCTCTTCTAACCCTGCCTTCACAGGGCGTAGAGAGACTCGGCGAGCGATTTCCCGAGGGACGCTCGCCCCCTCCGAGGAGGGTTGTGGAGTGCCCAGACCAGCTGTTCCCTGCCAGTACGTTACAGGGTGCTGGGTCTGTCACTGGGGATGTTCAAATCAGATCCGAGGACTGGTTTGTCATGATAGATCTAAAGGACGTTTACTTCCATGTATCTATCCTCCCTCAACACAGGAAGTTCCTGAGGTTCGCTTTCGGGGGCGAAGCGTACCAATATCGGGTTCTTCCGTTCGGCCTAGCACTGTCACCCCGAACATTCACGAAGTGTACGGATGCTGCTATAGCCCCGCTGAGGTTACAGGGTATCCGCTTTCTGTACTATATAGACGATTGCTTGATTCTAGCTCAATCGGAACAACAGGCGGTTCGGCACCGAGATGTCGTTCTTGCTCATATCAAGTGACTGGGGCTGAGGCTCAACGCCAAAAAGAGTGTTCTTTCTCCATTACAGAGAACCACTTTTCTAGGTGTAGTGTGGGATTCAACGACGATGCAGGCACGATTGTCACCTGCTCGTATTGCTTTGATTCTCGCTGCAGTAGATCAGGTCAAGCTAGGCCAGTCATCCACTGTAAAACAGTTCCAGAGACTGCTAGGTCTCATGGCAGCTGCGTCCAACGTGATACCTCTTGGCCTCCTGCACATGAGACTGTTACAGTGGTGGCTCAGGACCAAGGGATTCTCCCCGAGGGGAAAACCGCTTCGCATGATCGTGAGTTTGCGACGGTGTCATCACGCCCTGATCATGTGGAAAGATCCTTGGTTTCTGTCCCAAGGCCCTGTGTTAGGAGCTCCTTGTCGTCGCGTTATGCTAATGACAGATGCCTCTCTCACGGGTGGGCTCAGGGTCTGTGGGAGGACCATCATCGTCTGTGGCACTTAAACTGCCTAGAGATGTTGGCGGTGTTTCAGGCTCTGAAACACTTCCTCCCAGACCTAAGGGGCCACCATGTTCTTGTCCAGACAGACAACACATCGGTGGTTTCTTATATCAACCATCAGGGGGGTTTGCGTTCTCGCCCGCTTTACAAACTGGCACGTCAGATCCTTCTATGGTCCCAGGGGAAAATTCTTTCTCTGAGAGCTTTTATCTCCCGGGGTATTTAAATCAGGGGGCAGACATCCTGTTAAGACAGGGGCCGAGGCCCGGGGAATGGAGTCTTCACCCCGAGGTGGTGGAACTCCTATGGAAACATTTCGGTCTTGCCGAGGTAGACCTATTTGCTTCTCGAGAAACATCACACTGCCCGCTGTGGTTCTCTCTCAGCCATCCAGCCCCGCTGGGGTTGGATGCGATGGTACATCCGTGGCCGAGGTCACGCTTGTACGCTTTTCCCCCGATCGCTCTGCTCCCAGGAGTTCTGGAGAGGGTTCGTCGGGACGGGCTCAGTCTCCTGCTAATAGCCCCGTTCTGGTCGGCCCGGGTATGGTTTGCGGACCTAGTGTCTCTCCTCAACGGCTCTCCCCTAGAGATACCGATCAGGAGAGATCTGCTCTCTCAGGCGAGTGGGTCGATCCTTCACCCCCGTCTAGAGCTATGGAGGCTGTGGGCTTGGCCTCTGAGGGGGCCCAGCTCATAGATTCTGGTCTCTCGGCTGAGGTCGTTGAGACCATCCTCCGATCCAGAGCTCCCTCCACGAGGAAGTTATATGCCGCGAGGTGGAAACTTTTCACCTCTTGGTGTGGAGAGCGCCAGCAGGACCCAGTTAACTGCCCGGTTGGTACAGTCCTGGATTTCCTGCAGGACCGTCTCTCCACAGGGTTATCCCACTCCACACTGAAGGTGTATGTGGCGGCCTTAGCTGCTTACCACACCCCTTCAAGTGGAGGTTCCCTCGGGAAACACCCGCTTATGTCTCGCTTCCTTCGTGTCACCTTGAGGCTGAGGCCTGCAGTTCGCACAAGGGTACCATCTTGGGATCTGGCCGTCATCTTAGAAGGTCTCTCCCTTGCTCCTTTCGAGCCCATCGAGGAAGTTTCGGAAAAGTTTCCTACTCTAAAGACTATCCTTCTTCTCGCTATCTCATCTCTAAAAAGAATTGGAGATATTCAAGCACTTTCGGTGGCTCCCTCGTGCCTGGAATTTGCTCCTGGTTGGTTAAGGCCTTTCTCTTTCCGAGACCAGGTTATGTTCATAAGGTTCCAACTGTTTCAGTTAGACCTATAGTTCTGCAGGTTTTTCTGTCCTCCGCCTTTTCTGACGTCAGACCAGGAGAAAATTAATATGCTGTGCCCAG
>NW_027508717.1:1077500-1095000 GCF_051911475.1 Siphateles boraxobius | reverse complement strand
CAATCACACACTGAACAACAATCACACACTGAACAATCAAACACTGAACAATCACACACTGAACAATCACACACTGAACAACAATCACACACTGAACAATCAAACACTGAACAATCAAACACTGAACAATCACACACTGAACAACAATCACACACTGAACAATCACACACTGAACAATCAAACACTGAACAATCACACACTGAACAATCACACACTGAACAATCACACACTGAACAATCACACACTGAACAATCACACAGTGAACAATCACACACTGAACAACATTCACACACTGAACAATCACACACTGAACAATCACACACTGAACAATCAAACACTGAACAATCACACACTGAACAATCACACACTGAACAATCACACACTAAACAATCACACACTGAACAATCAAACACTGAACAATCACACACTGAACAACAATCACACACTGAACAATCACACACTGAACAACAATCACACACTGAACAATCACACACTGAACAATCACACACTGAACAATCACACACTGAACAATCAAACACTGAACAATCACACACTGAACAACAATCACACACTGAACAATCACACACTGAACAATCAAACACTGAACAATCACACACTGAACAACAATCACACACTGAACAATCACACACTGAACAATCACACACCGAACAATCACACACCGAACAATCACACACTGAACAATCACACACTGAACAATCACACACTGAACAATCACACACTGAACAACAATCACACACTGAACAATCACAAACTGAACAACAATCACACACTGAACAATCACACACTGAACAATCAAACACTGAACAATCACACACTGAACAATCACACACTGAACAATCAAACACTGAACAATCACACACTGAACAATCACACACTGAACAATCACACACTGAACAACAATCACACACTGAACAATCACACACTGAACAATCAAACACTGAACAATCACACACTGAACAACAATCACACACTGAACAATCAAACACTGAACAATCACACACTGAACAACAATCACACACTGAACAATCACACACTGAACAATCACACACTGAACAATCACACACTGAACAATCACACACTGAACAACAATCACACACTGAACAATCACACACTGAACAATCAAACACTGAACAATCACACACTGAACAACAATCACACACTGAACAATCACACACTGAACAATCACACACTGAACAATCAAACACTGAACAATCACACACTGAACAACAATCACACACTGAACAATCACACACTGAACAATCACACACTGAACAATCACACATTGAACAATCACACACTGAACAATCACACACTGAACAACAATCACACACTGAACAATCACACACTGAACAATCACACACTGAACAATCACACACTGAACAATCACACACTGTACAACAATCACACACTGAACAATCACACACTGAACAATCAAACACTGAACAATCACACACTGAACAACAATCAAACACTGAACAATCACACACTGAACAATCACACACTGAACAATCAAACACTGAACAATCACACACTGAACAACAATCACACACTGAACAATCACACACTGAACAACAATCACACACTGAACAATCACACACTGAACAATCACACACTGAACAATCACACACTGAACAATCACACACTGAACAATCACACACTGAACAACAATCACACACTGAACAATCACATACTGAACAACAATCACACACTGAACAATCACACACTGAACAATCACACACTGAACAATCACACACTGAACAATCACACACTGAACAATCACACACTGAACAATCAAACACTGAACAATCACACACTGAACAACAATCACACACTGAACAATCAAACACTAAACAATCACACACTGAACAACAATCACACACTGAACAATCACACACTGAACAATCACATACTGAACAATCACACACTGAACAATCACACACTGAACAACAATCACACACTGAACAATCACACACTGAACAATCAAACACTGAACAATCACACACTGAACAACAATCACACACTGAACAATCACACACTGAACAATCACACACTGAACAATCAAACACTGAACAATCACACACTGAACAACAATCACACACTGAACAATCACACACTGAACAATCACACACTGAACAATCACACATTGAACAATCACACACTGAACAATCACACACTGAACAACAATCACACACTGAACAATCACACACTGAACAATCAAACACTGAACAATCACACACTGAACAACAATCACACACTGAACAATCACACACTGAACAATCACACACTGAACAATCACACATTGAACAATCACACACTGAACAATCACACACTGAACAATCACACACTGAACAATCACACACTGAACAACAATCACACACTGAACAATCACACACTGAACAATCAAACACTGAACAATCACACACTGAACAACAATCAAACACTGAACAATCACACACTGAACAATCACACACTGAACAATCAAACACTGAACAATCACACACTGAACAACAATCACACACTGAACAATCACACACTGAACAATCAAACACTGAACAATCACACACTGAACAATCACACACTGAACAACAATCACACACTGAACAATCACACACTGAACAACAATCACACACTGAACAATCACACACTGAACAATCACACACTGAACAATCACACACTGAACAATCACACACTGAACAATCACACACTGAACAACAATCACACACTGAACAATCACACACTGAACAATCACACACTGAACAATCACACACTGAGGTTCTAGATCAGTCAATAGTCCGCTATCTAGGTTTTAGTAAAGAGTAATGTATAAGTTGAGGCTCTTTACCAAAAAGAGATGCATTTAATAACGTCTACAGCGTCTACATAAGCGGAATGATTATAGTTCTGTCAACAACTTTCTTTTTCCCAGAAGGAAAGCGTCCGGTTTGACAGGGAATGCTGTAGTGTTTTTCCTTCATTTGTGCATGAGAAACTGCGTATAAAAGCGTCCGTGTTCATGTATTACTTTAGCTAAAGCAACTCCTGCAATTTGCATTTCAATTATCATGAGCCTCTTACAAAGAGATTTCAACGTTCACGTCTTTTGCTAATGTTCACTTTCAGTCGCGCTCGATTCAAATCAGTGTTTTTTCCTGGATGTTCTTTGTTGCGTGGCATTATAAAGCCATTAAAGCGCGTTGGCTTTGGATGTCGTCCCGTCAAACGCTGGTAATTTCTCTTATTTCTTTGTCTCTGGGGATTCGGACGAGACAGAAATCATCTGTGAAACACAATAACCGAAGCTCCTGCGGGAAACACAGTCCTGGAGAATAACAGATCTCCTGTTATAGACTTTCATTTATAAAAAGACTTCCATTCGTTTACGGGTGGTTGACATTTAAGTTTGGACACGGAGAAAAATCACAGAGAACAAGATGTGCAACTGATATTGTTTTGTTGCATGGACCTTCGGTTATGGGAAAAGGTCATTGGTAATTGAATTTCTTGTTTTTGAAATTAATTTATCTCTCAGCAAATATTAGGCTGTGACCTATTGATAAAGAATATTCATCTGTGCTCAACATATACAAAAATATGAGTCAGCACAACGGTTTTCAACACTGATAATAATTGTAAATGTTTCTTGAGCATCAAATCATCATATTATAGTGATTTCTGAAGGATCATGTGACACTGAAGACTGGAGTAATGATGCTGAAAATCAGCTTTGATCACAGGAATAAATTACACTTTACTATATATTCACATGGAAAACAGATGATTTACATTGGAATAATATTTCACTATTTTTGCTGTATTTCTGTTTAAATAAAAACAGCTTTGGTGAGCAGAAGAGACTCAAAAACATACAAAAATCCCAACCAGACCTACTAACTAACATGATAAAACTAACATTAAACAATTCACACTAAACCGATAAATAAAGTTATGATTGACTGTAATCAACAATGTTATTTTTCATGTTCAGATATAGTGATTTTCTTCATTTGAAAATTAAATTAAATTAAATTAAATTAAACACATAAAAAATAACCCATCTAGTCATTCTCCAAACTGCATGTCGAATGTAACTTCTCTGATTGGCCACTGCATTCATAAGCTCAACAGAAGTGTGTGTGATTGGTTATAATGTCCAATGGTGCAAAAACATGTCACAAGAAATCTGATGCAAAGCAAGCGGATCTAAATGTAATGCAACACTTTTCATTCAAATTCACATTTCACTTTAATGGTGAAAGCGGTACTAGATTATGCGGAGGCCTTTTAAACCGATAAATAAAGTTATGATTGATTGTAAACAAAGTGTTATATTTCATGTTCGGATATAGTGATTTTCTTCATTTGAATAAAAACCACAAACATGCTGATTTAAACAGGTCAAAAGAAACACTATTGGGGAATCGTGGGACGTTTGAGTCACATCTGTTCAGTGTAATATAGTCTGAAGACAGTAAACTGCCATTTGGTGTTTCGCTGCGAGTGTAAATGATGTGTGTGTGTGTGTGTGTGTGTGTGTGTGTGTGTGTGTGTGTGTGTGTGTGTGTGTGTGTGTGTGTGTGTGTGTGTGTGTGTGTGTGTGTGTGTGTGTGTGTGTGTGTGTGTGTGTGTGTGTGTGTGTGTGTGTGTGTTCTGTCACGGATCGGCCCGCTGTGGCTCGTTCTGAGGTTATAGATCATTGAGGTTCAGATTAAGTCCTCAAAGCCGTCAGTTCTTCAGCGCTGGGCTTGTTGATAAGAGCGTCTCTCAAACACACATGGGTTATTTCAGACCATCACTGGAGAGTTATGACCAACGCTCAGCCAATCCGGCTCTTATCCGGCTCTTATCCGGATCCGCAGATTCACAATCCCCGTCGTTTAGGGAAACAATCCCAGTACAGCAGGACGATGATCATTACGGGACGAGCAGGACACAGATCTTCACATCATGCCAGTTCATATTCATAATATTATGGGGGCGAAATATGCTTTAGTTTATAAACAAACTCTTAAAGGTTCTTTGCAGCATTGCTAAAAAAGAGCTCATATATATATATATATATATATATATATATAATGTATATAAGTGTTCACCTGTTTCCTGTAAATATATTTACATA
Source organism: Siphateles boraxobius (assembly GCF_051911475.1). NCBI lineage: Eukaryota > Metazoa > Chordata > Actinopteri > Cypriniformes > Leuciscidae > Siphateles > Siphateles boraxobius. Next base: position 1,089,863 of record NW_027508717.1, on the reverse strand, counting down.
TATATATTATATATATTAGAAATTAGATTAAATTTTAAATGTAACAAATGTATTAAAAATAAACATAACTTCACAATAATTAATATCATTAAATCTAATATTAATATATTACCCATGTTGCACTATTTATTATTTTTATTATTATTATTTTAGTTTTATTTTATTATTTGTAATAAATACATTATGTATATATAATATTGGCCTCTTTAACATATTATGTACAACTAATTTTACAAAATTAATATTAATTAATATAGTATAAATATGATAATAATTATTACAATAATCTCTCATACATCCTTACTTATTTAATATTAATATTACTTTTTGAAAAGATCTCATATATATAATATATATATATATATATAATATATATATTATATATATATAATATATATATTATATATATATATATATATATATATATATATATATATGTATAACATAATTAATATAAATAAATAATAATATAAATTATATATATATCATTTGTTTGTGTGTATACACTAAAAATTCTCAATATGTCAATATGAACATTGATTATCAAATTCATCATTTTCAAATAATCTGTGTTATCCACATTCCTATTATTTATAAGTGTTAACTCTATTCTTACTGTATGGCAACTATCATTACAGCTCATTTATTTCTCCCAACAAATGACAGATATTTTAATAAGACAAACGCCTGAGCAACGAAAGAGAAACCAGTGAGCAATAACATTTCCTCACAGACGTGACATCAGCGTCTCACAGGTGGGAATTAAGAGACGGGAATAGAGCAATTTATCAGGAATAATGTGTTTAGTCCACACAGCTTTTCCATCATGACAAATGCAGTGAGGACGGAGAACTGCGGTTTAAGATGTTTCTACACCAGGGAAACGGCAGGAGAATGAATCTTAAACGACTGTAAATCAAAGACCCGAGCGTTTGCTCCGAGGAATCACGACAGAAGAGATCAGTCAAACATCTCTGAAGAGAAGGAGAAACCGTTACAAGAGGGATGATCTTACACACTGACGTCAAACAAAGAGAAACGGAGAACGGGAAAATACAATCGTGCTGGAAACGATGGCAAAAATGATGGAAAATGATCAGGTGGAAAACGAGAGCTGACGAGACAGAGAGATTTTTCACTTTCTGTGCGATGGATTTTAACACCACCGAATCCATATGTACAATATATTTACAATGATTTTGCTGGCAACAATAAATTAGATCACACACTGAATACTACGATCATTTTGATTAGCTTTTTATATGCTAACTAAGCTTTTTAAAGACATTACTTTAATGATCCATCTTTGTCATGTGACGAGTTTGATTCATTTCCATGACTCCGTTCAAATCATGAATAAACATATTATTTTAGTTATTTTACCAACATCCATGGAGCCACAAAAGGTTATTTATTGGCTTTGATGGTTCCACGAATAACCTTTAAGATCCATGGAACCACAAGAAGTTCTTTATTGACATTAATGGTTCCATGAAGAACCCTCAACGTCCATGAGACCACAAAAGGTTCTTTAAGGAGGAAAAAGGTTCTTTAGATTATTAAAAAGATCTTCTCACTAAAAAAACAAAGGTTCTTTTTTAGAACTCATCTCTGAAAAAGTTTCTTTGGGGAACCAAAACTGGTTCTTCTATGGCATAGCTGCGAAAAAACCCTTTAGGAATCTTTATTTTTAAGAGTGCAGATACAAAAATATGGAAATGCATATACAATATCATCTTAAAAAATATATTTTTGCAATATTGCCGAGGCCTGATGCAATTCCATCATCTTCTCTGGCCCCCGGAGAACAACATCGGCTCTCCTCCTTCATCTTCCATCAATTAAAGCCAGAAAAATCACAATTAATCAAGTGACAAGAGTTCAACCCTGACAAGAGTTCAATTAGGACCGAGTGAGATGGTGATCAAACGCAACAGTTCACAGGAAGTGCTGATTAAAGAGACAGTAACGAGATTAACAGTGTCATTTAGGCACTTTGTTGTTTTCTACTGTTGTGTTTCGAGAACACAGAAAACAGGATAGAGGAAAAGCCACACGCCGGGAACAGAACGGCAAAGGTGGGATTGCATAATTACATCTATGGAGAAATAATTACATCCTCACAAATTCGGGTAATTGCTCCGGGAGAATCACGCTACACGTCTGCGAGAACATTAGAGAACAATAAAGACTGCAGGACACCGTCTCCAAATTAAACATCTCACAACACTCTTAGATCATTTAAAGTTCTGAGCGCTTTGGGTTTTACGACTCGCATCAAACATCTGTTTGTGATATCTAGACCATCGATTACTGATCAGCTCCACATCTGTGTTCAGTCGTTACAACAGATGGAATTAAAAGACTATCATACTGTCAATTTCTGATTAACAACTAATGTAAAGGGCCTCACACACCCGAATCAATCGTAGGTGCGCTGGATGTAAACACAATATAAACATGAAATATATAAATGCCACACCTGACTTGAGTTTGCAAAAATCACAAAAATATTTGAATGAGAAACCTTTTCCCAAAATGTTGCTCAGTAAAATATTTGTATTTTGTAGTATATAATATTTGTAAAAAAAAAAAAATGTATATATATATATATGTTTTTTTACATAACATTTTTGTGATTTATGCCATTTTTATGTTAAAAAAAAAATTCTTATAAAAAAGTATTTTTCTGATTTTTGCGAACAATTTTTTGTGATTAATGCAAACAATTTTTGTGATTTTTGCAAACAACTTTTGGTGATTAAAATTTTTTTTTATTATATCTCAAAAAATATGTTTGTGATTTTTGCAAACTAGAAAAGCAAAGTTTTCAAGTCAAATGATGGCGAGACGCAACGATACAATGACAGACAGACGAGAAACATGATTATAAATGATTTTAATGCAGTAATTTCACTCATATAGAGTGCTATACAGTATATGAGGTGTTTTTGTAGGAAATGAGTGTTTGAGCTCTTCCGGTTGAAGTCATTGGGTTTTGCTTCAGCGCCTGATGAGTGTCTAGGGCTCGTTGTGTTTATAATTGCGCTCTTGCGAACTATTCTAGTGGTGTTAAACAAAGACTGTTGAAGTCAAGATTATCATGATGAACAAAACGTGTGAGAATCATAAACTTTTGTTGTTCACAGATGGTATTTTCTACAATAATCCAAAAGTCAGTGGGAAAATCCTATTGAGGACAAAACAAAAATACACCATCCAACAAAATACATACAATACACACGTCCTATAAAAACACCTCCTCACCGGAGCACTTTCTAAAGGCTTGAAACGCTTCAGGACTAAAGCTGATGTTTTAGTCTAAATGTTCCTGTTTGTTAAATAGAGAAGGCTCTTATGAGGACACATCGTCCCTACAGAAATATGTTTTACATTAGTGATATGTTAAAGCGGTAAAACTGTACGCCAGCCAACCAAGCGTGTGATTAATCGAGAACAGCTTTACGCTTGCAGTGAAAGATAACCAGAAGACCGATCATCAACAGACACGCTTGCTAAGCAACGGAAACTCTTTTTCTCCAGGCCGTTTTCAGTTTGTGCTCCTGAACTCAGTCCAGGATGGAAGATTATGAAACAGAAAGTGTATGTTTGGAAGAGAGAAAATTGGGAAAATTGTTCAAGTTATGAACATGCAGTAACATTATTAGAATGTTCTTTTAAAGTTATCTGGTCTTTAATAATGTTTTCAAAACGTTATTAATACATCGTGGAACTTTTTTTCTGAAACATTTTAGTTTATCTAACTTTTTTTTCAAATGTTTCAGAACATTCAAATGTAACGTTCCCATAATATTTGAAGAATGATACAATGGAATATTTCCTTAATGTTCACATAACCAAAAGTCTTTAAAATCTTACACATTTTTATTGATTTTTTTTTGTTGATTTTTACAAACAATTATTGTGATTTTGCTTATAAAACTATTTTTGTGATTTATAATCATTAATGGAACTTTTTTTCCTGAAACATTTTAGTTCATCTAACAATTTTTAAATGTTTCTACGTTGAAAAGTAACATTCCCATAATTTTTGAAGAATGATACAATGGAATGTTTTTTTAAAATTCAAATAACCAAATGTTTTTTAAATTTTACAAATAATTTGATAATTTTTGAGATTTTTGCTAACGATTTTTAATTTTTTGCCAAAAATGTTGCTCACAAAAATATTTTTGTGATTTATAAATCATTCATGAAACTTTTTTTTCCTTTAGATTTGTCTAACATTTTTTAAATGTTACTACTTGTTTCAGAACGTTCAGAGAACATTCAAAAGTAATCATGATGTAATTCATAATTCATAAGTAATTCATAATGTCTTAAGAACAATACAATTATAAAAGGGAACAGAATTATAAAATGGATGTTCGTATAACCAAGAACATTTCCAGAAATAATGTTTTCATAACTTCATGGGAACGTTAGCAGAACATTCTTAAAACTTAGGGATATAAAATTGTTCTCCGTGTTTTCATGAAAGACTTGTGAGAGTAAATCAGCCGATTGAAACGGTTCTTTCTCCATAACCGACCCGACGGGAACTGTGTCAAACAATGAGCGGATCACGAGAGCATGAAATTAAGGACGAACGACCGACAGAGACAAACAAGGACAGAAAAAGGGAAACGAGGCAAACATGACGTGGTTGGTTGTGTAACGCCGAGGCTCGTGTGACCTTTGACCTCCAGCGAGGAAAAGTCATTTCAGCATAAATGATGCGGCAACAATTTCCACTGCTGTAAAACGACGTGCTTCACACGAGGGTCAGACTGTGATTGCTGGAGCAATTTAACAACACAGAAACATTCAAAATCATTTCTTGCAAAGAAAATTCAGTCCACTCCTGTGTGCACACAAGCAGGCACACACACACACACACACACACACACACACACGCATATATATATTAAAGAGGCCATATTATGCTCTACTAGAACAGGTTTTCCTGCTTGAATGTTGATTATTTTCCTCTTATTCTCCATTGTTGCGGCTCCTCTCTTCCCAGTCTGTCAGTAACGCTCTGTTTACTTCCTGTCTCTATGAAGCCCCTCCTTCTGAAAAGCACACTGTGCTCTGATTGGTCGGCTGGATCAGTGTGTTGTGATTGGTCGAGTGCTTCGAGTGTGTTTGGGAAATGTCCCGCCCCTTCCCATAACCGCCAGTTTAACACACTACTAACTAACTCAACCAGGCCCCGCCCCTTTATCCTGCGTATGAATTATTATAATGAGGAATATTGTGACGTGTTTGTTCCCGGGAGAAACTCAAGATACAATGCAGGCGTTTCTGCAGCTATTTGGAGTGAATGATAAAAAAATGACATGTTTAGGGATAAAAATATTGTATGGTCTGTTAGTTATTCCGAACACTAACCAACAATAAGCAATGCATTTGTTGCAGTATTTATTAATCTTTGTTAATGTTAGTCCATTGTTAGTTCACGTCAGCTCAGGTCCTTTAAATAATATTAACAGATAAACCTTTGATTGAATCAATAAATGTTGAATTTAACATAATTAAGATTAATAAATGCTTTAGAGATATCTTTCATTATTAGTTCATGTAAAAATAACGACGCCTTATTGTAAAGTGTTACCAAAATATTCCACTAGAAAAAAATACACTTTTTCCAACAAAATTGTAATATTTTAATTTAAATCCAACAATGTATCTTTAGCAACACGTCGGAGATAAAAAAAAAAGCACAAATATCTTAAACAAAAGAAATTGACATAAGATGCAAAATTGGGAGTTTTTCAAAGTATCTATATTAGTGCTGATTAATCACATCCAAAATAAAAGTTTGTGTTTACATAATATATGTGTGTGTGCTGTGTTTAATTATTTTGTATATATAAATACACACACATGCATTTATTTAAGACAAATGTGTTATTTATATGTAAAATATTTATAATTATAACATAAATTATGTATAAATAATACATAAACATGCAAATATTTCTGGAGTATATAAATACATGTGTGTGTATTTATATATACAAAATAATTAATTTTTACACACACACACACACACACACACACACACACACACACACACACACACACACACACACACACACACACACACACAAACACACACACACACATATATATATTTGTAAACACAAACCTTTATTTTGGACCATAAATCAAGAAAATAATGTTTTCCAGTGAACACGTGATGCTGTTGGACTGCAGGTAACCAGCATATGTTGTGTTTTCTTGATTTACTGTCGGGATCTCTCTGCACGTTTCTGAAGCGATTGTTAGTTGGAGAGCAGATTCACTGCGACTGACGACAGGATGATTCAGTGTCTGAGCGGATGGGGTTCTGGAGGATAATTCGACTCTGATCACACGGAGCAGGTCAATATATCACAGCCCGACTGCACACGTATGATTTATGACGATACACACCGGCTCATAATGAAAGTCAAGGGCATCTATAGGAGGCTGTCAGTGTGAGAGACACGCTAATGCTTCGAACCCGAGACTAAATCCACTACACAACGGCAACAAGAACCAGAGAGACGCTGCAATCCTTCATCCCGTACAACGTCACATTATTCCAGAACTGGAGAAACACACTGAGAGGCCTTCCTGCTTATCTTTTCTTTTTACATGAAATCACTACACAATTCGAAACTCATTTTAGTCTCTTCTGCTCACCAAAGCTGCATTTATCTGATGAAAAATGCAGTAAAAATTGTGAAATTATTCTAATGTAAAACAGCGAATATATAATAAAGTGTAATTTATTCCTGTGATCAAAGCTGAATTTCAGCATCATTACTCCAGTCTTCAGTGTCACATGATCACAATGATGTCACAAAAGATTCTATTTCAAATAAATGCTGTTCTTTTGAGATTTCTATTCATCAAAGAATCATGAAAAATGAAAAAATGAACTGTTTTCAACATTGATAATAATCATAAATGTTTCTTGAGCATCAAATCATCATATTATAGTGATTTCTGAAGGATCATGTGACACTGAAGACTGGAGTAATGATGCTGAAAATTCAGCTTTGATCACAGGAATAAATTACACTTTACTATATATTCACATAGAAAACAGATATGCTACTCTATTTTTCATCAAATAAATGCAGCCTTGGTGAGCAGAAGAGACTCTTTCATAAACACAGTATATTTATCCATCAACTATTTGTCAGTGTTAAAAAAGTCTGAGTTAATAACTATTAGTATCACTGAAGTGTAAAAAGCATCAGTTTGAAGCATCAGTAAAGTCATTATCAGTGAGACTAGCAGAGAACAGAGATGGCGGCACCTTTATGACGCTTCACTCCTCTTAATAAGGCTTTAATTGTGAGCTTCATCAGCAGTGACACGAGCAGAGCGATTCCCCGAGACAACAATAACAACACAAACGAAGGACATGTCAGGTCTGGAGACTCTGAGTATCCAACAATTATTCATGGCAGCCGGGATTCAGCGCAAGGCTTTGTGATGCCGGACGCCGGGAATGTTGTGAACGACTGAAGGTTAAATGCGGCCAAACACTTCAGAGTCGCTCTAATTAGTTTCTTTCATGCAACTGAGAGGGTCTACACAACACCGGCCACAAATAACATTCAACGGTAAATCTTCACAAGCATAAACACACTCACACTGATGCTGCACAAACACACACTGATGCTGCACAAACACACACACACTGATGCAGCACAAACACACACTGATGCTGCACAAACACACACACACACTGATGCACAAACACACACACACTGATGCTGCACAAACACACTCACACTGATGCTGCACAAACACACACTGATGCTGCACAAACACACACTGATGCTGCACAAACACACACACACACTGATGCACAAACACACACACACTGATGCTGCACAAACACACTCACACTGATGCTGCACAAAACACACACTGATGCTGCACAAACACACTCACACTGATGCTGCACAAACACACACACACTGATGCTGCACAAACACACTCACACTGATGCTGCACAAAACACACACTGATGCTGCACAAACACACACTGATGCTGCACAAACACACTCACACTGATGCTGCACAAACACACACACACTGATGCTGCACAAACACACTCACACTGATGCTGCACAAAAACACACACACTGATGCACAAACGCACACACACTGATGCTGCACAAACACACTCACACTGATGCTGCACAAAACACACACTGATGCTGCACAAACACACACTGATGCTGCACAAACACACTCACACTGATGCTGCACAAACACACACACACTGATGCTGCACAAACACACACTGATGCTGCACAAACACACTCACACTGATGCTGCACAAACACACACACACTGATGCTGCATAAACACACTCACACTGATGCTGCACAAACACACACTGATGCTGCACAAACACACATACACTGATGCAGCACAAACACACACACACTGATGCTGCACAAACACACACTGATGCTGCACAAACACACACTGATGCTGCACAAACACACTCACACTGATGCTGCACAAACACACACACACACACACTGATGCTGCACAAACACACACACACTGATGCTGCACAAACACACTCACACTGATGCTGCACAAAACACACACTGATGCTGCACAAACACACACTGATGCTGCACAAACACACTCACACTGATGCTGCACAAAACACACACTGATGCTGTACAAACACACACTGATGCTGCACAAACACGCTCACACTGATGGTGCACAAAACACACACTGATGCTGTACAAACACACACTGATGCTGCACAAACACACACACACTGATGCTGCACAAACACACACTGATGCTGCACAAACACACACTGATGCTGCACAAACACACTCACACTGATGCTGCAAAAACACACACACTGATGCTGCACAAACACACACACACACTGATGCTGCACAAACACACTCACACTGATGCTGTACAAACACACTGATGCTGCACAAACACACTCACACTGATGCTGTACAAACACACTCACACTGATGCTGCACTAACACACACACACACTGATGCTGCACAAACACACTCACACTGATGCTGCACTAACACACACACACTGATGCTGTACAAACACACACACACACACACACACACACACACTAGTGCTGCCCAAACACACACACACACACACACTGATGCTGCACAAACACACTCACACTAATGCTGCACAAACACACACTGATGTTGTACAAACACACTCACTGAAGCTGCACAATCACTTACACTGATGCTGCACAAAAACTCACACTGATGCTACACAAACACTCACTCTGATGCTGTACAAACACACACATGCTGATGCTGCACAAACACTGACACTGATGTTGCACAAACACTCACACTGATGCTGCACAAACACACTCACACTGATGCTGCACAAACACACTCACACTGATGCTGCACAAACACACTCACTGATGTTGCAGTAACACTCACACTGATGCTGCACAAACACACACTGATGCTGCACAAACACACTCACACTGATGCTGCACCAACACACTCACACTGATGCTGCACAAACACACTCACACTGATGCTGCACAAACACACTCACACTGATGCTGCACAAACACACTCACTGATGTTGCAGTAACACACACCCATGTTGCACAATCACTTACACTGACGTTGCACAAAAAACTGACACTGATGCTGCACCAACACACTCACACTGATGCTGCACAAACACACTCACACTGATGCTGCACAAACACTCACTGATGTTGCAGTAACACTCACACTGATGCTGCACAAACACACACTGATGCTGCACAAACACTCACACTGATGCTGCAAAAACACACACACACACTGATGCTGCACAAACACACTGATGCTGCACAAACACACTCACACTGATGCTGCACAAACACACTCACACCGATGCTGCACAAACACACTCACACTGATGCTGCACAAACACACTCACACCGATGCTGCACAAACACACTCACACCGATGCTGCACAAACACACACTGATGCTACAAAAACAAACATGACCCATGACATGCAATGTCAAACACACTCACCCTGATGCTGCAAAACACACTCACACTGATGCTGCACAAACACACACTGATGCTGCACAAACACTCACACTGATGCTGCACAAACACACACACACACTGATTCTGCACAAACACACTGACACTGATGCTGCAAAAACACACTCACACTGATGCTGCACAAAAACACTCACACCGATGCTGCACAAACACACTCACACCGATGCTGCACAAACACACACTGATGCTACACAAACACACATGACCCATGACATGCAATGTCAAACACACTCACCCTGATGCTGCAAAACACACTCACACTAATGCTGCACAAACGCACTCACACTAATGCTGCATGAACACACACACTAATGCTGCATAACACACTCACACTAATGTTGAAAAAACACTCACACTGATGCTGCAAAACCACACACACACACACACACACACACACACAAACACACTGATGCTGCACAAACACACTCACACCGATGCTGCACAAACACACACTGATGCTACACAAACACACATGACCCATGACATGCAATGTCAAACACACTCACCCTGATGCTGCAAAACACACTCACACTAATGCTGCACAAACGCACTCACACTAATGCTGCATGAACACACACACTAATGCTGCATAACACACTCACACTAATGTTGAAAAAACACTCACACTGATGCTGCAAAACCACACACACACACACACACACACACACACAAACACACTGATGCTGCACAAACACACTCACACCGATGCTGCACAAATACACACACACTAATGCTGTACAAACAAACACACACTAATGCTGCACAAACACACTCACACCAATGCTGCACAAACCCACACTGATGCTACACAAACACACATGACCCATAACTTGCAATGTCAAACACACTCACCCTGATGCTGCAAAACACAGTCACACTGATGCTGCACAAACACGCTCACACTAATGCTGCAAAACACACACACACACACACAAACACTCTCACACACACACACAAACACACACACACACACACTGATGCTGCACAAGCACACTCACACAAATGCTGCAGAAACACAGTCCAAATGATGCTGAACAAACACACAGATTCTGCACAAACATACTCAAAAACAGTGTGCTGTGTTGTGCTGTGTTCTGTTGTGTTGTGTTGTGTTGTGCTGTGTTGTGTTAGCACCATGAAGCATGTGTGCTGTGTAGATGTTTCTTATTTAGTCTCTTTATTTACTCTTTCTTATTTAGAACTTTTTTGGCATTTAGTGTTCTTTATAATTGAGTGAAGAATGCTATGAGTTCTATATAGAACCTACTGAACCTTAGAGTGTGTCAAAATCCTGCTCAAGTTTTTGTTCTCATCCGATACAGTACAGTGAAATAATATTTTCTAACTGTCACACTGCAGGATGTTTAAAATGTCCAGTAAATGTCTAGGAAAGAATAAAACGTGCTTAAAAAGTGAGGTAACATGAGGTTTCCATTAATCACTCTTCTTTATTAGCATCAATAGTTCCATGAAGAAGCGTCAACATCTTTCCATCGCATAAAAAGGTTCTTTATAGTGGAAAATGTTTTTTAGATTTTAAGAGCATTCTTCACAATTCTTTTAAGGACTGATCACATAAAGGTTCATTGAGGAACCAAAAACTGATGTTCTATGGCATCACTGTGAAAACAACCTTCATTTTACAGCCAGAGAGTATCAAAACAGTGATTTCAGTGCATAAGAGCTTCATCAGACGATTGCATCATGACTTTAACATGCAGAGTCTTGCATTTCTTGCACAAGCGTGTTTCTGGAAGTTGCTGATGATCAAGTGTCTCTGAGGGACTCTTTGTTTGCAGATGCCACTAGTGCTCTGGTGTGTTTTTCAATGAGCTCTTTTACACACAAGGACTCGCCGTTCGCCCGCAAACTCTCTCGGATCACACACACGACAGCCATAATTTAATCACACAAACCCATCGCCCCACACACATAAATTAACTGGCTCAGTAATGGCCAAAGGGAAACAGACTAATGGCCTCACAAGGGGAAGCACTGCAAGGTTATCCGCTGGAAATATACAATTAATCCTCATTTGAGATTGAATGAGGAGGGTTTTAATTCAATGGAGAATATAGAGAAGCAACTGGTGAGCTAAAACCCTGCTTGGCTGATATTAACAGAAGAACTAGTGATTGTATTTAGTGCTAGTAAACGTTGAATACAGCGATTAGTGGAACGGCATCATCACAGGACAGGAACTAGTTTAGATCACTGACAAACTAATCCTGTAGGACTTTGAAACCATTT
>NW_027508717.1:1070000-1072500 GCF_051911475.1 Siphateles boraxobius | reverse complement strand
ACACAACACACCAACACACACCACACCAAACACACAACATACCAACACAACACAAGACAACACACCAACACACAACACAAGACAACACAACAACACACAACACAGCACAACACAACACACCAACACACAACACACAACATAACCATGGATAATCAGGGAGTGGGTTGGAACAGAGTGATTATATATAACATATTCTAAGATTATGACAATTATGCTTTCAGAAAGCTAACAGGGTTGAAACATCTACATAATTATAGCAAAATATCAGCTAATTAATATGTCTTGCTGTTATATTGGGGGGGGGGGGGGGTGACAAAGTATTTGTCAACAAATACTTGACAAATGCATTCACAACCTTGCAACAATGTAATTGAGCTTTAATACATAAAGCAATACATACTTTCCATTCAACTTTTGGCCTGCAATTTTAGAATAATAACAAGCAAATAAAAGAATAGTTTAGCTTTAAACTTCTTTTACATGACACTCTTTCTTTTCATGGCCATAAGTTAATATAAAATGTAAAAGAAATATTCAAATTCTCTTGTATATTTTCCTCATGTGGGCTTCTGGTTCGCTACACCTTAATTTGACACGGACACACACACACAGTTACACAACTGCTTTACACAACCCAACCGACACCAAAACACAGAATTTTTTCTGTAAATCATCTGAGAATTCACATTTGGGCTTTTTTTACACTGTTCAGGAGCCAATAAAGACAGAATAAGCATTATTAAAGATCTTAAACAGAAGTAAATGCCTCTTGTTCTTGTTTAGATGTTTAAATATTTGACAAGGGTAACAAACAGCAGCTATAGTGAAAATAATGCAGTAATTTGCATGATTTATTCAAGCTGTGGTGCATGCTGGGAACTGGAGTCCTACTGTTATAGCAGAATAGAGTTCAGCTGATTATACTGACAGTGAAGAAGGCAAAGAAAACCCTCCAGAACTGAGGGAGCTATTTCAGGCACAGAGGAATCACTCCACGTTTGATCAAAGCAGCAACAACACACACACACACACACACACACACATGCTCCTGAACCCACGCATGCAGTGAGAACGCAGAGAACGCAACCTTTCCTGATCCCTGCTGGCCATTCATAATTAATAACATTCATGTTTGAGAAGCAAAGCTAGGATTAAAGTCGGACTGCAGCCCATAATGCACTGCACTCGTGTTTGTGCATTCAATATTAGCAGTGTAAGTGTGATTTATCGTATCGAACGTAAACTTTTTTGCTAACATACTATATATGTATCTATATATAATTGAGTCAGGACCACTATCATCAAATACGTTTGACAATTAGCATACATTTTGGATTGGCGGTAGGTTCTGTTCTGGGCGAGAACTCCCTGCGCATCCATGCAGCCTAGCATGTATAATAGCATGGATAATAGCATGGATAATAGCAGCGATAGGGTAAACAGAACAGAACCAACATGAATGCATGCAATATCGTTAATTCAAGATTTTAAAGTACAACATAATTTGAGAATTTATTCTGATTCAAGGGGAAAAGCAAATCCTGACTGACGAGAGGTGGAGCTGGGGAGGGAGGAGGGTAACTAGCGTCTGAGAAACGCGATAACTGCTGATAATACTGAAGGAGATTATATATGTACAGTGATAGGCGTCGTATTCCTATTGGTAGACGTGGATCAGCTGAGAGTCACTGATGCGAGCTTGAATATATATATGTATATATATATAGTCTGTCAGTCTGTCAGTCACTCAAGGGTTTTTCTGAACCGCCTTTTCAGAAATCTGGTTGCAGCCGTTGATAGCTTCTTTATATATATATATATATATATATATATATATATGTATACAGTACACACGCACACATATTATGTAAACAAAAACTTTTATGTGAGATGCAATTAATCGATTTGACAGCACTAATATATATATATATATATATATATATATATATATATACAGGGTTGGGGAGTAACGGAATACATGTAACGGCGTAATGTAATCTGGATACAAAAATCCAGTAACTGTAATTCGTTACAGTTACGTCAAAAAAATGTAGTAATCAGATTATAGTTACTTTTTGAAAAAAGGGGGGATACTTTCAGGATTACAATGGCTTAATTTAAAACTAAATCGATCTGTATTTTGGCATAATAACATTATATTAAGCGTTGCTTGATTAATGCTCAGGAGTCACGACACGGGTCACGTCTGCCACCCGCTGGTGCATGCGCAAAATAACAGCTCTCTACAACAATCTCCTCAGACACAGATTGAATCACTGCTGCTAGAAACGATGCTGCCCACGGGTAAAAATGCTTTAATTTCTTGGAAATTAGGAGAGTAGCTTTTTTAGTACCTAAAATGTCCTTTCATAATCTCTTCTCAGTCGCACTTAACTCGATGTTCGCTGCTAGGTAACGTAGGGGAACTCACACTGCAAACGGCCCAAGTTCAGTCAGGCAAATTAAGAAAGATCACGGCTTTAGTCAACATGTAGGCCTA
>NW_027508717.1:1052500-1065000 GCF_051911475.1 Siphateles boraxobius | reverse complement strand
ACATAAACACACGAAACGCTCTGGCTCTCTCAGGTCACACTCACGTCACTTCTGTTTCAGCGACTGACACTCTCTCTGTGAGCAGTGTGTGGCGGATGCGGTCGCCATGACGACAGACATCACTCATGGGATGGATGTGTGGGCTGAAGCGACACACACAGAGATCAGCATGACACACCGAACCAGCTCTCAGAACACAATGCAACGCGTTATCATAATAATGAAAGTTTACTGATATGTGATTGTGAATTTTATTTTAATTTATTTAATTTATTTAATTTATTTAATTTATTTAATTTATTTAATTTATTGTATTTATTGTATTTAGTGTATTTATTTTATTTTATTTTATTTTATTTTATTTTTAATTTTTTTTTATATTATGTATTTTTATTTTATTTTATTTTATGTCTTTTTTAATTTTATTTAATTATGCATTTTAATTTATTTTATTTTATTCCATTTCATTGCATTTTACTTTATTTTATTTTATCTCATCTATTTTTTATGCTGATAAATGCTGATTTTTATATGATTTCTAGCATGTACGATGGTCAATATAATGCTGATATAAATGTTGCAAATAGTGTTAACAAAATTGCTTATTTCACTCATTATTTATTCAATACATACATAATTTTCATTTATATGTCGGGGGGATTTTTCTTTCAGTGACATTTATTGGCCAGTTCTACAATTACATCATTAACTATGGTGTGTGAATAAAGTGTAATTTATTCCTGTGATCAAAGCTGAATTTTCAGCATCATTACTCCAGTCTTCAGTGTCACATGATCCTTCAGAAATCACTATAATATGATGATTTGATGCTCAAGAAACATTTATGATTATTATCAATGTCTTTTGTAACATTATAAATGTCTTTACTGTCACTTTTAATCAGGAATCAGTAACAAGTTTGGAAGTTATGATCAGTGTGGAAAAGAGTCATATTTTTGTGAAAACTGAGATACACTACCATTCAAAAATTTGGGGTGAATAAAATTAATACTTTTATTCATCAAGGACGCATTAAATTGATTCAAAGGTGACAATAAAGACATTAATAATGTTACGAAAGATCACATTTTAAATGAACGCTGTTCTTTTGAACTTTCTATTCATCAAATAATCCTGAAATAAATTATAGTGATTTCTGAAGGATCATGTGACACTGAAGACTGGAGTAATGATGCTGAAAATTCAGCTTTGATCACAGGAATAAATTACACTTTACTATATATTCACATAGAAAACAGATGATTTACATTGAAATAATTGCTCAATTTTTACTGTATTTTTGAACAAATAACAGCAGAAGAGACACTTTAAAAAACATTAAAACATCGTAACTTCCCATTTTTGGCCCGGTTATGGTAACATAACTGCAGTAACAGTGATATCTGTCTGAAACTATAGTCATGTTCAGTATTTTTAGTCACGTATGAACAGATCATGCTTTGATAATCACAGTGTGTTTTCTCAGTAACTCTACTCTACTTCTATTGATCTACAGCAGGTTCAGTGAAGCTGGAGAAAGAAAATATTGACAGGTCTTTTCTGACCGCAGAACTGCACAGTTTACAAACAATAAAAGACTTAAAAGGGAGGAGAAAGGTCAAAGGTCGCCTGTCCAATAAAACACTGATTAATTTGTCACTAAAAGTAAAATCTATAGTGTGACAAAGTAATCCTCAAAATACATCAACTAAACCACATAAGATAAAAGATAATACAACCCAGACGATATTTATATGCTTTTATCGACACAAAATGTTACTATATTATCGGCCATAAACTAATCAGATAAATGCTACAACAAGGCATGGAGATATTAAGATATTAAAAACACTAATAATATCACAGTTCCCTTTCGAGGGAACTCGCGATGCGTCAACGACGCCATGGGAACGCTCCCAGCGTGAATGCGTCTGAAGCATCTAAGTCAACTAGTCCAATGGAAAGAATGAGCGTCACGGGCGGGTGACGTCATGACCAGGATATGATAAAAGAGCATCCGGTGCAAACCGGCATTAGCTTCTGTTGCCTCAGCAAGCGATCTGTGTCAAACTGTCTGTTATATTTACTGTTGTCTGTCTGATATATATATTTATGGAAACTAAACAATTGCACAAACTCTGTGTTCTCCCTGCTCGCGCTATTTAACGAGTAGGGACACACACGAGCTTTGTGTGATGTGTTTGGGAGTAGAGCATGCGGTATCAGCCTCCGAGGGGGCTGATTGCCAACATTGTGAGAAGCTTTCGCTTCGCATGCTCCGCTCCCGCCTGTCACTTTTCGAGGAAAGTGGCCGGGCTCGCAATTCTCAGGGTGACAGGTCCCGCGTCTGCCGAGGCAGCGCGGAGAATGCATTCCTGTGGATCGCGAATAGGATCTCTTTACGGGGTTGGAGACGGGTCCGCGGATCTTATTTCCTCCCTTTCCACGAGGGATCCAGTGCTCTCTCGCCGGTCTCGGAAGCCCGCGCTGCGGTCTCTTCCGCCCGGGGAGAGAGAGAAATCAATGCTTCAGTGCTCTACCTCCGAGGAGGTAGATGTGCTGGGCATTGAAAGTGACACAATCATGGGGGAAGTGAATTTGCCATCTCTTTCCCCAGCGTATGAGAAATATATATAGCCTATATATATATATATGATAGTTTATATATTATATATAAAATAAAGTGAATATATATAAAAAATATATATAAAAAATAATAAGCTGGTGGAAGTGTTTACTAAGGCTGTAGATAAATTAAATATTTATGACCAGCAGAAATAAGGGGGCACTCGTCCTAAAAATAAAATAAATTAAACGAGTTTCCTTCCCTCTATTTTTCCACCTCCATCACGGGGCCTTCCATTTTTCCCGATCTGCACAGCGAGCTGTCTAGATCATGGAAAAAGCCTTACTCCTCTTGTCTTTTAGCCCCCACATTCATGTATATTCAGATATTTGGGGGTTAAGAGGGTATGGCTATGGGGCAATACCCCGGGTAGAACAGACGCTTGCGAGCTATCTGTCTCCCGGTTCAGTATCGTACCTGAAGGCGTCGGCTTCTCTCACTAAACCATTAAAGAAAACTATTTTTTAATCTAGTGGGAAAAGCATATATGGCAGTGGGTCTAGCATGGGCCTGCTTGCACACCATAGCAGTGCTACAAGCATATCAGGCTGACCTGCTGCGGTATTTGGACAGAAGTGAGGGAGTTTGGCCCGATGGGGTTTGAGAACTCCGTCGGGCCACAGATTTATCTCTCAGGGATGGCAGCCCTTGTGGTCACTGAGAGACACCTCTGGCTCAATTTGATGGGAATCATAGAGAAAGATACAAGATAATCTCTCCCTCGCTATGTCCAACCCCCTGGGGCTGCTGGGCGTGAGCAGCTCCAGCCGTCTAGTTTCTCATACACAACACAGCAGCCAAAGCCTTCAAAGCAGAAGCCGGATCCGAGGACCGTTCTTCACGCTGAGAAGGCTGCGGCTCAAAAGAAAAGGTCTGGCGCCACCGGCGTCAGACCGGTGAGGGCAGCCCCAACCGGGGTGGAATGGTGTACACCTCATTATACGGTGCCCTTTCCATCTCGGTGCCCTCAGGGGACCGTTCTGCCAACCCCGCCACCCTTGGTGCTTCGGGGCGCAGCGGTCTCCAGCGAGCTTCTGGCGCAGCGTCAACTCGACATTGCGTCGGAATGCGCCCTCTGAGGGGGGTTCGAAAACAGTCAGTTCGGGTGGTTCCTGCCAGTATGCTTCAGGTCCCCGAACTGGCTGTCTTTATTACACCAGAGGCCAGCCTCGAGGGGCTGGTTCCCTTGGTAGATTTTCTGGCAGCGCGGAAGCTACTGCCAAATATATCTCTATGGGTCCTGCAGTTAGTAGTAAGAGGCAGATTTGGTTCTCGTCCTCCAGGCTACAACGGGGTGTTGCTCACGTTAGTGCATTCCGAGCAGGCTCTGGTAATGGAGCAAGAGGTAAAGGCCCTGTTAGCAAAGAAAGCTATAGAGCAGGTGTACTCACCCGACATTGCGTCGGGTCTTTACAGTCGTTATCTCATTGTTCCAAAAAAGGATGGAGAGCTGCGTCACATACTAGATCTTCGTCTGTTGGAGTGTTTGGTGCTGGAACTCAAGTCCAAAATGCTGACACTCAAGCAGATCGTGACTCAAATCAGATCCGAGGACTGGTTTGTCACGATAGATCTAAAAGACGCATACTTCCATATCTCCATCCTCCCTCAGCACAGGAGGTTCCTGAGGTTTTCTTTGGGGCAAAGAACACCAGTATCAGGCACTTCCTTTCGGTCTAGCTCTATCACCCCGCACATTCACGAAGCGTGTAGACGCAGCTCTGGCCCCGCCAGGCTGCAGTGCATATGCATTCTGAATTGCATAGATGACTGGCTGATTCTAGCGGAATCAGAACAGTTAGCGGTTCGGCACCGAGGTGTCGTTCTCGCTCCTATGCAGATGTTGGGGTTGAGGCTCAATGCCAAGAAGAGTGTGCTTTCTCCAGTACAGAGAACCACTTTCCTTGGTGTGGTATGGGATTCAGTGACGATGCGGGCCACTCTGTCGCCCGTTCGTGTAGCTGCTATCCTAACAGCCACAAAAGAGCTGAGGCTAGGCCAGTCACGCACTGTAAAACAGTTAGAGAGACTGTTGGGTCTTGTGACAGCAGCGTCCAACGGGATAACTTTTGGCCTGCTGTACATGAGACCTTTACAGTGGTGGCTCAGGACCAGAGGGTTCTCCCCGAGGGGAAACCCACTTCGTATGATCAAGATCACGCGGCGGTGTCTCCGCACCTTGGTTATATGGAGGAAACACTGGTTCTTAACCCAGGGTCCGGTGTTGGGAGCTCTTTGCCATCGAGTTGTGATCTCGACAGATGCTTCCCTCACCGGCTGGGGAGCGGTATTGGAAGGCCGCTCAGCTCAGGGCTTGTGGAGGAGTCATCATCTCTCTTGGCACATGAATTGCCTAGAGATGATGGTCGTCTTCAATGCGTTGAGACATCTCCTCCCAGACCTGAGGGGCCATCATGTGTTGTTCTGGAACAGTGACTGTTAGGCCTCAGGGCAGCAGCGTCCAATGTGATACCCTTTGACCTGCTGTACGTGAGACCTTTACAGAGGTGGCTCAGGACCAGAGGGTTCTCCCTGAGGGGAAACCCACTCCTTACGATCAAGATCACACGGCAGTATCCCCGCGCCTTGGTTATATGGAGGAAACTCTGGTTCTTGACCCACAGACAACACGTTGGTGGCCTCTTATTTTGGTCCCTCAAGAAATTACGCTGTCTGAGGGCAGTGTATATTCCGGGGGGGGCCAGAATATTGGAGCAGACACCCTGTCGAGGCAGGGGCTGAGGCCAGGGGACTCCACCCCGAGGCGGTGGAGCAAATATGGGAGTTTTACGGCCAGGCAGAAGTGGATTTGTTCTCGTCTCAGCATACGACGCACTGTCCACTCTGGTTATCCCTCACTCAACCAGTCCCCTCGGGGCTGGATGCTATGGTGCAGACGTGGCCGAGGCTACGTCTGTACGCATTTCCCTCCGTTGCTCTGCTCCCAGGAGTTCTGGAGTGAATCCGCCAGGATGGAATAAGCCTATTTAGTAGCACCACCCTGGCCGAGCTGAATTTGGTTTGCGGACCTAATTTTTCTCCTCGACGGACCTCCCTTGGAGGTCCCGATCAGGAGAGACCTTCTGTCTCAGGCAGGGGATGCAATATTGCACCCCCGGCAGGGGATTTGGGAACTGTGGGTTTGGCCTCTGAGGGGGCCCAACTCATAGAGAGTGGTCTCTCAACCGAGGTTGTTTAGACCATTCTAAGCTCCAGAGCTCCCGCTACGAGGAAACTATATTCACTATTTCGAGAGTTTTTCACTTCTTGGTGTTACCAGCGTCAGTGGGATCCGGTTAACTGTTCAGTAAACACAGTATTCGAGTTTCTGCAAGAACGCTTTGTATCAGGTCTATGTCCTTCCACGCTTAAGGTATAATATGTGTGGCGGCCATTGCGGCTTTCCACGCCCTGGTGGGTAGTACATTTTTGGGTCGAGACCCCCTGATCACTCGTTTCCTTCGTGGCACTTTGAGGCATGCAACTTGCACTAAGGTGCTGGCTTGGGACCTTGCAATAGTTCTAGAAGGCCTATCTGGGGCTCCCTTCGAGCCCTTAGATTTGGTCTCAGAGAAGTTCCTTTCTTTTAAGACTATTTTCTGCTAGCTATTTCGTCCCTATAAGAGTCAGACCTTCAGGCCCTTTCGGTCCCCACCTGCCTTGAGTGCACCGGGATGGCCAAGGCAATCTTACCCGAAACATGGATATGTTCCAAAGGTGCCTACCATTATTCCGAGGCCTATTGTGCTGCAGGTTTCTGTCCTCCCCCATTTTTCGGACCAGGAAAAGCTGAACCTCTTGTGCCAGTGCGAGCACTGGACACTTATGTTCATCGGACTTCTCTGTCGAGAAAATCCAACCTATTGAGCATATAGATAGTCGAGACTATTCTTCTTGCTTGTGAGTCTTCTGGCCAACCATTTGGTGGTCAGGGCTCATTCCACTAGGAGTATGGCTTCTAAGCGTATTATCTGGAGTTCTCTCCAAAACGTTTGTGATGCGGCGGGCTGGTCCTCACCGCTCACATTCATGAGGTTTTACAGCTTGGACCTGGATGCTGCCCCAGGATCCCAGGTGCTTGGTGCAGTGTGACAACAGGCTGACACTCAGGCATTTGAAAGTCTGGCGTTTTGGGTATTCTCGTTCCCAAAGCGTCGTTGACGCATCGCGAGTTCCCTCGAAAGGGAACGTCTCAGGTTACGACTGTAACCATAGTTCCCTGAGAAAGGGAACGAGACGATGCGTCACCCTGCCATACTTCCTGCATCCCTGTGATCGGCTTGCTTCGGCAATTTTTGAAGCTAATGCCGGTTTGCACCGGATGCTCTTTTATCACTTCCTGGTCATGACGTCACCCGCCCGTGACATTCATTCCTTCCATTGGACTAGTTGACATAGATGCTTCAGACGCATTCACGCTGGGAGCGTTCCCAAAGCGTCGTTGACGCATCGTCTCGTTCCCTTTCTCAGGGAACTATGGTTACAGTCGTAACCTGAGACGTTTTCTGTAAAGCTGTTTTGTGAAAATAACAAATGTTAATTGTGTGGAACACGGTGTGTTTTGAGCTGTGAATTATTGCCTGCTGAGAGCGAGAAACTCGAATGAAAGAGAATGTTGTTACATTTTCCCATTCAGTCTTATTAATAATTTTCATATCGTCAGGCCTTTGCTCATAATGTTAAATTATTGTTAAATAACTGTGTTGGTTTGACACTGATGATGTCCAATGTAAAACGAGTTGGGAAGCAAAGTGAACTTTTTATAATAAATAATTCCAAAATATGATTATATTATTTAATATAAATAAATCATAAATAATTAAATATACTCCTATTAAAACACAAAAATATTAATAATTACTAGCTATTATTGACTACAATTTGATCAATATTTTATATATCTTACACTGTATAAAAGTCTGGAATCACTAGGATTATTTGAAAAAGTCTCTTCTGCTCACCAAGGCTGCTATAATTAGATGAAAAATTACAGTAAAAAGTGTGAAATATTATTGCAATGTCAATCATCTGTTATCTATGTGAATATACAGTAAACTATAATTTATTCCTGTGATCAAAGCTGAATTTTCTGCATCAGAACACACGGTTCTGTCTCTCGTTACTGTATGAACACACGGTTCTGACTCTCGTTACTGTATGAACACACGGTTCTGACTCTCGTCACTGTATAAACACACGGTTCTGACTCTCGTTACTGTATGAACACACGGTTCTGACTCTCGTTACTGTATGAACACACGGTTCTGTCTCTCGTCACTGTATGAACACACGGTTCTGTCTCTCGTCACTGTATGAACACACGGTTCTGACTCTCGTTACTGTATGAACACACGGTTCTGACTCTCATTACTGTATGAACACACGGTTCGGACTCTCGTTACTGTATGAACACACGGTTCTGACTCTCGTCACTGTATAAACACACGGTTCTGACTCTCATCACTGTATGAACAAACGGTTCTGACTCTCGTTACTGTATGAACACACGGTTCTGACTCTCGTCACTGTATGAACACACGGTTCTGTCTCTCGTCACTGTATGAACACACGGTTCTGACTCTCGTCACTGTATAAACACACGGTTCTGACTCTCATCACTGTATGAACAAACGGTTCTGACTCTCGTTACTGTATGAACACACGGTTCTGTCTCTCGTCACTGTATGAACACACGGTTCTGACTCTCGTTACTGTATGAACACACGGTTCTGTCTCTCGTCACTGTATGAACACACGGTTCTGACTCTCGTTACTGTATGAACACACGGTTCTGACTCTCATTACTGTATGAACACACGGTTCGGACTCTCGTTACTGTATGAACACACGGTTCTGACTCTCGTCACTGTATAAACACACGGTTCTGACTCTCATCACTGTATGAACAAACGGTTCTGACTCTCGTTACTGTATGAACACACGGTTCTGACTCTCGTCACTGTATGAACACACGGTTCTGTCTCTCGTCACTGTATGAACACACGGTTCTGACTCTCGTCACTGTATAAACACACGGTTCTGACTCTCATCACTGTATGAACAAACGGTTCTGACTCTCGTTACTGTATGAACACACGGTTCTGTCTCTCGTCACTGTATGAACACACGGTTCTGTCTCTCGTCACTGTATGAACACTCGGTTCTGACTCTCGTCACTGTATGAACACACGGTTCTGACTCTCGTTACTGTATGAACACACGGTTCTGACTCTCGTTACTGTATAAACACACGGTTCTGACTCTCGTCACTGTATGAACACACGGTTCTGACTCTCGTTACTGTATGAACACACGGTTCTGACTCTCGTCACTGTATAAACACACGGTTCTGACTCTCATCACTGTATGAACAAACGGTTCTGACTCTCGTTACTGTATGAACACACGGTTCTGACTCTCGTCACTGTATAAACACACGGTTCTGACTCTCATCACTGTATGAACAAACGGTTCTGACTCTCGTTACTGTATAAACACACGGTTCTGACTCTCATCACTGTATGAACACACGGTTCTGACTCTCGTCACTGTATAAACACACGGTTCTGACTCTCGTTACTGTATGAACACACGGTTCTGACTCTCATTACTGTATGAACACACGGTTCTGACTCTCGTCACTGTATAAACACACGGTTCGGACTCTCGTTACTGTATGAACACACGGTTCTGACTCTCGTCACTGTATAAACACACGGTTCTGACTCTCATCACTGTATGAACAAACGGTTCTGACTCTCGTTACTGTATAAACACACGGTTCTGACTCTCATCACTGTATGAACACACGGTTCTGACTCTCGTCACTGTATGAACACACGGTTCTGACTCTCGTTACTGTATGAACACACGGTTCTGACTCTCGTCACTGTATAAACACACGGTTCTGACTCTCATTACTGTATGAACACACGGTTCTGACTCTCGTTACTGTATGAACACACGGTTCGGACTCTCATCACTGTATGAACACACGGTTCTGACTCTCATTACTGTATGAACACACGGTTCTGACTCTCGTCACTGTATGAACACACGGTTCTGACTCTCGTCACTGTATAAACACACGGTTCTGACTCTCATTACTGTATGTACACACGGTTCTGACTCTCGTCACTGTATGAACACACGGTTCTGACTCTCGTTACTGTATGTACACACGGTTCTGACTCTCGTCACTGTATGAACACACGGTTCTGACTCTCATTACTGTATGAACACACGGTTCTGACTCTCGTCACTGTATGAACACACGGTTCTGACTCTCGTCACTGTATGAACACACGGTTCTGACTCTCGTTACTGTATGAACACACGGTTCTGACTCTCGTTACTGTATG
This sequence comes from Siphateles boraxobius, assembly GCF_051911475.1. Classification (NCBI taxonomy): domain Eukaryota; kingdom Metazoa; phylum Chordata; class Actinopteri; order Cypriniformes; family Leuciscidae; genus Siphateles; species Siphateles boraxobius. The sequence goes on along the minus strand of NW_027508717.1, from coordinate 1,055,013 downwards.
AACACACGGTTCTGACTCTCGTTACTGTATGAACACACGGTTCGGACTCTCATCACTGTATGAACACACGGTTATGACTCTCGTCACTGTATGAACACACGGTTCGGACTCTCGTTACTGTATGAACACACGGTTCGGACTCTCATCACTGTATGAACACACGGTTCTGACTCTCGTTACTGTATGAACACACGGTTCTGTCTCTCATTACTGTATGTACACACGGTTCTGACTCTCGTCACTGTATGAACACACGTTTCTGACTCTCATTACTGTATGAACACACGGTTCTGACTCTCGTTACTGTATGAACACACGGTTCGGACTCTCGTCACTGTATGAACACACGGTTCTGACTCTCGTTACTGTATGAACACACGGTTCGGACTCTCGTCACTGTATGAACACACGGTTCTGACTCTCGTTACTGTATAAACACACGGTTCTGACTCTCGTTACTGTATGGACACACGGTTCTGACTCTCGTTACTGTATGAACACACGGTTCTGACTCTCGTCACTGTATGAACACACGGTTCTGACTCTCGTTACTGTATGAACACACGGTTCGGACTCTCATCACTGTATGAACACACGGTTCTGACTCTCGTTACTGTATGAACACACGGTTCGGACTCTCATCACTGTATGAACACACGGTTCTGACTCTCGTTACTGTATGAACACACGGTTCGGACTCTCATCACTGTATGAACACACGGTTCTGACTCTCGTTACTGTATGAACACACGGTTCTGACTCTCGTCACTGTATGAACACACGGTTCTGTCTCTCGTTACTGTACGAACACACGGTTCTGACTCTCGTTACTGTACGAACACACGGTTCTGACTCTCGTTACTGTATGAACACACGGTTCTGACTCTCGTCACTGTATGAACACACGGTTCTGACTCTCGTTACTGTACGAACACACGGTTCTGACTCTCATCACTGTATGAACACACGGTTCTGACTCTCGTCACTGTATGAACACACGGTTCTGACTCTCATCACTGTATGAACACACGGTTCTGACTCTCGTTACTGTATGAACACACGGTTCGGACTCTCGTCACTGTATGAACACACGGTTCGGACTCTCATCACTGTATGAACACACGGTTCTGACTCTCATTACTGTATGAACACACGGTTCTGACTCTCGTCACTGTATGAACACACGGTTCTGACTCTCGTTACTGTACGAACACACGGTTCTGACTCTCGTTACTGTATGAACACACGGTTCGGACTCTCATCACTGTATGATCACACGGTTCGGACTCTCGTCACTGTATGAACACACGGTTCGGACTCTCATCACTGTATGAACACACGGTTCGGACTCTCATCACTGTATGAACACACGGTTCTGACTCTCATCACTGTATGAACACACGGTTCTGACTCTCGTTACTGTATGAACACACGGTTCTGACTCTCGTCACTGTATGAACACACGGTTCTGACTCTCGTTACTGTATGAACACACGGTTCTGACTCTCGTCACTGTATGAACACACGGTTCTGACTCTCGTCACTGTATGAACACACGGTTCTGACTCTCGTCACTGTATAAACACACGGTTCTGACTCTTGTTACTGTATGAACACACGGTTCTGACTCTCATCACTGTATGAACACACGGTTCGGACTCTCGTCACTGTATGAACACACGGTTCGGACTCTCGTCACTGTATAAACACACGGTTCTGACTCTCATTACTATATGAACACACGGTTCTGACTCTCGTTACTGTATGAACACACGGTTCTGACTCTCGCCACTGTATGAACACACGGTTCTGACTCTCGTTACTGTATGAACACACGGTTCTGACTCTCGTTACTGTATGAACACACGGTTCTGACTCTCATCACTGTATGAACACACGGTTCGGACTCTCGCCACTGTATGAACACACGGTTCTGACTCTCGTTACTGTATGAACACACGGTTCTGACTCTCATCACTGTATGAACACACGGTTCGGACTCTCGTCACTGTATGAACACACGGTTCGGACTCTCGTCACTGTATAAACACACGGTTCTGACTCTCATTACTGTATGAACACACGGTTCTGACTCTCGTTACTGTATGAACAAACGGTTCTGACTCTCGCCACTGTATGAACACACGGTTCTGACTCTCGTCACTGTATAAACACACGGTTCTGACTCTCGTCACTGTATGAACACACGGTTCTGACTCATGTCACTGTATGAACACTCGGTTCTGACTCTCGTCACTGTATGAACACACGGTTCTGTCTCTCGTTACTGTACGAACACACGGTTCTGACTCTCGTCACTTTATAAACACAGGGTTCTGACTCTCGTTACTGTATGAACACACGGTTCTGAATCTCGTTACTGTATGAACACACGGTTCTGACTCTCTTCACTGTATGAACACACGGTTCTGACTCTCGTCACTGTATGAACACACGGTTCTGTCTCTCGTTACTGTATGAACACACGGTTCTGACTCTCATTACTGTATGAA
>NW_027508717.1:965000-1047500 GCF_051911475.1 Siphateles boraxobius | reverse complement strand
ATTTCCCATCATCCTCTGCGGCAGCAATAAACCATAAACAGCACAAATACAGCAGCAATCCAACACCTAATCTTTTCATCGGCGCAAAACAAATGTGTTTGTTCCAAAATGAAAAAGAAAGAAATAATTGCCACTATCGAAAGCACTTCGACTTCACCACGATCTTCTCACGAAGAACAACAAGAGTTCACTCATCTAAATGCATGAATACAGTAAATACAGTATCATCCTCCAAGTCAAACACAGTTATAATAATCATGTTTAGACTGGGATCCTTCACACAACTAACCGTCACATTACAGCGTCTGTTCAAACACTGCATTAATGCATGCTGGGGTTTGATTGATAGAATTACACGTTCCAATCATGAATGAATGAAACAGGGAACAAGTGTGCATCGATATATATCACTTCACTAATGGACGGGGAAAATTACAAATCAACACTTTACAAGTTGACTAAAATAAAAGAACAAGCAAATGTACATGTATTGCACATGCAATATTCATATTTATTTGCATGAGTATATGATGTCATCATAGTTGAATGTAGACCCTAATTTATTATTTGAATTGCACATAAAATTTCCATGCATTTGCATTACACAGTTTTACCTTAATAAACTTAATGTGATGCATATTTGCCAGTCATACATAAATCTGCACTCGAGAAATCATTTATTAACTATTTGCATTTTTTTTTTTTGTGGATTTAAAAAAATAATATTTCGCATTTGGTAGGATCAACATATATCTGTGCATCTGTTGTGAAAACAATGACATTTATTGAGTTCAAATATGGCTAGCTGTGGAACAAGCAATATCAACTTATGTATGAGATTGAAACAAACTGGTTATGAAAAGACATAATGTGTAAATCACCAATCAAGTCAAAGTTAAAATGCATTAAAATATTTGCAGATTCTTTGGTTGTTTGTCATGTGTTTTAATGCATTATCCTTTCTAAAGGTGTCACAATGAATACTGTAATGCATTTATGTAATTATTCACGATATCATAAAATGCATTATAAGGTGCATAGTTCATGCATTAAAATACTTTTATAATGCATTATATATGAAGGCTTTCAGTAAAGGATTATTATAATTACTATTGTGTTTTTAAAACACATGCAATGGCCCATAAGCGATTTTCACTCAGAAATTAAAAAAATTCACCAATAATTACAAAAAAATGGCAATTAAGCATGACATTTTGAAGAAGGAAACTGAAATAGTATTGCATTTTTACAAAGATCTGACCCATTTCATTTATGCATGACTGACACTTATGCATCACATTATGTGTATTAGTTTATTTTAAAAATGCATGTACATTTTATATGCAATTCAAGTTCATAAATCTTGTGTAAATAGTGAAAATAGAATAGTAAATAGTAAATAGTAAAAAATAGTAAATAGAAAATAGTGTTTTGAGGTGTGTGTTGAAGTGAAGTGTGTGTAGGGCGCAGTGAACATAACACCTGTAATCATCAGAGTGTGTTGGCATTCAACAGCGTCATTTCCATTCCTACATCGGCATTGATTTTAAAGTGCATTCTCATGGATCAGCTCAGCCCAAACTCTATTATCCTCTCAGTCCTGCGGGACACACGGACACTGTCCTGCATGCGAACCGACTCAAGAAACACACACATCTCGTTGATATGACGCGCACATCGCGACGCGTGACCCGGCGTCAGATCTCAGGTCTCAGATCAGCCCAGCCCGGAGAAAACAGCGCATAGATGTTCTCCCTCATGACATTTACACATTCTGACTCATGCAAAGCTCTGGTAAACACACATCACAACCAGCACAACACACACTAGTTGCAGAATACACGATGAGAATGCAGAATAATATGCAGATTTCAGATGTTTGCTGTGGCGTTTATATATACAGCGTTTGTTCACCCCAAACGAACATGTGCAAATGCCTCTCAATGCAACTGAGAGAAACCCAATGCGTGGACTGAAGAAACTGCAACTTGCATATTAAGCCACACCTAAAACAAACTTTTGCAATTAAAATGACTCAGTTTATATCCGTTTTAAATTCTTAAATTATTTCCAACGGATTTTAAATCATGCATTTATATATCACTGACAATGTTGCTTTTTGTAATGCATAATTTTCCCTGTGTATTAATTGAGAATATTGAACTATCATGCTGTGGGAATTGTTTTGAACATGAAACCGAACACTAAATCTTACAGCTAAAAGAAACTTGTGATTGGGTTTTTATGCATTGGAAATTATTAAATGTTATTTCAAATGAATCATTGGTCAAATATAAATATAATGCATAATTTTCTCTCGAAAACCTGTGGATTAATTGGGAGTATTGATATCATGCTGTGGGAATGGTTTCAACAAGAGTAAGCCAAACCCAAATTTTACAGTTTAAAGAAACTTGTGATTGTGTATTTATGCATTATTCTAAAATGCCATTAAATGTGATTTCTAATTAATCATTGGTCAAATATATATATAATGTATGATTTTGCAGTCTAAAAACCTGTGGATTGGCTGTTGGAAAGATGGTTAATGAAATGGCACCTGTTCACGCACATACACACACACACACGGCATGTTGACTGGCATATAAATGCATGTGTGTGTGTGAGCTTCGGGCACTCACCATACACTCCCTGGCACCAGATGCCCTCCAGAACCAGCGTCAGGACCCCCAAAACACTGATAATCCCATCCATCATTACGTGTCTTTCAACATATCCACATTCGAAAGCCGGAGTCTCTCCAGAAGGGAAGATGTGGAGGAAAAGCGTCACGAAGCGAAGCGCGAGTTAAAGCGTCAGATCCGCGCGGTTTCCTGATTAATCTGACAGATGTTCATTCACGGGTTCGGTGGAGGTTCGGTTGAGGTTCGGTCACATCAGTCATCTCGAGTCCATCCGATCCGGAGCTCCTGACCGTCTCAGTGATGATGATGATGATGATGATCGCTCGCCCGCAGCATCAGAACCAGCGGCTCGTCGAGAACGAGGAATGCGCGTGCGCCTGGCTGTCCGTCATCTCGACGAGCGCGCGCGGAACATCAAAACAATTTGGCGGGATTGTCGAAGCCGAACTCAAACGAACCGAGTCCAGTGTGTTCGGATAGATGATGACGAGTGAGAGACACGACCGACGCGGTGCGCAATAACGGGCGCTGTGTATGTGTGTGTGTGTGTGTGTGAGAGAGAGAGAGAGCGAGAGAGAGAGAGAGAGAGGTGTGTAGTCCTACATACAGATGAGCCTCTCTCTCTCACACACACACACACAGACACACACACACACACGTCTGGTATTTTCCTGTTATCTCTGTTATCTCTGTAAAGCTGCTTTGAAACAATCTGTTGTGTAAAAAAACGCTATATAAATAAAGGTGACTTGACACACACACACACACACACACACACACACACACACACACACACTAACCCGACCAGTAAACCTGTCCATCACACAAACACACACACACATACATGCATACTTTAAAGGGGGGTGTATAATGCTCTTTTCACGAGATGTAAAATAAGTCTCTGATGTCCCCAGAGTGTGTATGGGAAGTTTTAGCTCAAAACACCCCACAGATATTTTTTATAGCACATTAAAATTGTCACTTTTTGAGGGTGAACAAAAACACACAATTTTTGTGTCTGTCCCTTTAAATGCAAATGAGCTGTGTGTGTGTGTGTGTGTGTGTGTGTGTGTGTGTGTGTGTGTGTGTGTGTGTGTGTGTGTGTGTGTGTGTGTGTGTCATACATTGATACTAAAAGGCCAAAAACGTTTAGCCTTTTATGTTCAAAGCGGAGTCAGAAAGATGGAGAGACTCAAAAAGAAGTGACAACATGTAGACAACATTTCTGAATGGTTAGTTGATGAATTTATGTATCTGATATGGAATTAACTATCTTCTAGTCATTGATTAGCATATTATGTCTTGATAATCTAATAATTGTGTTCCCAGGGGCGGAGTTTATGTAAATTGTAGTGTTTGTGATGTCACTAACCCAGGAAGAAGCTTGTGTAGTTCCTACCAGCCGTTTGTTGTAGTCCTTAAAAAGTGATTTCTTTAAAAGAAAATATCTCCCTTTGCTTTGAACTTTGAGCGCTGTAATTTTGCAGATGTTGTTTATGCTCAAACAGCAACATTACACACTAACTACAGTTAGAAAAGTGAAATCATTATCAACCAGCCCTTTAAAAGTCTTATACTTTAATGAACAGCCCCCAAAACAGTCTGTTAGTGTTGCTCGGCTTCCACACACTTCGGTGTTGTTCGGTCCACTACTATTAAATCGAGCGGTTTTCCTAATTTCACAGACTTTTCTTTGGAAATAATTAATTCAGGCTGTTGGAGAGTGACAGACAGTGTGACTGTGTTTGCTGGTTCTACGTTGAACTCCATCTGTCTGCTGCTAGTGTTTGTCTTTTCTGTCACACACACACACACACACACACACACACTGAGATACAAACCTCCATCTGTCCATAACACACAACCTGTTTAAAGTGCCCATGAAAACACACTTTCAGTTGATGTGTGTATCTGGGAAATCAGCTGAACGCTACTAAACTAAACTCATTCAAAATTATGAACCCACACCCAATCAGATATTAAAGCAAACTCAAGTAAACTGTATATAATACAGGTGCATCTCACAAAAACATGACGGAACCGATTTCAACTCAAAATCAAAAAAAAAATAAGAAAGACAAATGAGATTTTACACAGAAAAATGCGTTTGAATGCATTATCCTTTCTATTAATAATAATAATAATACATTATAATAATTTATATAGCGCTTTACCACAGGCTCAAAGTCGCTTTACAGGGCAGGTAGGTAATAAACATAATACAAACAAAACGGAAACAAAACAAAACAAAATTCAGGATTCAGGCACAGATGAAAAAGGAGGTGGCGTGAGGCTATGAAAAGGCCGAGGTGAAAAGATAGGTATTGAGGAGGGATTGGAAGATGGTGAGCGACTCGGATGTGCGGATCTCTTGGGGAGGGTGTGTCTTCCCCGACCTGGAAAGACGGGGAGACAATGGTGCCATCAATGGTGAGAGTGGGGTTATTAGTTTTACTGAGTGTTGATTTAGAGTCTGTGAAGAGAAATTCTGTTTTATCGCTGTTGAGTTTGAGAAAGTTTTGTTGCATCTAGGTTTTAATTAGCCTGGCTCCGCCCTCCTACGTACTTCCACTCAATTTTCATTTTCCTTCAGTACTTGGTCTGGGATTGTGCTGTAGTCTTTGGTTCTCTCCGATCAATTTTTACCGAACCAATCAGCGAACAGAGGGAGTGGCTGAGAAAGATGACGTTGATCTCGTGATTTATTTTGAGATGTAGTTCAGTAATGGCTGCGGAGAAAGATGCGAGCAAAGCCATTCGGTCCGTTGTGGCAACGCTGCCGAATATCAAGAAGTTAAAGCCGGAGCAAGAACTTCCCCACGGGGTTCGGGAAAAGTTTGATTTTCCAGCTCGCTCCGTTAGTGGTGAATGATTCGGCTAAGGCGAACGCTAGGCATACGTCACGACCAGACGTTAAAAATCGGTTATGGCAGATCCAGAGTGACTCTGGGCAGATCCAATAGTTTAAGACTTCAATAGAGTAGCCGCCTACAAGGAAGTTAACACTTGTCAATGGAGCGGTGCCAGACTCTATGTACAAATGAAATGAAATGTACGAGAGTCTGGTGGGACCAGGCTAGGTTTTAATAGCTGGTAGACAAGAGTTGATGTGGGAGAGGGGAGGATTATGGGGGGATTTGGTACTGAGGTAGATCTGGGTGTCATCAGCGTAACAGTGGAAGTCCAGGTTAAAGTGGCGGAGTATCTGACCAAGGGGGAGGGTGTAGATGATGAAGAGGAGGGGGCCGAGTACGGAGCCTTGGGGAACACCATGGGTGACTGTGGCTGAGGCAGAGGTGTGATTATGAAGAGATATGAAGTGGGATCTGTTGAAAGGGTGAAGCGGAGCCAACTGAGTGCAGTACCTTCGATACCGAGGTCTCTAAGTCTGGTTACCAAGATGTTATGGCTCACGGTATCGAAGGCTGCACTCAAGTCAAGAAGAATAAGGATGTTAAGGGAACCGATGTCAGCGGAGGTGAAGAGGTCGTTGAGGACTTTGAGGAGAGCAGTTTCTGTGCTGTGGAGGGGCGAAAGCCAGATTGGAATGGTTCAAATTGGTTATTGGCATGAAAATGGGTATGGAGCTGTGAGGCGACTATACGTTCCAGGGTTTTAGATAGAAAAGGGAGGCTGGATAGTGGGCGGTAGTTATTGAGGGAGGAGGGATCCAGAGCAGGTTTTTTAAGGATTGGGGTGACAGCGGCAGTTTTGAAGGCAGATGGGACCATCTCAACGGACAGCGAGGAGTTGAAAAGGTTAGTGAGGTAGGAGCATAGGATGGGGAGGCAGGACTTCAGGAGTAGAGTAGGGAGGGAATCAAGGGAGCAAGTAGTGGGTTTGGAAGAGCTGATGAAAATAGAGATTTAAGAAGAGGTGACCAAGTCAAACTGGGAGAGGAAGGAGTGTGGAGGAGGGGGAGGGAGATCAGGAGGAATGGGGAGAAGATGGGCCATGGTAGGAGCTGGTATAGGTACTAAAAGGTCAGATACAGGGGATAGAGATTGGTAAATAGTGTTGATTTTGTCAGCGGAGAAGTGGAGGAATGAGTTTCAGAGTTCCGGGTAGAGGTAGGGAGGGCATTAATCCGGGGCTTGATGAGGTTGTTCATTGTGGAGAAGAGGGTTCTGGGGTTTTGACAGGTGTTGGTGAGGATGGTGATTTGGCACCGGTGAAGGCGCTTTTGTAGACAGTGAGGTGGAATGTATAGGCTTCGTGGTGAACTGTAAGAGATGTTTAATTGTCAAACGTTCAAAGGTGTAACAATGAATACTGTAATGCGTATATGTAATTATTCACGATTATGCGTTATAAGCTATATATATATATATATATATATATATATATATGTAAAGTAAAATTTCAGTAAAGTGTTAGTATAATTACTATTGGGAATAATAAGAATGTTAAATTACATTCAAAAACTATGATAATAAGAATTATTGTACAGCATCTTATTGGTCTTAAAATATTTTTATTTTTATTTTTTTCAAAAAGTTGGTTTTGTTTTATTTTGAGGGTTTTTTGAGGGTTCATGCAGCGTTCAATGCTTTCATGCACAATCTTCTTTTGGTGCAACCAACATTTATTGCATTTATTGAAAAACAAAACATTTGCATGATGCTTGAATAATGCAAAATACATAAGAAATGTTCATTAATATGCAGAAAAAATGCACTATTTAATACCCTGCATGTGTTTGTTAAAGGTTTCAGGTTTTAATTAGTAGGTCAGATGCCTCAAGCCCATCATTTGCATCCTGTAAATATACAGTATATAAACTATAATAACTGTGTGTGGAGAGAGACAGGTAAAATATAGTTTTATGTTTATAAGGCATTCTGTGTTTGAAACTGAAAATGACAGAAAAATAAGAACATTAAAGCATCAGAATAACAATAGCTGCAAAAATCCTGGTCAGAAGTTTACATACAGCTTGAAGAATCTGCAAAATGTTCACAATGCATGTTATTTTTTATTTAGTACTGTCCTGATATTTTACATAAAAGATGTTTATATATAGAATGACCCCATTCACTTGATTCTTAATACTGTCTCTTGTTACCTGGATGATCTTTGGTTTTCCAGCATCTTTTGCAGATTTGAACTCTTTCAAGCAGGGACTGTAAGATTTTGAGATCCATATTTTCACACTGAGGATGATTGAGAGACTCATACGCAACTATTGATGAAAACATTCACTGATGACCACGATACATTAAGAGCCGGGGGGTGAAAACTTTTGAAATCATCTTGGATAGATAAATGGCTTTAATTTCCTAGCAATTTTAGAGGGCCAATTATTTTGTAAAATATATATTTTCTATAAAGTAACTAGTGCAATAATAACTGGAGTGTGGAGAGAGACTAATGCAGAAACATTAATAAGAGTAGCTGTCATCTTCATCTTCTTCATCGTCGTCATCATCATCATCATCATCATCATCATCATCATCATCATCTTCATCAGTGCCTTTGAACTTGTGTGTTCAACATCAGAGCCTTTGTTCATCTCTCATCAGGATCTGCTCAGATTCGACTGACACACTTTCACACAATTACCAGCACATCTCTGTTTTTCTGTGACTCCTTCTTCATGATTCCAGGTTACGACAAAAACCTGTAGGTTTGTGTTTGTTCTTGTGCTGAATCTACTGTACATCCTTTATTTGAGCTTCAAAACACCCACAATCCACCAAAAAATCAGTGTCCTCATTCCAAACCTCTACGATTGTCTTTCTTAATACACAAAGGAGACGTTCAAGAGAAATGCTTGAATGAGTCGCTTTGGATAAAAGTCACCTCCAATGACAGAAAAACAAAACATAAAAGTGTCAGAGTAACAATAGTTGCAAAGATCGAGGTCAAAAGTTTACATACACCTTCAAGAATCCGCTAAATGTTCAAAATGCATTTTTTTTTTTTTTAGCACTGTCCTGATATTTTTCATAAAAGATGTTTACATATAGTGCATGAGACAAAATAAAAGTTAATGTACCCCGTTTACTTGATTACTGTGTGCTGTTACCTGGATGATCTCTGGTTTTCCAGCATCTTCTGCATGTTTGAACTCTTTCCAGCAGCGACTGTATGATTTTGAGATCCATATTTTCACACTGAGGAGGACGATTGAGAGACAAATACACAACTATTGATGAAAACATGCACTGATGAACACGATGCATTAAAGGGGTGGTAAAACTCGATTTCACTTTTCTAACTTTAGCTAGTGTGTAATGTTGCTGTTTGAGCATAAACAACATCTGCAAAGTGACAGCGCTCAAAGTTCAAAGCAGAGGGAGATATTTGCTTTTAAAGAAATTGATTTCTAAGGACTACAGCAATCAGCCGGTTTTGGACTACACAACATTCCTCGTGAGTGGCTGACGTCAGTAACCCCAATAAACCCCTCCTCCGAGAATACTAAATAAGCGGGGCGAGGCCTTTTTATATTGCGTTGGAGAAGAGTTATTGTGGTATAGGAGTGTTGTTGCCGCCGCAATGTCGTCGAAACGCTGTTATTTTCATCCGGATTGCAGGTCCACTTTGTTCAGCCTTCCTAGGGACGAGGAAGTTAGGGATCAATGGTTCAAATTTATTTTTAACTCGTTCCCTCATAATTATGACCCAAATCTCGCTCTCTGTGCTGCACATGTTACGGTGGAAAGCTTTCACAATCTTCGCGAGTTCAATGCAGGATTCGCACATCGGCTTGTTCTGAAAGATGGAGCAGTTCCAACTTTAAAAACAGAAGCTTTTGTTTATCATCCACAACCTGTAAGTATGAAATATTTTTCGTCAATATGTTTTCCTGTAATAGTACGTATTATTAATTGTACTTTGTACAACAAACCAGCTTGTTAAATGATCATTCATACTTAACGTTATCCGACAAACACGTTACACTTTTTTTTTTTATCTCAACAGCGGACTTGGGATTAGTGTAAATTATTCTTTGATTAGAGCTTTTATGTATTGTTTATCTAAGTTATGCATTTTTAATTAGTATGCTAAACATGGTTCTGTGTTTGATTTGGCTAACTTACTGTAGTAACGTTAAAGCCAATGTTTAGTGTTCGTTTTGGATTAATAGTTCTGGCGACAGATATTTGGCTACAATCGTTCTAAAAATACAGAAGTAACGGTGCCATACAGTCAGTAACGATCACTATAGATCCGCAGTCTTTACTCAAAAAAATCTCTTTGAGGACTGTAATACAATTTGTTAGAACAATTATATGAAATTCTTGTTTATGAATATAAAGCTTATTTTTTGTAATACTATAATAATTAGTACAATTTATTTACATCGTATCTAAAAAGTAATGAGACAGAAACAACAACAAAAAACAAACCTTTCTGAAACGTTGTTTAACAGCCGTTCTTGAACAGGTTCTGCTCGATCATCTTCACTAACATTCTCTGGGTCCGATTGACGCCATTGTTTATAATACACTAAAGCACAAAGTACCGGTAAAGGTAAGGGGCGTGACGTTTCCGGAAAACGTGCACTAGGCGGTTAGCGAATCACAACACACTGAGCCCGCTATCCAATCTGAGCCCATTGTGTAGTTTTGAGGGACTGGCTTCATAGAACCAGGAAACCATCAGACCGTTTTTACAAGGAGGGAAAGAGCAGTGTAGAATAAAGGTAAAATATATGAAAAATAATGCAATTTTTTAAAAATGAAGCATGAACTCATGTTACAGTGCACCCCACAAACACAATCAAGCCTTCGAAAAAATGCGTTTTACCACCCCTTTAAGAGCAGGGGGTGAAAACTTTTGAACAGGATGAAGATTTTTCTTATTTTGTTTAAAGATCATGTTTTTTCACTGCTCTTCTGAAGCAACGGAAGATACTTACTTGTTTCCCAGAAGACAAATCAAGAACAGTTTACCTAGATCATCAAATTCAAAAAGTTTTCACCCCCCGGCTCTTAATGCATAATTTTTGAACGAGGTCATTTTTAGGTAATCAACTTGTATTTTGTATATATGTAAACATCTTTTATGTAAAATATCTAATTCAGGGCAGTACTAAATAAAAAAATAACATGCTTTTTGCATGATCCCTCTTATTTTGTTAAAATAATGAACATTTAGTAGATTTGACCATGACTTATATACAGTATGTAGAACAGACTGAAATCATAATTAAGAATCTGAATCTGTGCAAAAGTGAATTTTAATGACTATGCGAGTCAACATGAGGCTTTAGGTTGTGCATTAATTTATTCTCAAGAAATAAAACTTCTCTTCATAATCGATCATCAGTCCCTCTTATTTATATCGGTGACTTTTTAGCATCACAAATTTTATATACTTTTTGAGAGCCTGATTACAAAAACAAAAGTCTTTTGTATTTTCCTTTTCGAAGTACATAAATATACATTTCGGAATTTTTTTTTTAAATGCTCATCTTGGTCATGCATAAATGTTATATATATATGTTACATTAATATAGAGAGCACTGATATAAAAATTTTGGCCGATGACGATAACCGATAATTCTTTATATTTTAAAGCCAATAACCGATATATTGGCTGATAAATCCAAATCCAAATTTTTATATAATTTTTGAGAGCCTGATTACAAAAACTAAAGTCTCACCATTAAAAGCCACGTCCCAAACACAAAATTATAATGTTCTCATTATATCTCAATTTTATAACCGATATGACAGACTTGCGCTGCACAAGTTGCACTGAACTGTATTTTCCTTTTTTCCAATCATATTTAAAACAATTCAAAACCATCATGTTGAACAGTCGCATCTGAAGTGTCTCAGCTGAAGGAAATAATTTATCGGTTTTAATATATCGGCCATATTTTCTTATCAGGCCGATAATGATAACATTAAAAATTAACCGATATTGGCCGATACCGATATGTTTACCGCTATATTGTGCATCCCTAAATTTTTCCAATAACGAAGGCTTAATATCTTCAGTAATTTTGCTTCTCCAGTAAATATATCTCGATTTAAGATTGTTTAGATATTTGTGCTGGAAAACAAGACAGAAACACTGAGACTTTTGCAGTGCGATCACTGAGGTTCAGATGATCTATGCTCAAAAAGAGACAGTAAACATTAAACGGCAGGAAAGAATATGTGACGTTCAGGGATGGAAATCGGTAAATATTTTGCATTTCAACAATTAGAAACCATTTCCAATTAAATCTGTCACATGCACACAATTAGTACTATAAAACAGAGGATCAGTGATGAAAGCTGTTCAGATGTTGTGTTTGTGTTTCATTTTCAATGCTACATTTTTCTAAATGTCATAATTATTTGTTGACAAAAAAGTATTCATTACTTCAATGAGCTCATTGTTTATGCCTTTAATTATTACATTGTTTAAATGAATAAGTTTTTAGCTTACTGTGATTTTGTATATGTACATTTCTGAAATACATAACTTAGACAGTTTCCCCTGATAACAGATCACTGTAAATTGTATTATGGACTCATGCGTTTTCTGTAAAGCTGCTTTGAAACGATGTGTATTTTGAAAAGCGCTATACAAATAAATGTGAATTGAATTTAAAGACTCAGATGTGGTTCATATATACTCATACTCTGTCCTCAAACTGAACTGTGCTGTAAAGCATCAGAAATTCACACCACAGGCTTCGCTAGGAATATTATAATGCTGTTCAGCTGTAAAGGTATGGCACTTTATCATGCTGAAGGGATATGGGTTTAGCTGAGAATATGACAGCTGAAGAAAAGTGAGCGTTTAGGGAGCGATGTCCCGTCGAAGTCCCGAGAAGAAAGCGTAAATGAGCTCAGTGAACCGGGGAATTAGGGGAGAGATTTTAATCAAGCAAAAGGTGCCCGAGAGACCCCGAAAACACACCAGTGTTGTGCCACTGCTTTAAAGGAGTAGTTCACTTCAGAATTACCATTTACTGATAATTTTCTCATCGAAGATGTGCATGTCTTACTTTCTTCAGTGGAAAAGAAATGGAGGTCTTTGAGGAAAACACTCCAGGATTTTCTCCATATAGTGACTTCAATGGAGTCCAACGGGTTCAAATGTGAGTTTCAGTGCAGCTTCAAAGTGTCGACACGATCCAGCCGAGGAATAAGAGTCTGATCTACACAAACCAGCGCACATTTATAACTAAAATAAACATTTATACACTTTTATAACCACAAATGCTTAATAAGCAAAAAAAATATTATACATGATTATTAAATGTAATTATTAAATATTAATTTTATACAGTACAGTTATAATTTACAACAGTAGGCTAATAGTTTTTTGATGAAACTGAAAGACATGAAATTCAGAAGAAATTTCTTATGAATTTATTGTAGTGTGTGTGTGTGTGTGTGTGTGTGTGTGTGTGTGTGTGTGTGTGTGTGTGTGTGTGTGTGTGTGTGTGTGTGTGTGTGTGTGTGTGTGTGTGTGTGTGTGTGTGTGTGTGTGTGTGTGTGTGTGTGTGTGTGTGTGTTTTTTTCTTCTCCTGAATCTGGTTTCTTTAATAATATTAAATTATTGTTAAAATATAATTGTAAACTTATAATTGTAAATTGTAAGTGTAAAGAAAAAATGTGGTGTAAAATTATTATCTTTTCTATTAAATATTAATTTTATATTTTAAAGTAGAATTGTAATTTACAACAGTAAAGGCTAAAATATTTAAGTCTTCGTTTTTAAAATCAATTAAAACATATGAATAACAAGAATTATTATTATTGGTGTTGTTGTTATTATTATTAAAGTTGACTGTGTTCCTGTCAACCACACAGAACACCCTAGCAACCACATAGCAACACCCTGGCAACCACATAGCAACACCTAGCAACCACACAGAACACCCTAGCAACCACATAACAACATCCTAGCAACCACAGAGCAACACCTTAGCAACCACACATAACACCCTAGCAACCACATAGCATTGCCCTAGCAACCAAACAGAACACCCCTGCAACCAGCAGTGCGAGCGTTTGATGATTCAGTGGTGTATTCAGATCCAGCGTCTGACACACTCCACTGCACATTTACAGCAGGGGCCCGAGGGCCACATCATCCCTGTCAAGATCAACACACACCATCCCTCTGGGGTTTAAGGCCACATCACAGGTCATCAAGATCCACGATTCCTCTAGAAATAACACACTTACATATGCGATAGCATACGCACTGATGAGATATCGTTCTTTCATTAGTCGGGAAATCTGTTGAGGTTAACTATCAGCTGCTTCTGAGATAAATATATAATGACACTATATCCACTTTCCCTATTAAAACCTATAACTGTCTGTTCCGATCATTCGGGTCACCCCTGAACTCAGAGTAATGAAAGCTCAGGCTGGGCATCTTGAACGACTTTGTAAGAAAACTCACCTTCATGTTCATGCTATTGCTTATTCAGACTCCATACTGCAATATAAAGATGTTATTAATGAAGCAAAGTGTGAATTCAGGACTGTTTTCTCTGAGGTTAACAAACTTGTCAAACCATCATCCTCTGCAATAACTGTCTCAATCGGCCTTTGTGAAACCTTTCAGACATTATTTCAGTATTATCCTGAACTCTGGAAACTCTGTGCTGAAAATTAAAACTCATATATTCACATTATTTTGGTACTGATTAGTTCCCTTTTCTGTTATTGCAATAGTCTACTTGTTCAGTTATTATCTGTAACGCTATATGTTTACGACTGCTTGTCCTGATTGTTGTACTTTGCATGCTTGTTCTTATGTTTTTTCTGTACTATCTGTATATTTTGTGAAGTGTCCTCAGGTCCTTGAAATGCACAAAAATAAACTATGGCAAATAAACTGTGATAATGTGAGAAATGTTGAAGGTGTATATATATATAATCTTATATTATTAAAATAAAATATCATAATGTATTAAAATAAATTAAAATAAAATATTTGATATTTCTCCTGAATCTCATGTGCCTTTAATAATAATAATAAAAATATTAACACACACACACACACACACACACACACACACACACACACACACACACACACACACACACACACACACACACACACACACACACACACACACACACACACACACACACACACACACACACACACACACACACACACACATTTAACATATACATATATATAATATTTCAATTTCCTCTTTTCACACATGATGTAATCTGAATTGTATTGACCTCACCTGTATATAATAAGCAATAATGCAGCAGGTTCATAGTGTTTGTTAAGGCCTGGCGCAGTCAAACTCATAACCATATGAATGCGTGATTTGACAGTTAATCAGCATCTCTTTCAGAAAATGCTTAAACCCTCCAAATTCATTTCCATTGTAATCATTTTTTCTCCAGCCACAGACAGTGTGTTTGATTACGCATCACTGAACGATAGAGAAAATATGATCTTCTGGATGACGCAGGAGTGCATGAGCAATAACACAATGCGATAAAGTGCATTTAACAAACTCAAATATGAATTAAGTCAAAGTCGCCGGCCTCGTTTGCTAAATATGGCCACACATGCCTGCACACATGCTGTTATTTTTAACACGCTTTGTATAAACATATTTATTTTTAATGAATAGTAAGTAATGCAGATTGAGTGCCAAATAATTGTTTCCGTCCGCAACACACTGCTAAGATTAGATTTACATTATGGCGTAGGCCTATTTTACTTTCACTATGAAACGCGATTGAGGCTCTAAAATCCTTTGAGACGTGTTTAATTACCACATTTAAACAAGAAGGCTCTCAAAACGCATGAAGTGGCAAAGTTTGAAAAAATGCAGAATCAGCATCAGTTATTGGATTCTGTCACTGTATCTGTTCACAGTTTTATTACAATCCTAACACATACATTTTCTCAAGAAAATCTGAGTGGTGCTATGGCCGTGGCAAAATTCGGCACTATGTTGTTGTTAGGCAGTTCCTGTGATGTTCAGGTTGGTTGTTTGGGCATTGCTAAGGTGTTGCTAGGCAGTTGATAGGGTGTTTTAGAGGTTACAAGGGAGAGGATAGTGTTTTTAGTGGTTGTTTGGATGTTCTCGGTTGTTGCTAGGCAGTTGATAGTGCATTTGGGTTGTTGCTAAGGTGTTGCTAGGCAGTTGATAGGGTGTCGTTGGTGGTTGCTAAGGTGTTCCTAGGCGGCAGTTCATAGGGTGTTTTGGGTGGTTGCTGAGGTGTTGCTAGGCAGCTGATAGGGTGTTTTAGCGGTTGCAAGGGAGGTGATACGGTGTTATTAGCGGTTGTTTGGGTGTTCTTGGTTGTTGCTAGGCAGTTGATGGGGTGTTTTTGGGTGGTTGCTAAATTGTTGCTAGGCAGTTGATAGAGTGTTTTGGTTGATTGCTAAGGTATTGCTAGGCAGTTGATTTGGGTGTTTTGGGTGGTTGCTAGGCAGTTGATTGGGTGTTTTGGGTGATTGCCAAGGTATTGCTAGGCAGTTGATTGGGTGTTTTGAGTGGTTGCTAGGCAGTTGATTGGGTGTTTTGGGTGGTTGCTAGGCAGTTGATTGGGTGTTTTGGGTGATTGCCAAGGTATTGCTAGGCAGTTGATTGGGTGTTTTGAGTGATTGCCAAGGTATTGCTAGGCAGTTGATTGGGTGTTTTGAGTGGTTGCTAGGCAGTTGATTGGGTGTTTTGGGTGGTTGCTAGGAAGTTGATTGGGTGTTTTGGGTGATTGCTAAGGTATTGCTAGGCAGTTGATTGGGTGTTTTGGGTGGTTGCTAGGCAGTTGATTGGGTGTTTTGGGTGGTTGCTAGGCAGTTGATTGGATGTTTTGGGTGATTGCTAAGGTATTGCTAGGCAGTTGATTGGGTGTTTTGGGGTGGTTGCTAGGCAGTTGACTGGATGTTTTGGGTGATTGCTAAGGTATTGCTAGGCAGTTGATTGGGTGTTTTTGGTGGTTGCTAGGCAGTTGATTGGGTGTTTTGGGTGGTTGCTAGGCAGTTGATAGGGTGTTTTGGGTGGTTGCTAGTATGAGAGATAACAATAGCACCACTAATAGAACCATTTGAAATGAAATTTTAAAATGCAATGAAATTTTTCACATTTATAGTGCAGAATTATATGAATTTGTGGTTAGTATCTCAAACTCTCTAGAACAGGTCATAGATTATCATACTTTTTTTCACTAAAACTTTTTTTATTAAATTGGTCTAAGAAAATTTCCTGAGTTTTAATTTCACTAAAAGACTAATGTTTACATTCGCTCATATTCTTACTGTAAACAAAAATGTAGTTCACTCAACTGTCATCAAAAGTTATCAAAAGTTTTTAACTCATGTTTTATTTACTTTAGAATAGTATTTTCAGTTAAAATCAGACAATTTAATAACTGACCAACATGCTAATTTTAAGACTTAAAAAGTTTAGTTGAAATATCATTATAAAAAATTAGGTGAAACTTATTTTTTCAAGTAGACTGTACTAAAATGAAAGTTCTGTGGCTTATTTTCCAAATTTACATTAGCAAATTCAAACGACAATGCAAAAAAAAAAAAAAAAGATTTTCTTCCTGAGTTTTTCTGTCTGGTTTTTCAGCACAAACATGTAAAAAGTATTAAAAAGTATTATCCCCCCGATCTGTGGACAATCAACACCTGGCTGAAGATTTAAATTCATTTTACTGCCGGTTTGAAAAGCCCTCATTCACACCACACACCCGGTCTGATCTGCACTTCACACATTCACCATCACCTCCTGCACTCCCATTACTCCCCCCTCCTGCCGTCCAACCTGAGCTTAAGGTCTGTGTGGAGGACGTGAGCCGAGTCTTCAAAAAACAGAAGACTAGGAAAGCCTCAGGCCCAGACGGCATCTCATCTGCTTGTTTAAAAGCCTGCGCTGACCAACTGGCCCCGGTCTTCACGAAGATCTTCAATAGATCATTGGAGCAGTGTGAAGTTCCCTGCTGCTTCAAACGCTCCACTATCATTCCTGTCCCCAAAAAACCCAAAATCACTGGACTTAATGACTACAGACCTGTCGCTCTCACGTCTGTGGTCATGAAGTCGTTTGAAAGACTGGTGTTGGCCCACCTGAAGGACATCACTGGACCCCTGCTGGATCCCTTTCAGTTTTCTTACAGAGCAAACAGGTCTGTGGATGATGCAGTCAACATGGGACTGCATTATATCCTGCAACATCTCGACAGACCAGGGACTTATGCAAGGATCCTCTTTGTGGACTTCAGTTCGGCCTTCAATACCATCATGCCTGGTCTTCTCACAGCCAAACTGACCCAGCTCTCCATACCATCCTCGATCTGTCAGTGGATCTCCAGCTTCCTGACGGACCGGCAGCAGCGAGTGAGACTGGGGAAACACACATCCAAGACTCTCACCACCAGCACTGGCGCCCCCCAAGGGTGCGTTCTCTCCCCACTGCTCTTCTCCCTGTACACTAATGACTGCACTTCTAAAGACCCCACTGTCAAGCTGCTGAAATTTGCAGACCACACCACTGTCATCGGTCTCATCCGAAACGGTGACGAGTCTGCTTACAGACTGGAGGTTGAACAGCTGGCTGTCTGGTGCAGTTATAACAACCTTGAGCTGAACACGCTCAAAACAGTGGAGATGATCGTGGACTTCAGGAGGAACAGCTCAGCACTCCTCCCACTCACCATCATGAACAGCACTGTGGAAGCGGTGGAGTCATTCAGGTTCCTGGGCACTATCATCTCTCAGGACCTGAAGTGGGACAATCACATTGACTCCACTGTGAAAAAGGCCCAGCAGAGACTGTACTTCCTTCGCCAGCTGAGGAAGTTCAACCTGCCACAGGAGCTGCTGATTCAGTTCTACTCAGCCGTCATTGAGTCTGTCTTATGCACTTCCATCACTGTCTGGTTTGGTTCAGCGACCAAATCAGACATCAGGAGACTACAACGGACAGTCCGGACTGTGGAGAGGATCATTGGTACCATCATCCCTCCAGGACCTGTACTCTTCCAGAGTGAGGAAGAGAGCAGGTAAAATCATCACAGACTCCACTCACCCTGGACACCTCCTGTTTGAACTGTTACCATCAAGACGGAGACTCAGATCACTGGCCACAAGAACATCTCGGCACAGGAACAGTTTCTTCCCACAGGCCATTTCCCTCCTGAACAGTTAACACTCCTCCCAAGGCATATGCCTTAAGTGCAATACTCCCACTGTTTAGTGCAATATCTTAAAAATTCAGGTGATATTTATATTTATATTTATTCATACTACACAAAATACTGTAAATATGTTCATAATATGTAAATGTTTATTCTGCCAAAACCCAATTGTGACCATATATTTTTATAGTATTTTCATATTTTTTATAATTTTATTTGTAGAATTTCTATTACTATTTGTATTACTATTACTTGTTGTATCTGTATTTGTATATGTGCACTGGAAGCTTCAGTACCAAGGAAAATTCCTTGTGTGTGCAAGCACACTTGGCAATAAAGCTCTTTCTGATTCTGATTCTGATTAAATCAGGGTACATTTACTGGAGAAGCAAAATGACTGGAGATATTAAGAATTGTTTCATGAAAAACTCAGAATTAAGTGAGTTTGTGCTTAAAATAACTTTGAACAAATATCTGCCGATGGGATCAGAAAAAAAAACTTAATTTAAAGGGAAAACAATATTATCTTTCTGACTCCCCTGACAGTAATTTGTTCTTGTTTTCAAAAAATCTTAATTTTGATTAATTTTTTTCATGACACTGGACTTAATATCTTAAGTAATTTTGCTTCTCCAGTAAATATGTTTTGATTTAGGAAATGTTTTGATATTTGTACTGGAAAACAAGACAAAAATACTAAGAATATTTAACATATTTTTCCATATAAAGGACTTTCTCGTTGTTTTTTTAGGTTTTTTTTTGAGGCAACAAATACTCTCGTTAAGTCAATTTACAATATACTTTAGATAGTAAAACATGTTAAGTTGAATTAAATTCAGAAACTGCAAGTTGTCAACAGAATTATGTTTTTACACAAGTCTTTGGGTTATTTTAATCAAGTTAAAAGTGTTAGACCTCATTTCAGATCAATTTCTTTTGTAGTCTTGGTAACACTTTACAATAAGAGTTCATTAGTTAACATTAATTAACTACATTAGTTAGCGTGAACTAATCGTGAACTGCACTTAAACAGCATTTATTAATCTTTGTTAATGTTAATATCAACATTTACTAATACATTATAAAAATCTTGTTAACATTAGTAAATGCACTATGAACTAACATGAACAAACACTGCATGACTGTATTTTTATTAATTGACGTTAACAAAGATTAAAAAATACAGTAACAAATGTATTGCTCATGTTAGTTAAAATTAATGTTAACTAATGAACCTTACTGTAAAGTATTACCGTATTCTTTTGTATTTGATCATCTTTTGCAGTTGACACTGAATGATTTATCTATATGCTCATGCAGATCAAATGAAAAACATCAAAATTGCATTTACCGTTTATATTTATATTATTTTACGTCATGTCGTATTAGCGTCTAGATGGAATCTGGAACGGGACGAGCCGTATGACTGACATTTCATCCTACTAGTAAAAAAGAAATGACATTCAGACATATTTACAAGAGCTGAAGTATTGCAGACATTTCTTCAGTCACTATTTGAAGTGACAGCTCCATCTCGTTCTCCACATCCCTGCTAAAAGCGTTCGGCTGTTGCATAAACTTTTATCTGTTATGATGAGTGTGTGCAACAACACGAGCTGCGCACCAGAGGCTGCATGTTCCTCAAGAGTGTGTGTTTCTATGCTCATCATGTGGAAGATTGTTTCCACCACAGAATAACACATTTGAAAAGATAATTGCGACTTTTTATCTCACAATTCTGACTTTATATCTTGCAATTATATCTCGCAATTCTGACTTTTTATCTCGCAATTCTGACTTTATATCTCGCGATTCTGACTTTATAAAACGCAATTCTGACTTTATAAAACGCAATTCTGACTTTATAAAACGCAATTCTGACTTTATAACACGCAGTTCTGACTTTATATCTCCTAATTTTGATTTTATATCTCACAATTTGATTTTATAAAATTCAATTCTGACTTTATGTCTCGCAATTCTGACTTTATAACACGCAATTCTGACTTTATATCACAATTTTGATTTTATAACACAATTCTGACTTTATAACACGCAATTCTGATTTTATATCGTGCAATTCTGACTTAATATCTCACAATTGCGACTTTATAACACGCAATTCTGACTTTATATCTCACAATTTTGATTATATATCTCACAATTTTGATTTTATATCTCGCAATTCTGACTTTATATCTCACAATTTTGATTTTATATCTCAAAATTCTGACTTTATAACACGCAATTCTGACTTTATAACACGCAATTCTGACTTTATAACAAGTCAGAATTGTGAGATAAAAGTCGCAATTACCTTTTTTATTTTTTATTCTGTGGTGGAAACAAGCTTCCATAAAACCATGTTGAAAAGCTCTTGAAAAGAAACTGATTTTTTCCCCATGTTTGTGGCGCATAGAAAATTGCCCTCCTGTTTTGCACGTTCCAGAATCAGGTTGAAGTCGTCTAACCAAACTTCTTTTTTATTCTCAATTAAGAGGTTTTACTAAAGCAAACGGACTCAAGTAATCATTTTATGCAGATGAGAGACATTGAAACTGGCTTCCATCGTGAAATGCATTTGTAAACTCTCACATTTTCTCACGTTATATTCATGCATTAATGCAAAAAAAACCTCCCAACCTTGATCTGAGCGTGCAAACACAGGCAGAGTCTGTAAACGCATGTTTCTGACACATCGAGCATCTTCTCTCGTTAATCACGCTCATCAAGAACTCACTTTGATGTTGCGTCTTCCAGGGTCTTAGTAAGACATGCATGGATCATGTTTGATAATCTATTCTAGATGCACCTTTGATATGTAGATAGAAACTTCCAACTAGCACTTTATTAGTAAGCCAATTACATGCGTTGCTTGCTTGGTGTGCAACATGTCAGTCAAACATTTTATGAACACTAATGACTGACATGTACTTCACATACATGAATCCTCAGCCAATGCATTGCCTAATCATGCCTGTGTATTTTGCTATTACTAACTTGAAGGTCTCCCTGTGGTGAAAATCAAGTTTTTAATGTTGTTTATATGTCTATGTGGTGTTTTTAATATGCTTTAAGACAAAGCATGTGTAAATTCATAAGTCGACAGCATTGCTGAGTATTTCCTCCTTAAAACTGCAGTGAACCAAAGACAGTCTCAAAAACACGCTTTGAAATCGCTGGTGTTTCTGACGTCACAAACTACCTTGTAACCAATCAGATCAACGTGTGATCGTCAACGAGTGGATCTCTGAGTTTGTGAGTGAGTGGAGGCGGGGCTCATTTGCATATTCATAGAACCACGCATACTAAATGAAGCAAGCTATTTTTACATTCAAGCTATTTAAAGACATGAAGGGAAAAAACGCTTAAATGTGTTATTTTGGTCCAAAGATGAGTTTAAAATAAAAGAGTTTAAATGAGGATAAAATTATTGACTACAGGGGGACTTTAATAACTTCATACATAGGGTACACTGCCATTCAAAAGTTTGGTGTCGGTAAAAATTTTTATGTTTGTGAAAGAGTCTCTTCTGCTCACCAAAGCTGCATTTATTTGATCAAAAATACAGTAAAAATTGCAAAATATTTTTACAATTTAAAGTAACTATTTTCTATGTGAATATATAGTGAAGTGTAATTTATTCCTGTGATCAAAGCTGAATTTTCAGCATCATTACTCCAGTCTTCAGTGTCACATGATCCTTCAGAAATCAGTATAATGATGACTTGATGCTCAAGAAATATTCATGATTATTATCAATGTTTAAAACAGTTGTGCTGTTTCTCAAGAAAAATTATATATGTAAATATGAAGACACATATATATACACATATACTTTTTTGCGATGTGGAGTCAGCGTCAATTTATCTAGCAACTCTTTGAATTCATAAGCTGGCCGATAGTAAACATGTCCAGGAACTCATTACGGCGAGAGATTAATGTGTGTGTAGCAATGTTCAGGGAAGAAGGAGGCAGGAACCGGCTAACAATCAAAATAAACTTTATTTAAAATAAAACAAACAAACCAAATACCACCAGCAGCCTCTCGCGGACGACTGCTGGCTAAAATACAAATACAATAACAAAACACAACACAACTTAAACACAGGCCTGTTCCTCTCTCGATCATCAACGTCGTCCCTCCTCCTTTATGCCTCCGCTCCTCCGTGAGAGATGCGAGACCGGTGTGCTTCACAGGTGTTGCTCATTAACACTCGCACCACCGGCCTCGCGCCGTTCTCTCACGTCCCTCGGCCTCGTCCTGTTCGCCACAGTGTGCTAATGGCGTCTGAGATCTAATCGCTTTGCTTTAAAGAGAGGAAGACCTGTTTAAATGAGGCCACATGTTTGCTCTTACTGTTCATCTACAGTGAGTGTCAGCAACCAGATCTGAGGGATGCATGACTTTATATCGCGCAATTCTGAATTTATATCTCGCAATACTGACTTTATGTCTCGCAATTCTGAATTTATATCTCACAATTCTGACTTTATATCTCGCAATTCTGACTTTGTAACTCGCAATACTGACTTTATATCTCGCAATTCTGAATTTATATCTCACAATTCTGACTTTATATCTCGCAATTCTGACTTTGTATCTCACAATTCTGACTTTATATCTCGCAATTTTGACTTTATATCTCACAATTCTGACTTTATATCTCGCAATTCTGACTTTATATTTCGCAATTCTGACTTTATATCTCGCAATTCTGACTTTATACCTCGCAATTCTGACTTTATATCTCACAATTCTGACTTTATATCTCGCAATTCTGACTTTATATCTCACAATTCTGACTTTATATCTCGCAATTCTGACTTTATATCTCACAATTCTGACTTTATATCTCGCAATTCTGACTTTATATCTCACAATTCTGACTTTATATCTCGCAATTCTGACTTTATATCGCGCAATTCTGACTTTATATCTCACAATTCTGACTTTATATCTCACAATTCTGACTTTATATCTCGCAATACTGACTTTATATCTCACAATTCTGACTTTATATCGCGCAATTCTGACTTTACATCGCGCAATTCTGACTTTATATCTCGCAATTCTGACTTTATATCTCGCAATTCTGACTTTATATCTCGTAATTTTGACTTTATATCTCGCAATTCTGACTTTATATTACGCAATTCTGACTTTATATCTCAAATTCTGACTTTATATCTCGCAATTCTGACTTTATATCTCGCAATTCTGACTTTATATCTCGCAATTCTGACTTTATATCTCACAATTCTGACTTTATATCTCACAATTCTGACTTTGTATCTCACAATTCTGACTTTGTATCTTGGAATTCTGACTTTATATCTCACAATTCTGACTTTATATCAAGCTTTATGATGCAGTGCTGTTTTATCTGATCAGATGAAGTAAGTGTACAGGAGCATCTGAAGGTGAAAATGCTGGTCTTTTCCTCTGTTCAGATAAAACGTTGTCAAAATAATTCCGGTTCACATGGCTGGAATCGATAAAAAATTCTGTATTATAAATTAAGTAATTTGACAAGACAAAAAAAAAAAGACAAGTAATTTGTTGGGGTCAATTTGTAAAGAAAGAAACACGCCTGCGCACATATATATTCAAACGCGCATATCTATAGACTAGACATGTAATACGCATGTGCACACCGTCAGGATTTTCGCAGGTTTTTGTTTTTGAGATTTGTGTAGAGACAACCTTTTTTCAAAATTTAACAAGGCTTTCACCTTGGAACCAGTTTCAAGGTTTGCGTTCTCGAGTGAGCGACCGAAGCGCGTTCAGGGTTTAATGGTTAGAACGGTGTCGTGTTAGCGGCCCATAAGTTAAAAACCAATGATCTTTACAACGGAAGTGAATCAAACAAAACGTCTCGGTTACGTATGTAACCCTCGTTCCCTGAGTAGGGAACGGAGACGTTACGTCGGATGACGACGAATGGGGTTTCGCTTAGAACACCTATCGACTTCGAGTATTACAAAACGAGCCAATGGCAAAGAAATGCCATGGGTCTGCGGAATTTGCATAGCGTATCTCCGCCTTACCTCGTGGGTATAAAAGGAGGACGCCGGCAACAGGCAGATATGTTTCTTCGCTGAGGAGCCAAGACTGAGCTCAGGCGATCCCCGCGGTACAGCGGAAAGTGGCAGGAAGACGTAACGTCTCCGTTCCCTACTCAGGGAACGAGGGTTACATACGTAACCGAGACGTTCCCTTTCGTTGTCACTCCGAGTTACGTCGGATGACGACGAATGGGGTTACCAGTCTAATCACGCCACCTTCTCAGCTGTCTTCCAGTGCCCTGCGTAAATCTGAGATCCCTGTCGTGAGACTGGCACGGACGAAGGACTCCTATTTAGCACAGGAATACCAAGGTACACTGGGGAGCATATCCCAAAGTTTAGGGGAAATATGCAATTACTGCCAACCCAGAGGGGGGGACTTAGAGAATACACATATGACCCGAAGGAGACATATGGAGAACACTGGGGTGTCCAGCCGCAGGTGGAATATTTCAACCCCAGGGGTGGCAAGGTGGCTTGCCAAGGGAAAGACACATGCTCAAAGAGGCTTACAGTGGAAATACACATGTGGGGGTCGCTCAGAGGAGGGACCATGCACACGGGAGGCACCTAGCCGACACGCAGGCAATAGACACTGGCGCCGACGTCAGGAGTGCTGGAGGAGCTCAGGGCTTCCGGGGAAGCTCACCTGAGGAGAATATCGCACGTATCCAGTCCGTGGAGTGGAATGGCGAGCAAGCGAAGACACCTGAGCGGGTCCGGTACTAGCTGGTTGAAGCGAGTACACGAGAGGACACTGGCTCCACTCGGAGATTAAAGAATCTGGCGAATGTGTTAGGTGTCGCCCAGCCTGCAGCTCTGCAGATGTCTGTTAGCGAGGCGCCATGCGCTAGAGCCCAAGAGGATGCCACACTCCGGTGGAGTGGGCAGTCACAACACGGTCGACCTTGCTGCTGGTATGCCAAAGCAATGGCGTCCACTATCCAGTGAGACAACCTTTGCTTTGAGAGAGCCTTTCCCTTCAGCTTCCCACCATAACAGACAAAGAGCTGGTCTGAGGTCCTGAAACACTGCGTCCTGTCTAGATAGGCGCGGAGAGCGCGTACTGGACAGAGCAATGCAAGGCTGGGTCTGCATCCTCCAGGGGCAGCGCTTGCAGGTTCACCACCTGGTCCCGGAAAGGAGTGGTAGGAACCTTGGGCACGTATCCAGGCCGGGGTCTCAGGATCACGTGAGAGTAAGCCGGCCCGGACTCCAGGCACGCTTCGTCAACGGAGAATGCGTGCAGGTCCCCTACCCTCTTGATGGAGGCCAGTGCAACCAGGAGCGCTGTCTTCATAGACAGGAATTTAAGCTCGACTGATTGCAGGGGCTCAGATGGAGCACTCTACAGGGCAGTTAGAACCACTGAGAGGTCCGAAGAGGGAACGAGAGGAGGGGGGCGGATTTAGTCTCCTCGCTCCTCTCAGGAACCTGATAACCAGGTCGTGCTTCCCCACCGACTTACCTTCGATGAGGTCATGGTGTGCGGCAATAGCGGCAACGTAGACCTTCAGGGTGGAGGGAGACAGCCTTCGCTCCAGCCCCTGTTGAAGGAAGGAAGGTAAAACGCTGATCGAGCATCTCCGGGGGTCTTCTCGGTGAGAAGAGCACCAGCTGACGAAGAGGTTCCACTTCAACGCATAGACGTGTCACGTGGACGACGCCCTAGCGGAAGTGATGGTAGCCACCACCGCTGGTGGTAGGGTACTCAAACCTGCCTCGTCCCATCGAGGAGCCACACGTGGAGGTTCCAGAGATCGGGACGAGGGTGCCATAGGTGGCCCCGTCCCTGAGGAAGAAGGTTCTTCCTCAGAGGGATCGGCCAGGGAGGTGCTGTCGCGAGGAGTACTAGTTCGGAGAACCAGGTCTGGGCGGGCCAGTATGGCGCGACCAGAATGACCTGCTCCGCGTCCTCCCTGACCTTGCGCAAGGTGTGCGCAAGAAGGCTCACTGGGGAAAACGCATACTTGCTGCCCTGCGGCCAGCTGTGCGCCAGAGCATCCGTGCCGAGCGTGCC
Source organism: Siphateles boraxobius (assembly GCF_051911475.1). Taxonomy (NCBI): domain Eukaryota; kingdom Metazoa; phylum Chordata; class Actinopteri; order Cypriniformes; family Leuciscidae; genus Siphateles; species Siphateles boraxobius. The sequence goes on along the minus strand of NW_027508717.1, from coordinate 1,020,675 downwards.
CTCGGTCAGGGAATAAAACTGGGCGCAATGGGTCGAGTCGTGGGAGGCAAACAGATCTATCTGTGCGTCCCCGAACTGGTCCCAAATCAGCTGAACCGACTGGGGATGGAGTCGCCAATCTCCCGGGAGGGGCTGAAGCCGTGAGAGCTCGTCGGCTGCACAGTTCAGGGCTCCGGGGATATAAATGGCATGAAGCGACCTCAGATGCTTCTGACTCCATATGAGGAGGTGGCGGGCGAGTTGCGACATACGGCGGGAGCGTAGACCACCTTGATGGTTGATGTACGCTGCAGAGGCGGTATAGTCTGAACGGACTAGTACGTGTTGGTTCTTGAGCACGGCCCGGAAGCGGCGCAAAGCAAGACGTACGGCCAGCAACTCGAGGCAATTGACGTGCAAGAGGCGTCGTGGTCCTGTCCAGGAGCCCGCGGCAGCACGTCCATTGCACTTGGCACCCCAGCCCGTGGAGGAGGCATCTGTCGTTACAACAACATGCCGCGAAGCTTGTTCCAGGGGCACTCGGCCCGTAGAAAGCTGAGGTTCGACCACGGGGTGAAGGTCTGACGGCAGGTCGGAGTAACTGGTACTCGGAGGGTGCCGTGTTGCCATGCCCACCTCGGGACTCGGTCGCGGAGCCAAGCTGAAGCGGTCTCATATGAAGCAATCTGAGCGGCGAACCGCGGCTGCAGATGCCATATGCCCCAGGAGCCTCTGAAGAAACTTCAGTGGAACCGCACTCTTGCGCTTGATAGTATCAGGCAAGTCAGCAATGGCTGAGTGGAGAAGGCGACCAAGTCCATACCGAGAAAGGAGCTCCTCTGCACAGGGCAAAGTTTACTCCTTCCCCGGTTGACCCGAAGGCCCAGACGAGCTAGGTGCCGGAGCACTGGGTCCCTGTATTCGCAAACCTGGTCTCAGGAGTGAGCTTAAGACAGCCAGTCACCGAGATAGTTCAGGATGCGAACCCCGTGTTCCCATGGAGGAACGAAGGCAGCCTCAACAACCTTGTGAAGGCACGAAGAGACAGGGCTAGCCCGAATGGGAAAACAGTGTACTGATATGCGCGCGCCCTGACAGCAAACTGTAGGTATGGTCTGAGTCGAGGGAGAACGGAGACATAAAAGTAGGCGTCCTTCAGGTCGATCGCTGCAAACCAATCCTGTGGCCGCACACATCCAGAAATGCGTTTGGCCAGGAGCATCTTGAACGGCAGCCTGTGAAGGGAGCGGTTCGGACCAGGATTGGCCGTAACCCACCAGACTTCTCCGGGACAATGAGGTAGGGGCTGTACCCCTGGACCTCCTTTCGGCTGGAGGGACAGTCTCAATCGCACCCTTCGCCAGTAGGGTAGCAACCTCCGCTCTCATGATAGGGCATAGCCATCGACCAAAGTGGAGCGGACTCCCCTGAAGTGGGGAGGAGACCGTGCGAACTGAATCGCATAGCCGAGCCGATGGTTCGCGCGGAACAGAAGGGAAGCTCTAGGCAGGCTCCCAACTGTGCCAGCGGCGTCGAGAACCACAGACGTCCCTCCGGTGGTGCAGCGAAGCGGAATGACCGGCCCAGACGTGGACGGCATAGCGGCCCGGTGTGGGGGCAAGGTCAAGACCGCACCCTGACAGAGGAGGCCAGGGAAGGACCAGCGTTCCACAGGGGCCTGCTCTGTCAAGGGTCTGGCGACAGAGAGGGACAGGGGCGAAGCGGTCGTGGACGGCACGCCGTGTCAACCACCTCCGGGACAGAGGGGGACGAGGAGAGCACGGCATGTGGGCGGCGCTCTGTGTCGTCCGAACTCTCTGTGCTCAGAGACGGGAGAGTCAGTCCTTTGGAGAATAAGGATTCTTCCCCGGCCCTCACCCGGGGAAAGGAGTGGTCCTGCTACCAGCTCCTGGAAAGAACTGAGTCCCATCTCTGAGGAGCCCATCCCAAGAGCGCCGCTTAACCCGGCGTGTAGCGGGGGGCTTGGCTGGAGAGGACTGTTTTGGCGTCCGACCGCGGCCTCCAGAGCCGGCCCGGCTGAGCGGGCGGGGTGGGAGCCGCGGGGGAGCGCCCACGGCGGTGGGCAGACCGAGGGACCTGAGCGGACGGCGGGGCCGTCGGGACAGAGTCAACCTCAGTCTGCTCCATCCCCGAGGAGCCCGTCTCAGGAGCGCCGCTTAACCCGGCGTGTAGCGGGGGGCGGGGCTGGAGAGGGGCTGTGGCGTCCGCCCGCGGCCCCCGGAGCCGGCCTGGCTGAACGGGCGGGGTGGGAGCCGCGGGGGGGCGCCTTCGGCGGTGGGCAGACCGAGGGACCCGGGCGGACGGCGGGGCCGTCGGGACAGAATCAACGTCAGTCTGCTCATGAGCGGCTGAGAGCTGTTGGTCAAGCCCTCAACCGCACCGCCGGAGAGGCCGACCTGGGATATGGGAATGTCGGACAGACGGGTCCGTGCGACATCCAGCACATCAGACAGGTTCAGCCACAGAATGGTGAGCATCACCTGACCCAGGGAGCGTACGGCCACTTTCGTCGCTCGGAGAGCAAGGTCAGTGACGGCGCGCAGCTCAGTGAAGAGCCCTGGGTCAGTCCCGCCCTCGTGCAGGTCCATGAGCATCTGGGTCAGCCATGGCAAGCAGAGAGGCGGCTGCCTTGTCCCGTGGCACTATAGGATCTCGCCACAAGCGTAGTCGAAAAACTACAGGCCACGGGCGGGTGCTTAGGATTGCGCCGAGAAGAAGCACTCTGAGGACACATAGCATCGCAACAGAGCGTTCAGCCGGGGGAACCCCAGTGTACCCAAGGGCAGCGGCCCCATCGAAGGGAGGAAAGGCGGATGAGATCAGCGAGCGGTCCTGAGAAGACAAGGGGGTCTTCTAGGACTTCGAGATCTCATCATGCACGTCCGGGAAGAGAGGTATTGGGGTTTGCCACGGACGAGGGTCGGCGGCCTTACCCAAAACCAATCGTCCCAGGAAAGCATGGCCGTCATCTCCGGATCAGACTCAGGCACAGCCGTATGCACACCGGAAGGTGGCAGCTGTGACGAGCCCTCACTTCCAGAAGACTCAAGCCCACCTAGTGATGCTGCAACAGACATGGGATCTTCCTCTGTAGCTTCAACTGAAACACGCGGGCCACCAGAGGGTAGACTCGCGGAAATCAGCAGTTCACTAGCGGGCACCGTCATTGAAGAGGGGGGCTGGGGTCACGGACACGTAGTCGGCGCCTTGTTCCAGACCGTAACCCTCAGGTCACCCTGGCCACCAGCCGAAGATCGGGGGGTGGATGAGGGGACTCTCACTCTTGCGAGTTCACCGAGTCTCGACCTATATATGACGCGATGATCACGTTCCCTTGCGAGAACATGAGTCACCCACGAGCGCTGTTCAAGCATGATCAAGCACACTAGACAGCGCTCGTGCCCATCAGAGTCCGATACCAGTCCGCTGCAACCAGAAATGCACGGGCGAGCCGTCTTTAAAAAGACGTGCCGCGTGCGAGCTCTTTTATGAGAGGAGAGAAAAAAACTCCGCGATGTTGAAGCGCACAGGGAGACACACACACACTGGCAGATTACTGCACAGATCAGCAGGCACTGTGAGCTCGCTGCAGATCGCCGTCACACCAACACCGGAGAGAGAAGCTCGTCTCGTAGAGCGAAGTCAGAGATGACTGTGGAGTGAAGAAATACTCTTGGCTCCGAAGCGAAAACATATCTGCCTGTTGCCGGCGTCCTCCTTTTATACCCACGAGGTAAGGCGGAGATACGCTATGCAAATTCCGCAGACCCATGGCATTTCTTTGCCATTGGCTCGTTTTGTAATACTCGAAGTCGATAGGTGTTCTAAGCGAAACCCCATTCGTCGTCATCCGACGTAACTCGGAGTGACAACGAAAGGGAACTAACTTTATCTGGACAATAACTTTATATTAGATCTGATTATTCTAGAACAATCTCTGTAATTTTAACCTCTTATTATCACTGTAAAGCTGCTTTGAAACAGTCCATATTGTTAAAAGCGCTGTATAACTGAAGGTAACTTGACTTTATAAAGCAGCTGGTCTCTTGTTGTTTGTCCTTTTGGACTCTGTAGAAAATATCAAATCAAGCAAGCAGCAAATGCCACGAGACGGTGAAAGTGTTCTGACTCTGACAGAAATTAAATCACTGCTAGCAGAAGAGGACAAATCGTGGTTTTTTACTTGTTTCAAACCCATTTGCTGACACAAAACGGAACAATTTTAATTGTAAAATTTAAGGCAAGACATTACAGGTTGATATGGGTATGTATATATCATTCTTACAGATTACCTAATCACATGACAGAAGTTCATGCAAAGATAAAAATTGTGTTTTTTGACCCTCATGTTGTTTCAAAACCCGTATGCTGACACAAATGGAAACATTTAAATGTATGCAAATTAATGCATATTTCATGCCTCATCTGCATACTTAAACATTACATTTCAGAAAACTTAATTTAATAAATATTGCATGTATATACTGTATATATAAATAACAAATTTTTCTTAAATTAATTTTCTTAATTATTTTGTTATATATACAAAATAATTATACACAGTACACACACAAATTTTATGTAAACAAACTTTTATTTTAGATGCGAAAATACCATCAACAAATTGAAAAAAGTGTGTGTGTGTGTGTGTGTGTGTGTGAGTGTTTCTGTGAGTGAGTGAGTGTGTGTGTGTGTGTGTGTGTGTGTGTGTGTGTGTGTGTGTGTGTGTGTGTGTGTGTGTGTGTGTGTGTGTGTGTGTGTGTGTGTGTGTGTGTGTGTTTGTTGTAATGAATAGATAATCAGATGAGGCTCCACAGTTCTGGAACATTCTCTGGGAGATTTATGGACTCAAGCTGATGTTATTTTAGTTATTTTAAGGCTTCTTGGAAGAAAGAAATATTGGCAATTTCATACTAGTCTAGAAAGTTGAGGTCCTTTCCAGCAGTTTGAAGCGGATTAGCATTTGTTTCAATATTGAACTTTGCTGAAGCTCATACATGTAGTTCATACTGAAGCCTGAAATCTGAAATAAAATATTAGAAGTTATATATGATATAAAATACACTTAATATTCAACTCTATTATTGATCTGACTGAGCTGGATGATGACATCATTGCTTTCTCCAAAACTGCTTTATAGATGAAATGAACTAATTTAATAATTGATTATCTTTACAATAGAACTGAGTTCTGCTGAACAAATGCATGATTTTCCTGTTTATCACTGTGAAGCTGCTTTGAAAGCTGTATAAAGAGCTTTATAAACAAATGTGACGACTTAAAAATTGTGCATTAAAATTAATTTTCTTCGGAATGACCTTTAAAAATAATGTCATTAACGTTATTTAAAAAATAATGCATCACAGGGTTAATGACATCAGCAGAAAGTATTTTTCAAATGCAAAAATAAGTATTTGTTTGTTGATGAAAGATTATTATTTTTTTAAAGAAGAAAATAAAAAACTAAACTAAATGTGATTCTCTCTGGGCTGATAACGCATCACACACTCCATGTGTTTTCCAGACGTTTCTTAACGGCGCGATACGTTCGTTACCGTCACTGTGACAATGTCTTCATTTAGAGAAAATCATCCAGATGTGTTTCTAATCATTCAATACACTGAAAAAGATCAGATTAAAGACATGGGGAAACTGGCATGTGTCTATATTATCATTCTGTCCTTAAAGTCACTATCAAAATTGACTTTATGAAATATAGCCATAATTATTTTACAATCATTTTTTTTGTTCAGTTTATGTTCAGTTTATGTTCATTGAATCAGAATAAGTTCCTCTTGCAGCATCTCTTCTCTTCTCTGATGATGTGGGCAGGGCAACCTGTCACTCACATGAGATCAGCCAATAGCAAACCACAACCATCCAACCAGCCAATCAATTCCCCACAGACACAATCAAGCCACGCCCACATTTGATCTTGTTTGAGAAGTGTTTCACTCGGATATACGGCACGATAGAGAAGAAACAGTAAACATTTATAATGACAAAAGATTCTATTTCAAATAAATGCTATTCTTTTTAACTTTATATTCATCAAAGAATCCTGAGAAATAAAATTCATCATGGTTTCCACAAAAATATGACTGTTTTCAACACTAAAATTATCGAGCCCGTTCTCATCCTTTTGCGGCATATGTGACGCCATATGACAAAACGGCGAAATACTACGCACATGGCACCCTTTAGCGTGAATATAACACGCGAACCCAAGGCGTCATAAAGTTGACTGGCATCCTTTAGCGTGAATATGAGACGCAGACCCTACCCCACACCTAAACCTACCCATCACAGTGCGTGTTATATTGACGATAAAGGGTGCCATGTGCGTAGTATTTCGCCGTTTTGTCATATGGCGTCACATATGACGCCAAAGGATGAGAATGCGTTAAATTATCAAATGTTTCTTGAGCATCAAATCATATTATAGTGATTTCTGAAGGATCATGTGACACTGAAGACTGGAGTAATGATGCTGAAAATTCAGCTTTGATCACAGGAATAAATTACACTTCACTATATATTCAAATAATGGAATAATATTTTAGAATATTGATTTCAGAATTTTTACTGTATTTTTGATCAAATAAATGCAGCCTTGGTGGGCAGAAGAGACTTATTTCAGAAACATTAAAAATCCTTTGAACTGCAATGTAATTACGGACAATATTCCATAAATGCTGTTGAACATTCATTAAAGAGTAAGATCTAAAAATTATATTTGTAAGACATTCAGTCTCATAATTCCACACAGAACACACACAAAACCTGTGAGCTTCTTTCTGTTCCTGGTTTTATGATTTGCAGACACTGTAATACACACTTTCCTACTCCTGCCTCAGACGGTCACCTTCCCAAGAACTCATAACTAATTAATTAAACCGCACGTCAATCATGGGTTTACGGTTTATGACGTCCAGCCAGTCAGTTCTCACTAGGGCTCTCACTTTTGTGAAAAAATCCTGTTCGATTTTTGAGACATATGTGTTCATTGAATCGATTGTAAAATCGATTTTTCCATGTCTAAAGACGTTTCCATTTTCAACACCAAATATTGGCAAATCCACGGACAACTAACAGGCATTAGGACGAACGTAAAGAGGGCGCTTGAGACGCGCACAAGTCAGCAATGTTTCTGATGATTTATTGGCGTGAAGTTTTTTGCACAATGACAAACAGGAGTGCAACATTCAAGGATTGAAATTAACACTCGCCAAATTCGGATAAAAAAAATGAACTTTGGCGGGTAACGCTGTCATATCACAAGCCCATTTGGCGTGTTTCTATGTTTACTCACATTGCTGGGGAAGTTCGTGTAAGCCAAATCTACGTGGATTTAGCCCAAATACGCAACTTGTGAGTCATCATGATATATTAAAGGGTTTGTTCACCCAAAAATGAAAATTATGTCATTAATGACTCACCCTCATGTCGCTCCAAGCCCGTAAGACCTCCGTTCATCTTCAGAACACAGTTTAAGATATTTTAGATTCAGTCCGAGAGCTTTTTGTCCCTCCATTGAAAATCTATGTACGATATACTGTCCTTGTCCAGAAAGGAAATAAAGACATCATCAAAGTAGTCCATGTGACCTCAGTGGGTTAGTTAGAATGTTTTGAAGCATCGGAAATACATTTTGGTCCAAAAATAACAAACTACGACTTTATTCAGCATTGTATTCTCTTCCGGTTCTGTTGGGGATCCGCGTTCACGAGTCCGCAGTGACGCTGCTGACGTAAGACGCTGCTGATGTGTATCTGGTGCGTCCGTGTATTCGGGTTAAAATAAATATGGCTGGGCAAAAAAATGCAAGTCTTCCTCTGTGTGGAAATCCTTAGACATGTTTGTGAAGATTGTTTTGTTTCCAGTGTGCGTCTCCCTCAGACTGTAAACGAAGCTCGGGCGCACCAGACACATGTCAGCTCGTCTTACGTCAGCAGCGTCAGTGAACGCGGATCCACAACAGAACTGGAAGACAATACAATGCTGAATAAAGTCGTAGTTTTTGTTATTTTTGGACCAAAATGTATTTCCGATGCTTCAAAACTTTCTAACTAACCCACTGATGTCACATGGACTACTTTGATGATGTCTTTATTTCCTTTCTGGACAAGGACAGTATACCGTACATACATTTTCAATGGAGGGACAGAAAGCTCTCGGACTAAATCTAAAATATCTTAAACTGTGTTCCGAAGATGAACGGAGGTCTTACGAGGTTTACACTTTACAACGTGGTTTACACTTTACAAACACTGACTGGAACACACTCAGAGACACTTTACAGACACTGACTGGAACACACTCAGAGACACTTTACAAACCACGCCTGGAACACACTCAGAGACACTTTACAAACACTGACTGGAACACACTCAGAGACACTTTACAAACCACGACTGGAACACACTCAGAGACACTTTACAAACCACGCCTGGAACACACTCAGAGACACTTTACAAACACTGACTGGAACACACTCAGAGACACTTTACAAACCACGACTGGAACACACTCAGAGACACTTTACAAACCACGCCTGGAACACACTCAGAGACACTTTACAAACCACGACTGGAACAAACTCAAAGACACTTTACAAACCACGCCTGGAACACACTCAGAGACACTTTACAAACACTGACTGGAACACACTCAGAGACACTTTACAAACCACGACTGGAACACACTCAGAGACACTTTACAAACACTGACTGGAACACACTTAGAGACACTTTACAAACACTGACTGGAACAAACTCAGAGACATTTTACAAACACTGACTGGAACACACTCAGAGACACTTTACAAACCCCGACTGGAACACACTCAGAGACACTTTACAAACCACGCCTGGAACACACTCAGAGACACTTTACAAACACTGACTGGAACACACTCAGAGACACTTTACAAACACTGACTGGAACACACTCAGAGACACTTTACAAACCACGACTGGAACACACTCAGAGACACTTTACAAACCACGACTGGAACACACTCAGAGACACTTTACAAACACTGACTGGAACACACTTAGAGACACTTTACAAACACTGACTGGAACACGCTCAGAGACACTTTACAAACACTGACTGGAACAAACTCAGAGACATTTTACAAACACTGACTGGAACACACTCAGAGACACTTTACAAACCCCGACTGGAACACACTCAGAGACACTTTACAAACCACGCCTGGAACACACTCAGAGACACTTTACAAACACTGACTGGAACACACTCAGAGACACTTTACAAACACTGACTGGAACACACTTAGAGACACTTTACAAACCACGACTGGAACACACTCAGAGACACTTTACAAACCACGCCTGGAACACACTCAGAGACACTTTACAAACCCCGCCTGGAACACACTCAGAGACACTTTACAAACCACGACTGGAACACACTCAGAGACATTTTACAAACACTGACTGGAACACACTTAGAGACACTTTACAAACCACGCCTGGAACACACTCAGAGACACTTTACAAACACTGACTGGAACACACTTAGAGACACTTTACAAACCACGACTGGAACACACTCAGAGACACTTTACAAACCACGCCTGGAACACACTCAGAGACACTTTACAAACCCCGCCTGGAACACACTCAGAGACACTTTACAAACAACGCCTGGAACACACTCAGAGACACTTTACAAACACTGACTGGAACACACTTAGAGACACTTTACAAACCACGACTGGAACACACTCAGAGACACTTTACAAACCACGCCTGGAACACACTCAGAGACACTTTACAAACCACGACTGGAACACACTCAGAGAGACTTTACAAACACTGACTGGAACACACTCAGAGACACTTTACAAACCACGACTGGAACACACTCAGAGACATTTTACAAACACTGACTGGAACACACTTAGAGACACTTTACAAACCACGCCTGGAACACACTCAGAGACACTTTACAAACACTGACTGGAACACACTTAGAGACACTTTACAAACCACGACTGGAACACACTCAGAGACACTTTACAAACCACGCCTGGAACACACTCAGAGACACTTTACAAACCCCGCCTGGAACACACTCAGAGACACTTTACAAACACTGACTGGAACACACTCAGAGACACTTTACAAACACTGACTGGAACAAACTCAGAGACATTTTACAAACACTGACTGGAACACACTCAGAGACACTTTACAAACCCCGACTGGAACACACTCAGAGACACTTTACAAACCACGCCTGGAACACACTCAGAGACACTTTACAAACACTGACTGGAACACACTCAGAGACACTTTACAAACACTGACTGGAACACACTTAGAGACACTTTACAAACACTGACTGTCACAGTGTTGGGTTTGTGTTCCCCTGATGTCCACTAGATGTCCTCCTTTCCCACGGTGTCCTTCACTTATGAACTACATTTCCCACGATCCTTGTCTCATCATTGCACTCAGCTGTTTCTTATCACTGATCATTACACTCAGCCAATTCCCCATTATCATTGTCTATTCCCTGTGTATATAACCCTGTCTGTTTCAGTATGTGTCACGGAGTCCTTGTATTATGTCCCCACACTTCCGTTATTTGTATCATACTGGTTCTCGTTTGTATTTTATGTTTTGGATTGCCTTATTGGACTTTTGACCCCTGCCTGGATGACTAAGAGTTTGGATTGCCCTTTTTATTAAACTACTGCTTTTGGATTTTCTGCCTCCAGTGTGTGTTCCGTGACAGAAGGACTCCGTCCCACAAGATCCAGCGGTATGTTTCTCAATATCTCTTCCCCAGCCACCGAGCGGGAGAGAAGGGAGTTTTTTAAGGGGACCCGATTAGTTAAGTTTCGTGGAACCCGTGGAGGTCGCAGTGGAGGAGGTGGTCGAGAGCCTGTTCACGTCCCGTCTGCCCAGTCAGAGACTGTTCACGTCCCGTCTACCCAGTCAGAGACTGTTCACGTCCCGTCTGCCCAGTCAGAGAATCTTCACGTTCCGTCTGCCCAGCGAGAGACTGTTCACGTTCCGTCTGCCCAGCGAGAGACTGTTCACGTCACGTCTGCCCAGCGAGAGACTGTTCACGTCACGTCTGCCCAGCGAGAGACTGTTCACGTCACGTCTGCCCAGCGAGAGACTGTTCACGTCACGTCTGCCCAGCGAGAGACTGTTCACGTCACGTCTGCCCAGCGAGAGACTGTTCACGTCACGTCTGCCCAGCGAGAGACTGTTCACGTCACGTCTGCCCAGCGAGAGACTGTTCACGTCACGTCTGCCCAGCGAGAGACTGTTCACGTCACGTCTGCCCAGCGAGAGACTGTTCACGTTCCGTCCGCCTTCCTGGGCCGGGATTATCTGGAGCGTCTGGCTCGGATCCTGGACATGCCCGTGTCTGCTGTTCCAGAGCCGGAACCAGTGTCTGCTGTTCCAGAGCCGGAGCCGGAGGCAGAGCCAATGGCCGTTCCAGAGCCGGAGGCAGAGCCAGTGCCCATTCCAGAGCCGGAGGCAGAGCCATTGCCGGTCCCAGAGCCGGAGGCAGAGCCAATGCCTGTTCCAGAGCCGGAGGCAGAGCCAGTATCCGTTCCAGCGCCGGAGGCAGAGCCAGTGCCGTCTGCCTTCTTGGATCTGGACTATCTGGAGCGTCTGGTTCGGATCCTGGACATGCCCATGTCTGCTGTTCCAGAGCCGGAGCTAGTGTCTGCTGTTCCAGAGCTGGAGGCAGAGCCATTGCCCGTTCCAGATCCGGAGGCAGAGCCAATGCTTGTTCCAGAGCCTATGCCTGTTCCAGAGCCGGAGGCAGAGCCAATGCCTGTTCCAGAGCCTATGCCTGTTCCAGAGCCGGAGACTGAGCCAATGCCTGTTCCAGAGCCGAAGGCTGAGCCAATGCCTGTTCCAGAGCCGGAGGCTGAGCCAATGCCTGTTCCAGAGCCGGAGGCTGAGCCAATGCCTGTTCCAGAGCCAGTGTCTGTTCCAGAGCCAGTGTCTGTTCCAGAGCCAGTGTCTGTTCCAGAGCCAGTGTCTGTTCCAGAACCAGTGTCTGTTCCAGAGCCAGTGTCTGTTCCAGAGCCAGTGTCTGTTCCAGAGCCAGTGTCTGTTCCAGAGCCAGTGTCTGTTCCAGAGCCAGTGTCTGTTCCAGAGCCAGTGTCTGTTCCAGAGCCAGTGTCTGTTCCAGAGCCAGTGCCTGTTCCAGAGCCAGTGCCTGTTCCAGAGCCAGTGTTTGTTTCTGTGTTTGTGTCTGTTTTTGTGACTATTACAGTTCTTGTGGCTGTTCCTGAGCCGGTGTCTGCTGTTCCTGAGCCGGTGTCTGCTGTTCCTGAGCCGGTGTCTGCTGTTCCTGAGCCGGTGTCTGCTGTTCCTGAGCCGGTGTCTGCTGTTCCTGAGCCGGTGTCTGCTGTTCCTGAGCCGGTGTCTGCTGTTCCTGAGCCGGTGTCTGCTGTTCCTGAGCCGGTGTCTGCTGTTCCTGAGCCGGTGTCTGCTGTTCCTGAGCCGGTGTCTGCTGTTCCTGAGCCGGTGTCTGCTGTTCCTGAGCCGGTGTCTGCTGTTCCTGAGCCGGTGTCTGCTGTTCCTGAGCCGGTGTCTGCTGTTCCTGAGCCGGTGTCTGCTGTTCCTGAGCCGGTGTCTGCTGTTCCTGAGCCGGTGTCTGCTGTTCCTGAGCCGGTGTCTGCTGTTCCTGAGCCGGTGTCTGCTGTTCCTGAGCCGGTGTCTGCTGTTCCTGAGCCGGTGTCTGCTGTTCCTGAGCCGGTGTCTGCTGTTCCTGAGCCGGTGTCTGCTGTTCCTGAGCCGGTGTCTGCTCCGCCCTGGCCGCCCGAGGGGTCTTCGCCGCCCTGGCCGCCCGAGGGGTCTTCGCCGCCCTGGCCGCCCGAGGGGTCTTCGCCGCCCTGGCCGCCCGAGGGGTCTTCGCCGCCCTGGCCGCCCGAGGGGTCTTCGCCGCCCTGGCCGCCCGAGGGGTCTTCGCCGCCCTGGCCGCCCGAGGGGTCTTCGCCGCCCTGGCCGCCCGAGGGGTCTTCGCCGCCCTGGCCGCCCGAGGGGTCTTCGCCGCCCTGGCCGCCCGAGGGGTCTTCGCCGCCCTGGCCGCCCGAGGGGCCGCCCTGGCCGCCCGAGGGGTCTTCGCCGCCCTGGCCGCCCGAGGGGTCTTCGCCGCCCTGGCCGCCCGAGGGGTCTTCGCCGCCCTGGCCGCCCGAGGGGTCTTCGCCGCCCTGGCCGCCCGAGGGGTCTTCGCCGCCCTGGCCGCCCGAGGGGTCTTCGCCGCCCTGGCCGCCCGAGGGGTCTTCGCCGCCCTGGCCGCCCGAGGGGTCTTCGCCGCCCTGGCCGCCCGAGGGGCCGCCCTGGCCGCCCGATGGACTTTACGTCTCGCCCTGGCCGCCCGATGGACTTTGCGTCTCGCCCTGGCCTCCCGATGAACTGTGCGTTTCGCCCTGGCATCCCGATAGACTTTGTGTTTACCCCTGGATGCCCGATAGATTTTTTGTTTTGCCCCGGTCCCCGGTTAAACCCTCACTCCTTGTTCCTGTCTCCCTTCATGGACCTGGCCCACCTTCCCTCCCCCTGATCCTCCACCGTTCCACCTCCCTCCTGAACCTCTTGTATTATATTGTGTTGTGTTTTCTGTGTTTCTTGTTGTGGTCATGGAGCGTCTGGTAGCCGCTCCGTAGAGGGGGGGTTATGTCACAGTGTTGGGTTTGTGTTCCCCTGATGTCCACTAGATGTCCTCCTTTCCCACGGTGTCCTTCACTTATGAACTACATTTCCCACGATCCTTGTCTCATCATTGCACTCAGCTGTTTCTTATCACTGATCATTACACTCAGCCAATTCCCCATTATCATTGTCTATTCCCTGTGTATATAACCCTGTCTGTTTCAGTATGTGTCACGGAGTCCTTGTATTATGTCCCCACACTTCCGTTATTTGTATCATACTGGTTCTCGTTTGTATTTTATGTTTTGGATTGCCTTATTGGACTTTTGACCCCTGCCTGGATGACTAAGAGTTTGGATTGCCCTTTTTATTAAACTACTGCTTTTGGATTTTCTGCCTCCAGTGTGTGTTCCGTGACACTGACTGGAACACACTCAGAGACACTTTACAGACACTGACTGGAACACACTCAGAGACACTTTACAAACCACGACTGGAACACACTCAGAGACACTTTACAAACCACGCCTGGAACACACTCAGAGACATTTTACAAACCCCGCCTGGAACACACTCAGAGACACTTTACAAACCACGCCTTGAAACACACTCAGAGACACTTTACAAACCACGCCTGGAACACACTCAGAGACATTTTACAAACACTGACTGGAACACACTTAGAGACACTTTACAAACCACGCCTTGAAACACACTCAGAGACACTTTACAAACCACGCCTGGAACACACTCAGAGACACTTTACAAACCCCGCCTGGAACACACTCAGAGACACTTTACAAACCACGACTGGAACACACTCAGAGAGACTTTACAAACACTGACTGGAACACACTCAGAGACACTTTACAAACCACGACTGGAACACACTCAGAGACATTTTACAAACACTGACTGGAACACACTTAGAGACACTTTACAAACCACGCCTGGAACACACTCAGAGACACTTTACAAACACTGACTGGAACACACTTAGAGACACTTTACAAACCACGACTGGAACACACTCAGAGACACTTTACAAACCCCGCCTGGAACAAACTCAGAGACACTTTACAAACCCCGCCTGGAACACACTCAGAGACACTTTACAAACCACGACTGGAACACACTCAGAGACACTTTACAAACAACGCCTGGAACACACTCAGAGACACTTTACAAAACACGACTGGAACACACTCAGAGACACTTTACAAACACTGACTGGAACACACTCAGAGAAACTTTACAAACCACGACTGGAACACACTCAGAGACACTTTACAAACACTGACTGGAACACACTTAGTGACACTTTACAAACCACGACTGGAACACACTCAGAGACACTTTACAAACACTGACTGGAACACACTCTGAGACACTTTACAAACCACGCCTGGAACACACTCAGAGACACTTTACAAACCACGACTGGAACACACTCAGAGACACTTTACAAACCACGACTGGAACACACTCAGAGGAACTTTACAAACCACGCCTGGAACACACTCAGAGACACTTTACAAACCACGACTGGAACACACTCAGAGACACTTTACAAACCACGACTGGAACACACTCAGAGACACTTTACAAACACTGACTGGAACACACTCAGAGACACTTTACAAACCACGACTGGAACACACTCAGAGACACTTTACAAACCACGACTGGAACACACTCAGAGACACTTTACAAACACTGACTGGAACACACTCAGAGACACTTTACAAACCACGACTGGAACACACTCAGAGACACTTTACAAACACCGACTGGAACACACTCTGAGACACTTTACAAACACCGACTGGAACACACTCAGAGACACTTTACAAACCACGCCTGGAACACACTCAGAGACACTATACAAACCATGACTGGAACACACTCAGAGACACTTTACAAACCACGACTGGAACACACTCAGAGACACTTTAGAAACACTGACTGGAACACACTCAGAGACACTTTACAAACCACGCCTGGAACACACTCAGAGACACTTTACAAACCACGCCTGGAACACACTCAGAGACACTTTACAAACACTGACTGGAACACACTCAGAGACACTTTACAAACCACGACTGGAACACACTCAGAGACACTTTACAAACACTGACTGGAACACACTCAGAGACACTTTACAAACCACGACTGGAACACACTCAGAGGAACTTTACATACCACGACTGGAATACACTCAGAGACACTTTACAAACCACGCCTGGAACACACTCAGAGACACTTTACAAACACTGACTGGAACACACTCAGAGAGACTTTACAAACACCGACTGGAACACACTCAGAGACACTTTACAAACCATGCCTGGAACACACTCAGAGACACTTTACAAACAGTGACTGGAACACGCTCAGAGACACTTTACAAACCACGCCTGGAACACACTAAGAGACACTTTACAAACCACGACTGGAACACACTCAGAGACACTTTACAAACCACGCCTGGAACACACTAAGAGACACTTTACAAACCACGACTGGAACACACTAAGAGACACTTTACAAACCACGACTGGAACACACTCAGAAAAACTTTACAAACCACGCCTGGAACACACTCAGAGACACTTTACAAACCACGACTGGAACACACTCAGAGACACTTTACAAACACTGACTGGAACACACTCAGAGATACTTTACAAACCACGACTGGAACACACTCAGAGACACTTTACAAACACTGACTGGAACACACTCAGAGACACTTTACAAACCACGACTGGAACACACTCAGAGGAACTTTACAAACCACGACTGGAACACACTCAGAGACACTTTACAAACACTGACTGGAACACACTCAGAGACACTTTACAAACCATGACTGGAACACACTCAGAGACACTTTACAAACACTGACTGGAACACACTCAGAGACACTTTACAAACCACGACTGGAACACACTCAGAGGAACTTTACAAACCACGACTGGAACACACTCAGAGACACTTTACAAACCACGCCTGGAACACACTCAGAGACACTTTACAAACACTGACTGGAACACACTCAGAGAGACTTTACAAACACCGACTGGAACACACTCAGAGACACTTTACAAACCATGCCTGGAACACACTCAGAGACACTTTACAAACACCGACTGGAACACACTCAGAGACACTTTACAAACCACGCCTGGAACACACTCAGAGACACTATACAAACCATGACTGGAACACACTCAGAGACACTTTACAAACCACGACTGGAACACACTCAGAGACACTTTACAAACACTGACTGGAACACACTCAGAGACACTTTACAAACCACGACTGGAACACACTCAGAGACACTTTACAAACACTGACTGGAACACACTCAGAGACACTTTACAAACCATGACTGGAACACACTCAGAGACACTTTACAAACCACGCCTGGAACACACTAAGAGACACTTTACAAACCACGCCTGGAACACACTCAGAGACACTTTACAAACACTGACTGGAACACACTCAGAGAGACTTTACAAACACCGACTGGAACACACTCAGAGACACTTTACAAACCATGACTGGAACACACTCAGAGACACTTTACAAACACTGACTGGAACACACTCAGAGAGACTTTACAAACACTGACTGGAACACACTCAGAGACACTTTACAAACCACGACTGGAACACACTCAGAGACACTTTACAAACCATGACTGGAACACACTCAGAGACACTTTACAAACACTGACTGGAACACACTCAGAGACACTTTACAAACCACGACTGGAACACACTCAGAGACACTTTACAAACCACGACTGGAACACACTCAGAGACACTTTACAAACCACGACTGGAACACACTCAGAGACACTTTACAAACACTGACTGGAACACACTCAGAGACACTTTACAAACCACGACTGGAACACACTCAGAGACACTTTACAAACCACGACTGGAACACACTCAGAGACACTTTACAAACACTGACTGGAACACACTCAGAGACACTTTACAAACCACGACTGGAACACACTCAGAGACACTTTACAAACACTGACTGGAACACACTCAGAGACACTTTACAAACCACGACTGGAACACACTCAGAGGAACTTTACAAACCACGACTGGAACACACTCAGAGACACTTTACAAACCACGCCTGGAACACACTCAGAGACACTTTACAAACACTGACTGGAACAAACTCTGAGAGACTTTACAAACACCGACTGGAACACACTCAGAGACACTTTACAAACCACGACTGGAACACACTCAGAGACACTTTACAAACCACGACTGGAACACACTCAGAGGAACTTTACAAACCACGCCTGGAACACACTCAGAGACACTTTACAAACACTGACTGGAACACACTCTGAGAGACTTTACAAACACCGACTGGAACACACTCAGAGACACTTTACAAACCATGCCTGGAACACACTCAGAGACACTTTACAAACAGTGACTGGAACACACTCAGAAAAACTTTACAAACCACGACTGGAACACACTCAGAGACACTTTACAAACCACGACTGGAACACACTCAGAGACACTTTACAAACCACGACTGGAACACACTCAGTGACACTTTACAAACACTGACTGGAACACACTCAGAGACACTTTACAAACCACGACTGGAACACACTCAGAGACACTTTACAAACACTGACTGGAACACACTCAGAGACACTTTACAAACCACGACTGGAACACACTCAGAGGAACTTTACAAACCACGACTGGAACACACTCAGAGACACTTTACAAACCACGCCTGGAACACACTCAGAGACACTTTACAAACACTGACTGGAACACACTCAGAGACACTTTACAAACCATGCCTGGAACACACTCAGAGACACTTTACAAACCACGACTGGAACACACTCAGAGAGACTTTACAAACCATGCCTGGAACACACTCAGAGACACTTTACAAACCACGCCTGGAACACACTCAGAGACACTTTACAAACCACGCCTGGAACACACTCAGAGACACTTTACAAACCATGCCTGGAACACACTCAGAGACACTTTACAAACACTGACTGGAACACACTCAGAGAGACTTTACAAACACCGACTGGAACACACTCAGAGACACTTTACAAACAGTGACTGGAACACACTCAGAGACACTTTACAAACCACGCCTGGAACACACTAAGAGACACTTTACAAACCACGACTGGAACACACTCAGAAAAACTTTACAAACCACGCCTGGAACACACTCAGAGACACTTTACAAACCACGACTGGAACACACTCAGAGACACTTTACAAGCCACGCCTGGAACACACTCAGAGTCCCTTTACAAACCACGACTGGAACACACTCAGAGACACTTTACAAACCACGCCTGGAACACACTCAGAGACACTTTACAAACCACGACTGGAACACACTCAGAGACACTTTAAAAACCACGACTGGAACACACTCAGAGACACTTTACAAACACCGAGTGGAACACACTCAGAGACACTTTACAAAGCACGCCTGGAACATACTCAGAGACACTTTACAAACCATGCCTGGAACACACTAAGAGACACTTTACAAACCACGACTGGAACACACTCAGAAAAACTTTACAAACCACGCCTGGAACACACTCAGAGACACTTTACAAACCACGACTGGAACACACTCAGAGACACTTTACAAACCACGCCTGGAACACACTCAGAGACACTTTACAAACCACGACTGGAACACACTCAGAGACACTTTAAAAACCACGACTGGAACACACTCAGAGACACTTTACAAACACCGACTGGAACACACTCAGAGACACTTTACAAACACCGACTGGAACACACTCAGAGACACTATACAAACCATGACTGGAACACATTCAGAGACACTTTACAAACCACGACTGGAACACACTCAGAGACACTTTACAAACCACGCCTGGAACACACTCAGAGACACTTTACAAACCACGACTGGAACACACTCAGAGACACTTTACAAACCACGACTGGAACACACTCAGAGACACTTTACAAACACCGACTGGAACACACTCTGAGACACTTTACAAACACCGACTGGAACACACTCAGAGACACTTTACAAACCACGCCTGGAACACACTCAGAGACACTTTACAAACCACGACTGGAACACACTCAGAGACACTTTACAAACACTGACTGGAACACACTCAGAGACACTTTACAAACCACGACTGGAACACACTCAGAGGAACTTTACAAACCACGACTGGAACACACTCAGAGACACTTTACAAACCACGCCTGGAACACACTCAGAGACACTTTACAAACACTGACTGGAACACACTCTGAGAGACTTTACAAACACCGACTGGAACACACTCAGAGACACTTTACAAACCATGCCTGGAACACACTCAGAGACACTTTACAAACAGTGACTGGAACACACTCAGAGACACTTTACAAACCACGCCTGGAACACACTAAGAGACACTTTACAAACCACGACTGGAACACACTCAGAAAAACTTTACAAACCACGACTGGAACACACTCAGAGACACTTTACAAACCACGACTGGAACACACTCAGAGACACTTTACAAACCACGACTGGAACATACTCAGAGACACTTTACAAACCACGCCTGGAACACACTCAGAGACACTTTACAAACCACGACTGGAACACACTCAGAGACACTTTACAAACCACGCCTGGAACACACTCAGAGACACTTTACAAACCACGACTGGAACACACTCAGAGACACTTTACAAACCACGACTGGAACACACTCAGAGACACTTTACAAACACCGACTGGAACACACTCAGAGACACTTTACAAACCACGCCTGGAACATACTCAGAGACACTTTACAAACCATGTCTGGAACACACTAAGAGACACTTTACAAACCACGACTGGAACACACTCAGAAAAACTTTACAAACCACGCCTGGAACACACTCAGAGACACTTTACAAACCACGACTGGAACACACTCAGAGACACTTTACAAACCACGACTGGAACACACTCAGAGACACTTTACAAACCACGACTGGAACACATTCAGAGACACTTTACAAACCACGACTGGAACACACTCAGAGACACTTTACAAACCACGCCTGGAACACACTCAGAGACACTTTACAAACCACGACTGGAACACACTCAGAGACACTTTACAAACACTGACTGGAACACACTCTGAGACACTTTACAAACTACGACTGGAACACACTCAGAGACACTTTACAAACCACGCCTGGAACACACTCAGAGACACTTTACAAACAGTGACTGGAACACGCTCAGAGACACTTTACAAACCACGCCTGGAACACACTAAGAGACACTTTACAAACCACGACTGGAACACACTCAGAGACACTTTACAAACCACGCCTGGAACACACTAAGAGACACTTTACAAACCACAACTGGAACACACTAAGAGACACTTTACAAACCACGACTGGAACACACTCAGAAAAACTTTACAAACCACGCCTGGAACACACTCAGAGACACTTTACAAACCACGACTGGAACACACTCAGAGACACTTTACAAACACTGACTGGAACACACTCAGAGACACTTTACAAACCACGACTGGAACACACTCAGAGACACTTTACAAACACTGACTGGAACACACTCAGAGACACTTTACAAACCACGACTGGAACACACTCAGAGGAACTTTACAAACCACGACTGGAACACACTCAGTGACACTTTACAAACACTGACTGGAACACACTCAGAGACACTTTACAAACCACGACTGGAACACACTCAGAGACACTTTACAAACACTGACTGGAACACACTCAGAGACACTTTACAAACAGTGACTGGAACACACTCAGAGACACTTTACAAACCACGCCTGGAACACACTAAGAGACACTTTACAAACCACGACTGGAACACACTCAGAAAAACTTTACAAACCACGACTGGAACACACTCAGAGACACTTTACAAACCACGACTGGAACACACTCAGAGACACTTTACAAACCACGACTGGAACATACTCAGAGACACTTTACAAACCACGCCTGGAACACACTCAGAGACACTTTACAAACCACGACTGGAACACACTCAGAGACACTTTACAAACCACGCCTGGAACACACTCAGAGACACTTTACAAACCACGACTGGAACACACTCAGAGACACTTTACAAACCACGACTGGAACACACTCAGAGACACTTTACAAACACCGACTGGAACACACTCAGAGACACTTTACAAACCACGCCTGGAACACACTAAGAGACACTTTACAAACCACAACTGGAACACACTAAGAGACACTTTACAAACCACGACTGGAACACATTCAGAGACACTTTACAAACCACGACTGGAACACACTCAGAGACACTTTACAAACACCGACTGGAACACACTCTGAGACACTTTACAAACACCGACTGGAACACACTCTGAGACACTTTACAAACACCGACTGGAACACACTCAGAGACACTTTACAAACCACGCCTGGAACACACTCAGAGACACTATACAAACCATGACTGGAACACACTCAGAGACACTTTACAAACCACGACTGGAACACACTCAGAGACACTTTACAAACCACGACTGGAACACACTCAGAGACACTTTACAAACACCGACTGGAACACACTCTGAGACACTTTACAAACACCGACTGGAACACACTCAGAGACACTTTACAAACCACGCCTGGAACACACTCAGAGACACTATACAAACCATGACTGGAACACATTCAGAGACACTTTACAAACCACGACTGGAACACACTCAGAGACACTTTACAAACCACGCCTGGAACACACTCAGAGACACTTTACAAACCACGACTGGAACACACTCAGAGACACTTTACAAACCACGACTGGAACAAACTCAGAGACACTTTACAAACACCGACTGGAACACACTCTGAGACACTTTACAAACACCGACTGGAACACACTCAGAGACACTTTACAAACCACGCCTGGAACACACTCAGAGACACTATACAAACCATGACTGGAACACACTCAGAGACACTTTACAAACCACGACTGGAACACACTCAGAGACACTTTACAAACACTGACTGGAACACACTCAGAGACACTTTACAAACCACGACTGGAACACACTCAGAGACACTTTACAAACCACGACTGGAACAAACTCAGAGACACTTTACAAACACCGACTGGAACACACTCTGAGACACTTTACAAACACCGACTGGAACACACTCAGAGACACTTTACAAACCACGCCTGGAACACACTCAGAGACACTATACAAACCATGACTGGAACACACTCAGAGACACTTTACAAACCACGACTGGAACACACTCAGAGACACTTTACAAACACTGACTGGAACACACTCAGAGACACTTTACAAACCACGACTGGAACACACTCAGAGACACTTTACAAACACTGACTGGAACACACTCAGAGACACTTTACAAACCACGCCTGGAACACACTAAGAGTCACTTTACAAACCACGCCTGGAACACACTCAGAGACACTTTACAAACACCGACTGGAACACACTCAGAGACACTTTACAAACCATGACTGGAACACACTCAGAGACACTTTACAAACACTGACTGCAACACACTCAGAGAGACTTTACAAACACCGACTGGAACACACTCAGAGACACTTTACAAACCACGACTGGAACACACTCAGAGACACTTTACAAACACTGACTGGAACACACTCAGAGACACTTTACAAACCACGCCTGGAACACACTCAGAGACACTTTACAAACACTGACTGGAACACACTCAGAGAGACTTTACAAACACCGACTGGAACACACTCAGAGACACTTTACAAACCACGACTGGAACACACTCAGAGACACTTTACAAACCACGACTGGAACACACTCAGAGACACTTTACAAACACCGACTGGAACACACTCAGAGACACTTTACAAACCACGCCTGGAACATACTCAGAGACACTTTACAAACCATGTCTGGAACACACTAAGAGACACTTTACAAACCACGACTGGAACACACTCAGAAAAACTTTACAAACCACGCCTGGAACACACTCAGAGACACTTTACAAACCACGACTGGAACACACTCAGAGACACTTTACAAACCACGACTGGAACACACTCAGAGACACTTTACAAACCACGACTGGAACACACTCAGAGACACTTTACAAACCACGACTGGAACACACTCAGAGACACTTTACAAACCACGCCTGGAACACACTCAGAGACACTTTACAAACCACGACTGGAACACATTCAGAGACACTTTACAAACCACGACTGGAACACACTCAGAGACACTTTACAAACCACGCCTGGAACACACTCAGAGACACTTTACAAACCACGACTGGAACACACTCAGAGACACTTTACAAACCACGACTGGAACACACTCAGAGACACTTTACAAACACCGACTGGAACACACTCTGAGACACTTTACAAACACCGACTGGAACACACTCAGAGACACTTTACAAACCACGCCTGGAACACACTCAGAGACACTTTACAAACAGTGACTGGAACACGCTCAGAGACACTTTACAAACCACGCCTGGAACACACTAAGAGACACTTTACAAACCACGACTGGAACACACTCAGAAAAACTTTACAAACCACGCCTGGAACACACTCAGAGACACTTTACAAACCACGACTGGAACACACTCAGAGACACTTTACAAACCACGACTGGAACACACTCAGAGACACTTTACAAACACTGACTGGAACACACTCAGAGACACTTTACAAACCACGACTGGAACACACTCAGAGGAACTTTACAAACCACGACTGGAACACACTCAGAGACACTTTACAAACACTGACTGGAACACACTCAGAGACACTTTACAAACCACGACTGGAACACACTCAGAGACACTTTACAAACACTGACTGGAACACACTCAGAGACACTTTACAAACCACGACTGGAACACACTCAGAGGAACTTTACAAACCACGACTGGAACACACTCAGAGACACTTTACAAACCACGCCTGGAACACACTCAGAGACACTTTACAAACACTGACTGGAACACACTCAGAGAGACTTTACAAACACCGACTGGAACACACTCAGAGACACTTTACAAACCATGCCTGGAACACACTCAGAGACACTTTACAAACACTGACTGGAACACACTCAGAGAGACTTTACAAACACCGACTGGAACACACTCAGAGACACTTTACAAACCATGCCTGGAACACACTCAGAGACACTTTACAAACCACGACTGGAACACACTCAGAGAGACTTTACAAACCATGCCTGGAACACACTCAGAGACACTTTACAAACCATGCCTGGAACACACTCAGAGACACTTTACAAACCACGCCTGGAGCACACTCAGAGACACTTTACAAACACTGACTGGAACACACTCAGAGAGACTTTACAAACCACGACTGGAACTCACTCAGAGACACTTTACAAACCATGCCTGGAACACACTCAGAGACACTTTACAAACACTGACTGGAACACACTCAGAGAGACTTTACAAACACCGACTGGAACACACTCAGAGACACTTTACAAACCATGCCTGGAACACACTCAGAGACACTTTACAAACACTGACTGGAACACACTCAGAGAGACTTTACAAACACCGACTGGAACACACTCAGAGACACTTTACAAACCATGCCTGGAACACACTCAGAGACACTTTACAAACCACACCTGGAACACACTCAGAGACACTTTAAAAACCACGCCTGGAACACACTCAGAGACACTTTACAAACACTGACTGGAACACACTCAGAGACACTTTAAAAACCACGACTGGAACACACTCAGAGACACTTTACAAACCACGACTGGAACACACTCAGAGACACTTTACAAACACAGACTGGAACACCCTCAGAGACACTTTACAAACCACGCCTGGAACACACTCAGAGACACTTTACAAACACTGACTGGAACACACTTAGAGACACTTTACAAACCACACCTGGAACACACTCAGAGACACTTTAAAAACCACGCCTGGAACACACTCAGAGACACTTTACAAACACTGACTGGAACACACTCAGAGACACTTTACAAACCACGACTGGAACACACTCAGAGACACTTTACAAACACCGACTGGAACACACTCAGAGACACTTTACAAACACAGACTGGAACACACTCAGAGACACTTTACAAACACAGACTGGAACACACTCAGAGACACTTTACAAACCACGACTGGAACACACTCAGAGACACTTTACAAACCACGACTGGAACACACTCAGAGACACTTTACAAACACAGATTGGAACACACTCAGAGACACTTTACAAACCACGACTGGAACACACTCAGAGACACTTTACAAACACTGACTGGAACACACTCAGAGACACTTTACAAACCACGACTGGAACACACTCAGAGACACTTTACAAACCACGACTGGAACACACTCAGAGACACTTTACAAACCACGACTGGAACACACTCAGAGACACTTTACAAACCACGACTGGAACACACTCAGAGACACTTTACAAACCACGACTGGAACACACTCAGAGACACTTTACAAACCACGACTGGAACACACTCAGAGACACTTTACAAACCACGACTGGAACACACTAAGAGACACTTTACAAACCACGACTGGAACACACTCAGAGACACTTTACAAACCACGACTGGAACACACTCAGAGACACTTTACAAACACTGACTGGAACACACTCAGAGACACTTTACAAACCATGACTGGAACACACTCAGAGACACTTTACAAACCACGCCTGGAACACACTCAGAGACACTTTACAAACACTGACTGGAACACACTCAGAGACACTTTACAAACCATGACTGGAACACACTCAGAGACACTTTACAAACCACGCCTGGAACACACTCAGAGACACTTTACAAACCACGACTGGAACACACTCGGAGACACTTTACAAACCATGACTGGAACACACTCAGAGACACTTTACAAACCACGACTGGAACACACTCAGAGACACTTTACAAACACTGACTGGAACACACTCAGAGACACTTTACAAACCACGCCTGGAACACACTAAGAGACACTTTACAAACCACGACTGGAACACACTCAGAGACACTTTACAAACCACGACTGGAACACACTCAGAGACACTTTACAAACACTGACTGGAACACACTCAGAGACACTTTACAAACCACGCCTGGAACACACTCAGAGACACTTTACAAACACTGACTGGAACACACTCAGAGACACTTTACAAACCACGCCTGGAACACACTCAAAGTAACTTTACAAAGCACGACTGGAACACACTCAGAGACACTTTACAAACCACGACTGGAACACACTCAGAGACACTTTACAAACACCGACTGGAACACACTCTGAGACACTTTACAAACACCGACTGGAACATACTAAGAGACACTTTACAAACACCGACTGGAACATACTAAGAGACACTTTACAAACCACGACTGGAACACACTCAGAAAAACTTTACAAACCACGCCTGGAACACACTCAGAGACACTTTACAAACCACGACTGGAACACACTCAGAGACACTTTACAAACCACGCCTGGAACACACTCAGAGACACTTTACAAACCACGACTGGAACACACTCAGAGACACTTTACAAACCACGACTGGAACACACTCAGAGACACTTTACAAACCACGACTGGAACACACTCAGAGACACTTTACAAACCACGCCTGGAACACACTCAGAGACACTTTACAAACCACGCCTGGAACATACTCAGAGACACTTTACAAACCACGCCTGGAACACACTAAGAGACACTTTACAAACCACGACTGGAACACACTCAGAAAAACTTTACAAACCACGCCTGGAACACACTCAGAGACACTTTACAAACCATGCCTGGAATACACTCAGAGACACTTTACAAACACTGACTGGAACACACTCAGAGACACTTTACAAACCACGACTGGAACACACTCAGAGACACTTTACAAACCACGCCTGGAACACACTCAGAGACACTTTACAAATCACGACTGGAACACACTCAGAGACACCTTACAAACCACGCCTGGAACACACTAAGAGACACTTTACAAACCACGACTGGAACACACTCAGAAAAACTTTACAAACCACGCCTGGAACACACTCAGAGACACTTTACAAACCACGACTGGAACACACTCAGAGACACTTTACAAACCACGACTGGAACACACTCAGAGACACTTTACAAACCACGACTGGAACACACTCAGAGACACTTTACAAACCACGACTGGAACACACTCAGAGACACTTTACAAACCACGACTGGAACACACTCAGAGACACTTTACAAACAGTGACTGGAACACGCTCAGAGACACTTTACAAACCACGCCTGGAACACACTAAGAGACACTTTACAAACCACGACTGGAACACACTCAGAAAAACTTTACAAACCACGCCTGGAACACACTCAGAGACACTTTACAAACGACGACTGGAACACACTCAGAGACACTTTACAAACCACGACTGGAACACACTCAGAGACACTTTACAAACACTGACTGGAACACACTCAGAGACACTTTACAAACCACGACTGGAACACACTCAGAGGAACTTTACAAACCACGACTGGAACACACTCAGAGACACTTTACAAACCACGCCTGGAACACACTCAGAGACACTTTACAAACACTGACTGGAACACACTCAGAGAGACTTTACAAACACCGACTGGAACACACTCAGAGACACTTTACAAACCATGCCTGGAACACACTCAGAGACACTTTACAAACACTGACTGGAACACACTCTGAGAGACTTTACAAACACCGACTGGAACACACTCAGAGACACTTTACAAACCATGCCTGGAACACACTCAGACACACTTTACAAACCACGACTGGAACACACTCAGAGACACTTTACAAACACTGACTGGAACACACTCAGAGAGACTTTACAAACCATGCCTGGAACACACTCAGAGACACTTTACAAACACTGACTGGAACACACTCAGAGAGACTTTACAAACCACGACTGGAACTCACTCAGAGACACTTTACAAACCATGCCTGGAACACACTCAGAGACACTTTACAAACACTGACTGGAACACACTCAGAGAGACTTTACAAACACCGACTGGAACACACTCAGAGACACTTTACAAACCATGCCTGGAACACACTCAGAGACACTTTACAAACACTGACTGGAACACACTCAGAGAGACTTTACAAACACCGACTGGAACACACTCAGAGACACTTTACAAACCATGCCTGGAACACACTCAGAGACACTTTACAAACAGTGACTGGAACACACTCAGAGACACTTTACAAACCACGCCTGGAACACACTAAGAGACACTTTACAAACCACGACTGGAACACACTCAGAAAAACTTTACAAACCACGCCTGGAACACACTCAGAGACACTTTACAAACCACGACTGGAACACACTCAGAGACACTTTACAAACCACGACTGGAACACACTCAGAGACACTTTACAAGCCACGCCTGGAACACACTCAGAGTCCCTTTACAAACCACGACTGGAACACACTCAGAGACACTTTACAAACCACGCCTGGAACACACTCAGAGACACTTTACAAACCACGACTGGAACACACTCAGAGACACTTTAAAAACCACGACTGGAACACACTCAGAGACACTTTACAAACACCGACTGGAACACACTCAGAGACACTTTACAAAGCACGCCTGGAACATACTCAGAGACACTTTACAAACCATGCCTGGAACACACTAAGAGACACTTTACAAATCACGACTGGAACACACTCAGAAAAACTTTACAAACCACGCCTGGAACACACTCAGAGACACTTTACAAACCACGACTGGAACACACTCAGAGACACTTTACAAACCACGACTGGAACACACTCAGAGACACTTTACAAACCACGACTGGAACACACTCAGAGACACTTTACAAACCACGACTGGAACACACTCAGAGACACTTTACAAACCACGCCTGGAACACACTCAGAGACACTTTACAAACCACGACTGGAACACATTCAGAGACACTTTACAAACCACGACTGGAACACACTCAGAGACACTTTACAAACCACGCCTGGAACACACTCAGAGACACTTTACAAACCACGACTGGAACACACTCAGAGACACTTTACAAACCACGACTGGAACACACTCAGCGACACTTTACAAACACCGACTGGAACACACTCTGAGACACTTTACAAACACCGACTGGAACACACTCAGAGACACTTTACAAACCACGCCTGGAACACACTCAGAGACACTATACAAACCATGACTGGAACACACTCAGAGACACTTTACAAACCACGACTGGAACACACTCAGAGACACTTTACAAACCACGACTGGAACACACTCAGAGACACTTTACAAACACCGACTGGAACACACTCTGAGACACTTTACAAACACCGACTGGAACACACTCAGAGACACTTTACAAACCACGCCTGGAACACACTCAGAGACACTATACAAACCATGACTGGAACACATTCAGAGACACTTTACAAACCACGACTGGAACACACTCAGAGACACTTTACAAACCACGCCTGGAACACACTCAGAGACACTTTACAAACCACGACTGGAACACACTCAGAGACACTTTACAAACACTGACTGGAACACACTCAGAGACACTTTACAAACCACGACTGGAACACACTCAGAGGAACTTTACAAACCACGACTGGAACACACTCAGAGACACTTTACAAACACTGACTGGAACACACTCAGAGAGACTTTACAAACACCGACTGGAACACACTCAGAGACACTTTACAAACCATGCCTGGAACACACTCAGAGACACTTTACAAACAGTGACTGGAACACACTCAGAGACACTTTACAAACCACGCCTGGAACACACTAAGAGACACTTTACAAACCACGACTGGAACACACTCAGAAAAACTTTACAAACCACGCCTGGAACACACTCAGAGACACTTTACAAACCACGACTGGAACACACTCAGAGACACTTTACAAACCACGACTGGAACATACTCAGAGACACTTTACAAACCACGCCTGGAACACACTCAGAGACACTTTACAAACCACGACTGGAACACACTCAGAGACACTTTACAAACCACGCCTGGAACACACTCAGAGACACTTTACAAACCACGACTGGAACACACTCAGAGACACTTTACAAACCACGACTGGAACACACTCAGAGACACTTTACAAACACCGACTGGAACACACTCAGAGACACTTTACAAACCACGCCTGGAACATACTCAGAGACACTTTACAAACCATGTCTGGAACACACTAAGAGACACTTTACAAACCACGACTGGAACACACTCAGAAAAACTTTACAAACCACGCCTGGAACACACTCAGAGACACTTTACAAACCACGACTGGAACACACTCAGAGACACTTTACAAACCACGACTGGAACACACTCAGAGACACTTTACAAACCACGACTGGAACACACTCAGAGACACTTTACAAACCACGACTGGAACACACTCAGAGACACTTTACAAACCACGCCTGGAACACACTCAGAGACACTTTACAAACCACGACTGGAACACATTCAGAGACACTTTACAAACCACGACTGGAACACACTCAGAGACACTTTACAAACCACGCCTGGAACACACTCAGAGACACTTTACAAACCACGACTGGAACACACTCAGAGACACTTTACAAACCACGACTGGAACACACTCAGAGACACTTTACAAACACCGACTGGAACACACTCTGAGACACTTTACAAACACCGACTGGAACACACTCAGAGACACTTTACAAACCACGCCTGGAACACACTCAGAGACACTATACAAACCATGACTGGAACTCACTCAGAGACACTTTACAAACCACGACTGGAACACACTCAGAGACACTTTACAAACACTGACTGGAACACACTCAGAGACACTTTACAAACCACGCCTGGAACACACTAAGAGACACTTTACAAACCACGCCTGGAACACACTCAGAGACACTTTACAAACACTGACTGGAACACACTCAGAGAGACTTTACAAACACCGACTGGAACACACTCAGAGACACTTTACAAACCATGACTGGAACACACTCAGAGACACTTTACAAACACTGACTGGAACACACTCAGAGACACTTTAAAAACCACGACTGGAACACACTCAGAGGAACTTTACAAACCACGACTGGAACACACTCAGAGACACTTTACAAACCATGCCTGGAACACACTCAGAGACACTTTACAAACACTGACTGGAACACACTCAGAGAGACTTTACAAACACCGACTGGAACACACTCAGAGACACTTTACAAACACTGACTGGAACACACTCAGAGACACTTTACAAACCACGACTGGAACACACTCAGAGGAACTTTTCAAACCACGACTGGAACACACTCAGAGACACTTTACAAACCACGCCTGGAACACACTCAGAGACACTTTACAAACACTGACTGGAACACACTCAGAGAGACTTTACAAACACCGACTGGAACACACTCAGAGACACCTTACAAACCACGCCTGGAACACACTAAGAGACACTTTACAAACCACGACTGGAACACACTCAGAGACACTTTACAAACAACGCCTGGAACACACTCAGAGACACTTTACAAACCACGACTGGAACAAACTCAGAGACACTTTACAAACCACGACTGGAACACACTCAGAGACACTTTACAAACCACACCTGGAACACACTCAGAGACACTTTACAAACCACGCCTGGAACACACTCAGAGACACTTTACAAACACTGACTGGAACACACTCAGAGACACTTTACAAACCACGACTGGAACACACTCAGAGACACTTTACAAACACCGACTGGAACACACTCAGAGACACTTTACAAACACAGACTGGAACACACTCAGAGACACTTTACAAACCACGACTGGAACACACTCAGAGACACTTTACAAACCACGACTGGAACACACTCAGAGACACTTTACAAACACAGACTGGAACACACTCAGAGACACTTTACAAACCACGCCTGGAACACACTCAGAGACACTTTACAAACACTGACTGGAACACACTTAGAGACACTTTACAAACCACACCTGGAACACACTCAGAGACACTTTAAAAACCACGCCTGGAACACACTCAGAGACACTTTACAAACACTGACTGGAACACACTCAGAGACACTTTACAAACCACGACTGGAACACACTCAGAGACACTTTACAAACACCGACTGGAACACACTCAGAGACACTTTACAAACACAGACTGGAACACACTCAGAGACACTTTACAAACCACGACTGGAACACACTCAGAGACACTTTACAAACCACGACTGGAACACACTCAGAGACACTTTACAAACACAGATTGGAACACACTCAGAGACACTTTTCAAACCATGACTGGAACACACTCAGAGACACTTTACAAACACTGACTGGAACACACTCAGAGACACTTTACAAACACTGACTGGAACACACTCAGAGACACTTTACAAACCATGACTGGAACACACTCAGAGACACTTTACAAACACTGACTGGAACACACTCAGAGAGACTTTACAAACACCGACTGGAACACACTCAGAGACACTTTACAAACCATGACTGGAACACACTCAGAGACACTTTACAAACACTGACTGGAACACACTCAGAGACACTTTAAAAACCACGACTGGAACACACTCAGAGACACTTTACAAACCACGACTGGAACACACTCAGAGACACTTTACAAACACTGACTGGAACACACTCAGAGAGACTTTACAAACACCGACTGGAACACACTCAGAGACACTTTACAAACCACGCCTGGAACACACTCAGAGACACTTTACAAACAATGACTGGAACACACTCAGAGACACTTTAAAAACCACGACTGGAACACACTCAGAGACACTTTACAAACCACGACTGGAACACACTCAGAGACACTTTACAAACCACGACTGGAACACACTCAGAGACACTTTACAAACCACGACTGGAACACACTCAGAGACACTTTAAAAACCACGACTGGAACACACTCAGAGACACTTTACAAACCACGACTGGAACACACTCAGAGACACTTTACAAACCACGACTGGAACACACTCAGAGACACTTTACAAACCACGACTGGAACACACTCAGAGACACTTTACAAACCACGACTGGAACACACTCAGAGACACTTTACAAACCACGACTGGAACACACTCAGAGACACTTTAAAAACCACGACTGGAACACACTCAGAGACACTTTACAAACCACGACTGGAACACACTCAGAGACACTTTACAAACCACGACTGGAACACACTCAGAGACACTTTACAAACCACGACTGGAACACACTCAGAGACACTTTACAAACCACGACTGGAACACACTCAGAGACACTTTACAAACCACGACTGGAACACACTCAGAGACACTTTACAAACCACGACTGGAACACACTCAGAGACACTTTACAAACCACGACTGGAACACACTCAGAGACACTTTACAAACCACGCCTGGAACACACTCAGAGACACTTTACAAACAATGACTGGAACACACTCAGAGACACTTTACAAACACCGACTGGAACACACTCAGAGACACTTTACAAACCACGACTGGAACACACTCAGAGACACTTTACAAACCACGACTGGAACACACTCAGAGACACTTTACAAACCACGACTGGAACACACTCAGAGACACTTTAAAAACCACGACTGGAACACACTCAGAGACACTTTACAAACCACGACTGGAACACACTCAGAGACACTTTACAAACCACGACTGGAACACACTCAGAGACACTTTACAAACCACGACTGGAACACACTCAGAGACACTTTACAAACCACGACTGGAACACACTCAGAGACACTTTACAAACCACGACTGGAACACACTCAGAGACACTTTACAAACCACGACTGGAACACACTCAGAGACACTTTAAAAACCACGACTGGAACACACTCAGAGACACTTTACAAACCACGACTGGAACACACTCAGAGACACTTTAAAAACCACGACTGGAACACACTCAGAGACACTTTACAAACCACGACTGGAACACACTCAGAGACACTTTACAAACCACGACTGGAACACACTCAGAGACACTTTACAAACCACGACTGGAACACACTCAGAGACACTTTACAAACCACGACTGGAACACACTCAGAGACACTTTACAAACCACGACTGGAACACACTCAGAGACACTTTACAAACCACGACTGGAACACACTCAGAGACACTTTACAAACCACGACTGGAACACACTCAGAGACACTTTACAAACCACGACTGGAACACACTCAGAGACACTTTAAAAACCACGACTGGAACACACTCAGAGACACTTTACAAACCACGACTGGAACACACTCAGAGACACTTTACAAACCACGACTGGAACACACTCAGAGACACTTTAAAAACCATGACTGGAACACACTCAGAGACACTTTACAAACCACGACTGGAACACACTCAGAGACACTTTACAAACACTGACTGGAACACACTCAGAGAGACTTTACAAACACCGACTGGAACACCCTCAGAGACACTTTACAAACCACGACTGGAACACACTCAGAGACACTTTACAAACCACGACTGGAACACACTCAGAGACACTTTACAAACCACGACTGGAACACACTCAGAGGAACTTTACAAACCACGACTGGAACACACTCAGAGACACTTTACAAACACTGACTGGAACACACTCAGAGAGACTTTACAAACACCGACTGGAACACACTCAGAGACACTTTACAAACCATGCCTGGAACACACTCAGAGACACTTTACAAACAGTGACTGGAACACACTCAGAGACACTTTACAAACCACGCCTGGAACACACTAAGAGACACTTTACAAACCACGACTGGAACACACTCAGAAAAACTTTACAAACCACGCCTGGAACACACTCAGAGACACTTTACAAACCACGACTGGAACACACTCAGAGACACTTTACAAACCACGACTGGAACATACTCAGAGACACTTTACAAACCACGCCTGGAACACACTCAGAGACACTTTACAAACCACGACTGGAACACACTCAGAGACACTTTACAAACCACGCCTGGAACACACTCAGAGACACTTTACAAACCACGACTGGAACACACTCAGAGACACTTTACAAACCACGACTGGAACACACTCAGAGACACTTTACAAACACCGACTGGAACACACTCAGAGACACTTTACAAACCACGCCTGGAACATACTCAGAGACACTTTACAAACCATGTCTGGAACACACTAAGAGACACTTTACAAACCACGACTGGAACACACTCAGAAAAACTTTACAAACCACGCCTGGAACACACTCAGAGACACTTTACAAACCACGACTGGAACACACTCAGAGACACTTTACAAACCACGACTGGAACACACTCAGAGACACTTTACAAACCACGACTGGAACACACTCAGAGACACTTTACAAACCACGACTGGAACACACTCAGAGACACTTTACAAACCACGCCTGGAACACACTCAGAGACACTTTACAAACCACGACTGGAACACATTCAGAGACACTTTACAAACCACGACTGGAACACACTCAGAGACACTTTACAAACCACGCCTGGAACACACTCAGAGACACTTTACAAACCACGACTGGAACACACTCAGAGACACTTTAACAACCACGACTGGAACACACTCAGAGACACTTTACAAACACCGACTGGAACACACTCTGAGACACTTTACAAACACCGACTGGAACACACTCAGAGACACTTTACAAACCACGCCTGGAACACACTCAGAGACACTATACAAACCATGACTGGAACTCACTCAGAGACTCTTTACAAACCACGACTGGAACACACTCAGAGACACTTTACAAACACTGACTGGAACACACTCAGAGACACTTTACAAACCACGCCTGGAACACACTAAGAGACACTTTACAAACCACGCCTGGAACACACTCAGAGACACTTTACAAACACTGACTGGAACACACTCAGAGAGACTTTACAAACACCGACTGGAACACACTCAGAGACACTTTACAAACCATGACTGGAACACACTCAGAGACACTTTACGAACACTGACTGGAACACACTCAGAGACACTTTAAAAACCACGACTGGAACACACTCAGAGGAACTTTACAAACCACGACTGGAACACACTCAGAGACACTTTACAAACCACGCCTGGAACACACTCAGAGACACTTTACAAACACTGACTGGAACACACTCAGAGAGACTTTACAAACACCGACTGGAACACACTCAGAGACACTTTACAAACACTGACTGGAACACACTCAGAGACACTTTACAAACCACGACTGGAACACACTCAGAGGAACTTTTCAAACCACGACTGGAACACACTCAGAGACACTTTACAAACCACGCCTGGAACACACTCAGAGACACTTTACAAACACTGACTGGAACACACTCAGAGAGACTTTACAAACACCGACTGGAACACACTCAGAGACACCTTACAAACCACGCCTGGAACACACTAAGAGACACTTTACAAACACCGACTGGAACACACTCAGAGACACTTTACAAACACAGACTGGAACACACTCAGAGACACTTTACAAACCACGCCTGGAACACACTCAGAGACACTTTACAAACACTGACTGGAACACACTTAGAGACACTTTACAAACCACACCTGGAACACACTCAGAGACACTTTACAAACCACGCCTGGAACACACTCAGAGACACTTTACAAACACTGACTGGAACACACTCAGAGACACTTTACAAACCACGACTGGAACACACTCAGAGACACTTTACAAACACCGACTGGAACACACTCAGAGACACTTTACAAACACAGACTGGAACACACTCAGAGACACTTTACAAACACAGACTGGAACACACTCAGAGACACTTTACAAACCACGACTGGAACACACTCAGAGACACTTTACAAACCACGACTGGAACACACTCAGAGACACTTTACAAACACAGATTGGAACACACTCAGAGACACTTTTCAAACCATGACTGGAACACACTCAGAGACACTTTACAAACACTGACTGGAACACACTCAGAGACACTTTACAAACACTGACTGGAACACACTCAGAGACACTTTACAAACCATGACTGGAACACACTCAGAGACACTTTACAAACACTGACTGGAACACACTCAGAGAGACTTTACAAACACCGACTGGAACACACTCAGAGACACTTTACAAACCATGACTGGAACACACTCAGAGACACTTTACAAACACTGACTGGAACACACTCAGAGACACTTTACAAACCACGACTGGAACACACTCAGAGACACTTTACAAACCACGACTGGAACACACTCAGAGACACTTTACAAACCACGACTGGAACACACTCAGAGACACTTTACAAGCCACGACTGGAACACACTCGGAGACACTTTACAAGCCACGACTGGAACACACTCGGAGACACTTTGCAAACACTGACTGGAACACACTCAGAGACACTTTGCAAACACTGACTGGAACACACTCAGAGACACTTTAC
This sequence comes from Siphateles boraxobius, assembly GCF_051911475.1. Lineage (NCBI taxonomy): Eukaryota > Metazoa > Chordata > Actinopteri > Cypriniformes > Leuciscidae > Siphateles > Siphateles boraxobius. Next base: position 982,203 of record NW_027508717.1, on the reverse strand, counting down.
AAACACAGACTGGAACACACTCAGAGACACTTTACAAACCACGACTGGAACACACTCAGAGACACTTTACAAACCACGCCTGGAACACACTCAGAGACACTTTACAAACCACGACTGGAACACACTCAGAGACACTTTACAAACCACGACTGGAACACACTCTGAGACACTTTACAAACCACGACTGGAACACACTCAGAGACACTTTACAAACCACGACTGGAACACACTCAGAGACACTTTACAAGCCACGACTGGAACACACTCGGAGACACTTTGCAAACACTGACTGGAACACACTCAGAGACACTTTACAAACCACGACTGGAACACACTCAGAGACACTTTACAAACCACGACTGGAACACACTCAGAGACACTTTACAAGCCACGACTGGAACACACTCGGAGACACTTTGCAAACACTGACTGGAACACACTCTGAGACACTTTACAAACCACGACTGGAACACACTCAGAGACACTTTAAAAACCACGACTGGATAACACTCAGAGACACTTTAAAAACCACGACTGGAACACACTCAGAGACACTTTACAAACCACGACTGGAACACACTCAGAGACACTTTAAAAACCACGACTGGAACACACTCAGAGACACTTTACAAGCCATTGGTAGGTATTTGTTCTTGTTTGTACATTTTTCAGTAAACAAGACTTAATATCTTCAGTCATTTTTGCTTCTCCAGTAAATGCATCTTGATTTAAGAATGTTTAGATGTTTATGCTGGAAAACAAGACAGAAATATTTTATTTTGCAGATGAATCTCACAAAAACGTCCTGAGATGAAAGAAATGTCCTGGTCACATTTTATCCACAAAATCAAGAGAATTTAACAATTGTTTATTAAAATTGGTATATGTTATTAAAATAAATTAAAGCCTATTTAAAATATGAAAGATTTGTTTGAGTAATGCACAAACAAATAAATGAATACATATTTGTAAATTACAAATAATGTTAACATTTGCTGTACTGTTTTTTTTATTTTATTCAACTAATAAAGCCTAAGTAATAAGAATACTTTTTCTTTTGTAATCACTACATTATTAATCTAGGATTTTTTTTTAAATTGTGAGATTATTTTTAAATGATGCAGTGATTATAAAAAAATGTATTCTTGTACATTTGTTTTGTAATCACTGTACATCTTTTTAAAAATAATCTCACAATGCAAAAAACATGCTAATTGTCCTAGAAAAATGCCTTGATTTTTTATAGTAAAAAAAAACAGGAACACTTCTTCAGATTCACTATTCAACACATACAGAAACATAAAAAAAAAGAACATAAAAAAGAACAAGTGCAAAAAAAAGGTTTTGATGGTTTTGATTGAATGAATGGTTTATTTAGTGCAATTACACTGCAACAAGCTGAATGCAAACCGTTCCCATCAGCTCTATTCAGATCAACAGAGACGCGTCATCAGCGCGGGAAACAACGATCAGCTCTACCCGAGAGAGACTGATGAGAACCCTAATGACGAGCTTTATCACGCATCCATCAGGTACGGCTCAATTAAAGAGTCATTACGGCAGAACGCTTCCTCACAGCTGCTGCGTTTCATTTGCATTGATGTTTTGTTTTACGAAGTTGCTTGAAATCCACGTTCGCCCTTCAGAGAAAGTTTGTGAGAGTGATCAGGGAAAGAGCACACGAGAATGAACACAATAATGGACCTGATCTTTTACTAAACCTATATACAGTGGAAAAAAAACATTGGGTTTTATTTTTTTTAACCAAACCATTGGGTTACACATATTGGGTCACTATGTTGGGTTGTTTTTTTCAAAAATGTTGGGTATTTTTTTAATCGTTTGGTAATTTCTAGTAATAACCCTGCTGTTGGGTTAAATACGTATGTTGTATGTACACTTGTGTGTTTTGAATTTATGTACAAAATTACATATTTACATTAAATCCTAGACTCCCCATTATTTAGTTTTTAATTTAAGAAAATGTATTTGTTGAGACATATTTATTGTTTTATACTAATAAACAATCTGTATATTGAAACAAAGTGTATTTTATTTATTAAAATAATGTCATAAATAAAAATAAATTGTTAAACTAACTGTTGGGTTACTTTTAACCCAATGCATTGGGTTAAAATAACCCGTAGTTGGGAAAGAGCTATATCACCCCATAGTTGGGTTACTCGTTGGGTTATTTTTAACCCAACATTATTAAGTGAGTACTGATGCTCACAAAGACATTCATCTGAAGCTCATAAGAGAAAAACCAAAAGTAGACATCATTGATTCGGTTTTTAACAATGTAGATTGTTTCAAAGCAGCTTTACAGAGATAAACATAAAATTTAAGGTAACAGAGATTGGTTTGGTTTTATAGTGGTTCTTGAATAATGTTTTTTCCAACTAAAGTTAGTTTTGATTGATTCACTTCCGTCTAAATGATCATTTGTTATTAAATTAGGGGCCGCTAAGACGACACCGTTCTCTCTAAACAGACTTTAAACGCGAACCTGTGATAGACGCTGATGGCGTTGATTCTATAGTTATGTGCGTTTGAATATATGTGCGCAGGTTTGTAATTTCTTACAAACCATGCCGAAACAAACTACTTGTTCTTGTCTATAAATTTTGATGCAGAATTTTATTTTATCTTATCACTTTGGGTAGGTACGCGAACCGAAAAATTCCACAACGCTTTATCTGTAGAGTGGTATAGGGATCCTCCATAGGGAGAGGCTAGTTGGCACTTCAGCACTGCATTGTCATCGGGTCCAGGCGAAAGTCCTTCGTCAGATCTGGAAACGGTCTGGATCCGGCAGGCTGTGGGAAAACCTTTGGATAAACAAAGACACTAAAATTAGCGTAGATGCCATTCTTCTTATGATGTAACGAGTACATCAGGATTTGAGGGAAGTGTTCCCAGTTCCGGCTGACCTAATCTAAGCAGCCTAATATTGAATAATAGAAGTCTATAATGTGTTATGTGAATGCTAGGTCAAAGAGATGTGTTTTTAGTCTAGCTTTGAACTGACAGACTGTGTCTGCTTCCCCAGACCATGTTCGGAAGATTGTTCCAAAGTTTTGATGCTAAATAGGAAAAGGATCTACCGCAAGCAGTCGATTTAGATATTCTAGGTATTATCAACTGGCCAGAATTTTGAGATCGCAATAGACGTGAAGGACTATAATGCGTTAAGAGCTCGCTCAAGTACAGGGGAGCTAAACCATTTAGTGCTTTGTAAGTAATCAGCAATATTTAAAAATGTATACGATGTTTAATGGGGAGCCAATGCAGTGTTGACAGAACCGGGCTAATATGGTCGTACTTCCTGGTTCTGGTAAGAACTCTAGCGGCTGCGCTTTGGACCAGCTGTAGTTTATGTATTAAACGTGCAGGGCAACCACCCAGTAGAGCATTACAATAATCTATCCTTGATGTCATGAACGCATGAACCAATTGTTCTGCATTTTTCATTGAGAGCAAATGACGTAATTTATATATATTTTTAACATGAAAAAATGCAGTTTTACAGATACTAGTCACGTGACTTTCAAATGAAAGATTGGTATCAAAGAGCACACCCAGGTTCCTAACCGACGACGAGGGCTTGACAGAGCAGCGATCAAGTGTTAGACGGTATTCTAGGTTATTACTTGAGGCCGTTTTTTGTCCAATAATTAGAATCTCTGTTTTTTTCAGAATTTAGTAGTAGGAAATTACTAGTCATCCAATGTTTTATATCAGTTATGCATTCCGATAATTTTGTGAATTGATAAGTTTCGTCAGGGCTTGAAGAAATATAGTGCTTAGTATCATCAGCATAACAGTGAAAACTATGCCATGCTTCCTAATGATATGTCCTAAGGGTAGCATGTACAGAGTGAACAGCAACGGTCCTAGTACTGAGCCTTGTGGTACACCATACTGAACTTTTGACCGAAAGTCAAAATATGATATGATTTAAACCATGCTAATGCAATTCCACTAATGCCAACATAGTCTATTTAAAAGAATTTTGTGGTCGATAGTGTCAAATGCAGCACTAAGATCGAGTAGCACCAATAGAGATATACAACCACGATCGGATAAGAGCAAATCATTTGTGACTCTAATGAGAGCTGTCTCAGTACTATGATACGGTCTAAATCTTGACTGAAAATTCTCACAGATATCACAGATTTCTTTCAAGAAAGGAACACAGTTGTGAAGATACTGCTTTTTCTAATATCTTTGACAGAAAAGGTAGATTTGAGATCGGCCTGTAATTGACTAATTCTGTAGGATCAAGTTGCGTTTCTTTAACAAGCTGTTTAATCATAGCCAGCTTAAAGGTTTTTAAGAATTAATGATATTAGAGGATCTATGACATCTGGAAGAATCTCTTTCAGTAGCTTAGTCAGTATAGGTTCTAACATACATGTTGTCGATTTAGATGAATTAACGAGTACCAAACGCTTCCACTAGAGGAAATTCGTCTCTCATTCATTTCCAATGCTCTCGTTTTTGATTTCGAGGAGCACAAGTGTGACTATTTTTTTCAGGACCATTAAACCTTTTTGATTGTTCTTTTTGTGTTCACACAGCAAGTGCCAAAACCTTTACCAAGTTTTGTACCATTCCAATGAAATTCGGAGAGAAAAAAAGTAACATTTTTCGGTCAAGATTTACCGAAGAGCACCAGAGGGTTCAGTGTACTCAAAGGAAGGTAGCATACATTTTGAAACAAGCTTCATGCGTATTTGTGATGCCTTCTGGTTATCTCAGTATATTTTCGAGCAGAACTGCAGTTACTCATCAGCTCAGTCTGTATCCCGATCATTTATTTATCAGACCATTTCTGTGTTTCAGTCTTATGAGCAGAGAGCATCAATAATGCACATATGTCAGCGAGTGTGAACCTTGCATGCGTGTGAGTAAATGGAGGTCTCTATATGATTGTATGTGGAACATATTTGCATGTGGCTCAGATCCTGCTTTGAAGCTGCTTATGTTTATTAAAAATGTGTGTGTTATCTTCTGGCTGGAAACTGCCATATAATTTGAATCCTTTGTGCAATTCGGGCTCAATCCCTCATATTCCCACAGAATTCAAACGGCAGCGTGTTTGCTAATTAAATATTTTGGCTAAATAATTGATTATTTTTTTGTTTATTACTGTGAAGCTGCTTTGAAACAATCTGCATTGTGTAGAGCGCTATAGAAAAAAAGCAGACTATTTGCTACCTTATGCCGAGTTCAGACTGCACGATTTTAGCCCCGATTTTGGCTCGCCGACAGGTTTTGAGAAATTGCCAACAAATGCCCTAAATCACAGGCAAATCGGTGCTCGTTCACGCAAGTGACAGTCACGCAGTGTGAATGAACAAAGACGCGATCTGAGAGAATCGCCGACGAGTCACAGACGCCCGTGAGATATTTGGCATGCTAAATAAATGGACCGGTTGGCGATTCACAATCCTGCTGTGTGAATGTGTTCTGACTGAAAACTACATCGGCGATGACCGACAGCCAATGAGAGCAAGATACAGGACAGTAGGCTGTTCGGGGAGGAGTTATAGACCAGAATATTAGTATTTTAATAGATAGGCCTATATTTACAATTATATCAAACAGAAACAAAGCACAAACATTTGCATGGCCAGCAGCAACAGCAGGACATTTGCAAAATTATTTATTTATCCCCAACTCTTTTTGCAAAACACAGTCCTTGCTCCCCTCGTCTTCCCAACCATTTCCTGCATAAACTGTTTATTTTTTATCATTTTTGCTACAAATCAGTGCACAGACAATTTGGATTGCAATCTTCTTGTAGGCTATCATTTTTAATAACAAATTCAGTGTCGCGCGAGAACTCCGGTCTCACGCAAGCGCGCGTGATCTTCCGTTATTTCCTTATCGCTTCTCGCGTTTGTTTGGTTGTGAAACGTAGTTTGCGGACCAGGCAGAAGTTGTCGGCGATTCTTTCATGCAGTGTGAAACCTCCTGTCGCCGATCCATGGTGCAGGGTGAACACAGCAGCAACTGAATGTTACCCCAAATAGTCATGCAGTGTGAAACAACAGTGACCCGATTATTTTGAAAATCGTGCGGTCTGAACTCGGCATTATAAAGAAAGTATGCAACTTTTGTTGGTCCATGGGTCATGTTTCTCCATCTCTGTTTCTAAAACATTAGGCAACATCCTATTAATTAAATCCCAGAATGCATTAGGACAAGCTCTGCAAAAGTAATCCATTCAAGAAGAATATTAATGTGAGACAAATACAAATATACACCCCTGTTCAAAAGTTTGAGGATGGTAAAAATTGTTAGTTTTTGAAAAAAGTCTCTTATGCTCAGTAAGCAACCACCCAGAACAAATATCTTATCAATGCTCTAGAACACCTTAGCAACACCCTAGCAACCACACATAACACCTTAGCGACAACCTAACAATGACCCAGAACACCTTATCGGTGCTCTAGAACACCGTAGCAATGCCCTAGCAACCACTCATAACACCTTAGTGACACCCTAAAGCAATCACCTAGAATATCTTATCAATGTTATAGAACACTTAGCAATGCCCTAGCAACCATCAAGAACACATTAGCAATGCTCTAGAACACCTTAGCAACACCCTAGCAACCACTCATAACATCTTAGTGACACTCTAGCAGTTACCCAGAATAAATTATCAGTGCTCTACAATACCTTATCAACGCCCTAGCAACCATCAAGAACACATTAGCATTGCTCTAGAACACCTTAGCAACACCCTAGCAACCACTCATAACATCTTAGTGACACTCTAGCAGTCACCCAAAATACATTATCAGTGCTCTAGAAGACCTTATCAATGCCCTAGCAACCATCGAGAACACATTTGCAATGCTCTCGAACACCTTAGCAACGCCCTAGCAACCACTCATAACATCTTAGTGACACTCTAGCAGTCACCCAAAATACATTATCAGTGCTCTAGAAGACCTTATCAATGCCCTAGCAACCATCGATAACACATTTGCAATGCTCTCGAACACCTTAGCAATGCCCTAGCAACCACTCATAACATCTTAGTGACACTCTAGCAGTCACCCAAAATACATTATCAGTGCTCTAGAAGACCTTATCAATGCCTTAGCAACCATCGAGAACACATTTGCAATGCTCTCGAACACCTTAGCAACGCCCTAGCAACCACTCATAACATCTTAGTGAGACCCTAGCAGTCACCCAGAATACATTATCAGTGCTCTACAAGACCTTATCAACGCCCTAGCAGTCACCCAGAATAGTAAGTAAATTTTATTTATAAAGCACATTTAAACATAGCAGAGCTATCCAAAGTGCTGAACATAGTAATAAAATAATAATAATAAAAACACAAAAACATAAAACCAAACCAAAAACATACATTGAAAACAGGGATATTAAGTATCAAAATGCCAGCGATTAGAGATACGTTTTCGATTTAGAATACATTATCAGTGCTCTACAAGACCTTATCAACGCCCTAACAACCATCAAGAACACATTAGCAATGCTCTATAACACCTTAGCAACGCCCTAGCAACCACTCATAATTAGCAACCACTCAGAGATTCTGCAGTTCCTGTCTGGCCGTGACAATATCGAGAGCAGATGTTATGAAGCTGCCATCAGATGTGTGGTCACACTTTAAGACGGCTAATTTTGGAGGCAGTCTGGGTAGTTTTCACCAGCCTCCGGTGATGTCACTTCCTTTAGTTAGGAAACAACAACGCTTAGAATCTGCTAGTGGTCGTAATTAGCTGTCATTCCTCCGCCTGTCAGTCAGAAACCGCCACGGGCCGATCAGAGAAACAGAAAGGTCTGACCGGGCCAATTTTAGTCGACCCCTTTTTGAACTGCATCTGTTTTTATTTACTCATCGCATTTTACGAATAATGATTCTTCAAGAGCACCAAAATGAGATCGAAAAAAGTTGATCATTTAAAGCAGTTTCACCGACACCAGTGTTCATCTTCCACAAAAGAAGTTCTATTTGCGGCTCAAGCCATGAAACTTTCAGGAGCTGCTGATTTTGATGTTGAAAATCAATAATCCTGTAGAGACGCCGGAGCCTGAGTCAGCCGGACACACATCGACAAGACAGATGTTCCCAACATTGACAAGACTTCATTATTCCTGCCAGCTTTCACCTCTGTGCTGACCAATTAACCCAACTCATTAGTGGGATGTGAGTCCTAAAGCCTGCTCTTTAGACTCATTAATATGAAGATTTCATGCAGCAAATCTGCAAGACTTCATGTTAATGTGCTATAAAAAAATATAGGTTTCACTTTATTTTAAGGTGTCATTGTAATAATAATTAACTACATGTACTTACTATAGGGTTAGGTTTTGGTTGAGGGTTAGTTGCATGTAATTATGCATAATTTATTGTTATTACTATGGTAAGTACATGAACAAGGACACTGTAAAAGAAAGTGTTACCCACTTAATTTTAATGTGTCATTGTTACAGTGTAATTATACATTTAAGCGCTGAGTAATATTAATTAACTACATGTAGTTACTGGTTAGAGTGGGATTAGGGTTTTGGTTGAGAGTTAGTTGCATGTAATTATGCATAATATACGGTTATTATAAGTACATGTAACATATGTAACAATGACACTGTAAAATAAAGTGTTAACAAAATATACATAGTTTCGAGTTTACCCTTTGAGTCACAAATGCTAACTAAAAACCCATGTTAGACCAACAGAATTTTGCCCAAATGTTTTCCCGACTCGTCAAACACATCCGTCTCAACAAAGCAATTTCCACTGAACACTGCGGCTGAAACTATATGGGTTTGTGAGTTCCCAGCATGCAGTGCGGCATGAATAAATCATGCCGTTACTGTTATAGAGTGCCGAAGTTATGACGTCACTTTGTAGGACAACTCGGAAGTTAGCGGTGCACGAGTTCCCTCGATCAAAAAGCTATGCATTTCCCCCATAGACTTTTGGAAAATCGCAAAAAATAAGATCTGTGTTCAAACAAAGAGTTGTGACCCTTACACGTTCTGTCTATCAAGATAATCTTTACAAGTTAATCCAAAATGTATAGATTTTGAAGCCTATATAAAGTTTAAAAAACCACAAGCAGACACAATAAAGTTTAAAAAACCACAAGCAGACACAATAAAGTTTAAAAAAAACACAATCAGGTTATAACTGGTGTGTTTTATGTCAAAAATATTTAGAGGTTTTGTTACCCACAGACCTAATTTCAGGCGATTTAGCAAAAACCCATTAAAAAAACCCATAGACTTTAGGGCGAGGGAACCGGAGGAACTCACTTCCGCGTTTTGGCCTACAAAGTGACGTCATAACTTGGGCACTCTATAGGATTATTGTTTTTCTGACTTTTGATGAAACTTTTGTTGTTGTGTTATGTCCTCATGGTAAGTTGTGTTGTGTTGTGTTATGTCATCATGGTAAGTTATGTGTTGCGTTGTGTCATCATGGTAAGTTGTGTTGATGTGTTGTGTTGTGTGTTGTGTCATCATGGTAAGTTATGTGTTGTGTTGTGTCATCATGGTAAGTTGTGTTGATGTGTTGTGTTGTGTGTTGTGTCATCATGGTTGGTTATTTGTGTTGTGTTGTCATCATGGTAAGTTGTTTTGATGTGTTGTGTTGTGTGTTGTGTCATGGTTGGTTATTTGTGTTGTGTGTCATCATGGTAAGTAATTTGTGTTGTGTTGAGTCATCATGGTAAGTTGTGTTGTGTTGTGTCATCATGGTAAGTTATTTGTGTTGTGTTGAGTCATCATGGTAAGTAATTTGTGTTGTGTTGAGTCATCATGGTAAGTTGTGTTGTGTTGTGTCATCATGGTAAGTTATTTGTGTTGAGTTTTGTCATCATGGTAAGTTGCGTTGTGTTGTGTTGTGTCATGGCGTGTCATGTCGTGTTGTGTTGTATCATCTTGTGTCGTGTCATGTCGTGTTGTGCTGTGCTCTGCTGTGCTCTGCTGTGCTCTGTTGTGTCGTGTTGTGCTGTCTTATGTCATCTTGTGCTGTGTTGTGTCATGTTGTATCATCTTGTGTCGTGTTGTGTCATGTCGTGTTGTGTTTTGTCTTGTATCATCTTGTCATGTCGTGTTGTGTTGTCTTGTGTCATCTTGTGTCATCTTGTGCTGTGTTGTGTCATGTTGTATCATCTTGTGTCGTGTCGTGTCATGTCGTGTTGTGTTGTCTTGTGTCATCTTGTGTCGTGTCGTGTCGTGTCGTGTCGTGCTCTGCTGTGCTATGTTGTGTTGTGTCGTCTTGTGTTGTGTCGTGTCGTTAAAGGCACAGTGTGTAAGTTTGTCCGCTAGAGGTATCATATTCAAAACAAAGGCGTGTCTTGATGACGCAGTGAAATAGCTGACATCTCTGGATTTAAACATTGTTGGAAACATTGTGATGATGTAAATACACAAGTCAACAAAATATATAGCATTGTTCTAGTGGTTTTGGGATAATTTAATGCAAAAGTCGTTCATATTGTGCCTTTAAGAGCTCGAATTTTTACATTTGTGGTTGCCGCTGTTCTTGAGTTTTGTGTTTTGAGGTCTATATACAACCTTCAAAATATAGCTACTAAAATAAAATTGTGCTGAACATGAAATCTATAATTGGCTGAACGAGGCATTTTGCATTTAGTGAATCTAAAGGCAAGCATCGCTATAACACTGCAAAAAAAGATTTTCTTACTCAGTATATATCATTAAAAATTTTAATGAAGTGAGTTTAGGCTTAAAACAAGCAAAAGCTTCTGCCAATAGAGTCAGAAAAATAATCTTAATTCAAATTGAAAACAAATGGAATTAATTTTGCTTATTTTTTCCCCCCAGAAAAAAAGACATAATATTTTATGCATTTTACTCTGCAAGTAAATGCATCTTGATTTAAGAATCTTTAGATATTTGGACTGGAAACAAGACAAAAATACTAAGTATGTAAATATATTTTTGCAGTGTACTATAGCACACACACATACACACACTCTGTACGGTGACGGATCTGAGACGCCGCACAGGAAACTGCCTCTACAGGAAGTCAAACTCACATTAAACACAGATTCCAGACAACCCTTCGCTTTTAAGATCTATTTTTAAGCGTGAAGGAGGGAGACACCGTTTATGACACCGTTTTGTGGTTCTCTGATCATCCGTTTCGAGTGCCAAGCAAACATGCAAATCCATCGTGACAGAGTCATTCCCTTCAGTCTGCGGGATTATTTCACACAATAACCAAACACGCTTTCAAGATGCATTTCAAGGAGAATCAAGATAGACATCAACTCTACAGACTTCTGTTTACTCACACAACATACACCAGAGCAAACTTACTTTTAAGATTGTACTTCTAAGAAAAGGGATCTATGATAAACATCTGCATGATCTAGGAAAGATGATCTGAAATAACTAGATTTTTACATTTTTTGAGGAAACAAGGGGCGTTTGCCCACGAAAAACTCACTGCTGCAATATTAGAGTGGTATGAGTGGTTGCTAGGGCATTGCTAGGGTGTTCTGGCTGTGCCAAGGTGTTATGAGTGGATGCTAGGGTGTTGCTAAGGTGTTCTGGGTGGTTGCTAGGGCATTGCTAGGGTGTTCTGGGAGTTTGCTGGGGCAGTGCTAAGGTGATATGAGCATATGATATGGCGTTGCTAAGGTGTTCTGAGTGGTTGGTAGGGCATAGCTAAGATATTATAAGTGGTTTCCAGGTATTGCTAAGGTGTTATGAGTGGATGCAAGGATGTTGCTAAGGTGTTCTAGGTGGTGCTAGAGCATTGCTATGGTGTAATGAGAGAATGATAAGGTGTTGCTAATGAGTTCTGGGTGGTTGCTAGGGCTTAGCTAAGCTATTATGAGTGGTTTCTATGGCGTTGCTAAGGTGTTATGAGTGGATGCTAGAGTGTTGCTAAGATATTATGAGTGGTTTCGAGGGCATTACTAAGGTGTTATGAGTGGATGCTAGGGCGTTGCTAAGGTGTTCTGTGTGGTTGCAGGTTATTGCTGGGGTGTTCTATGGCATTGCTAAGGTGTTCAGGGTGATTGATAGGGCATTTCTAAGATATTGTGAGTGGTATCTTAGGCGTTGCTAAGGTGTTATGAGTAGATGTTGGGGTGTTGCTAAGATGTTATGAGTGGCTGCTATGGCGTTGCTAAGGTGTTCTGGGTGGTTTCTATTATGTTGCTAAAGTGTTATGAGTGGTTGCCAGGGCATTGCTAGGGTGTTCTGGGTGGTTGCTAGGGTCTTGTCAGGATGTTCTAGTGACTATTTTTTCACTTTTTTTTCAGGGCTTGTACCTTGTAACCTATTTCGGGGTTTGCGTTCTTGAGTCGCCAGGCACTGCTGTTGTGCGAGCGACCGGCCGGAGTGCATTAAGGGTTTTCTGTTAGAACGGTGTCGTGTTAGCGGCCGCTAAGTTAATAACTAATGATCTTTACAACAGAAGTCAATCAATCAAAACTGTAATATCTTTGAAGAACATGAGGAGACGTTAGTAATCTTGTAAATCTTTACTGAACTCAAGGCAGCACATAGCACAGACCACATCTAGCTTGGTCAACTCCAGGAGAACACACTGGCCAGCCAAAAAACATATCCCAGCGAGCCTGGTCTGCCACTCGCCCTTGGTGATGTGAGACAGGGCCTCCTTGGTTGTCTGCACCATGCGTTCAGCTTGACCATTTGAGCTTGGGTGATATGGTGCTGTAGTGACATGTCGAATGCCGTTGCGCTCTGCAAACTCTTGGAATTCCGCTGAAGTGAACGAAGCACCATTGTCTGAGACTATGACGTCAGGCAATTTCATGTAGCAACACTTCCAATGGTGGTGGTGTAACAGCATCAGATGCCGGCAAGGGTAAGCGACTCAGGGCATTAGCATTGCCCATTTGTTTGCCCGGTCTGTAGCACAGCTCATAGTCGTAAGCTCCGATGATCAAACTCCAACATAGCATCCGTGGCGAAAGGATAGGCACTGGCTTGGAATGGTGCAGGAGTCCCAGCAGGGGTTTGTGATCTGTAAAAATCACGAAATGGTGGCCTGCGAGATACTGGTGAAACTTTCTGACTGCAAAAACAACCACCAATGCTTCCTTATCAATTTGGGCATAATTCCGCTCCGTGGTGGACATTGTTCTGGAAGCAAAGCAAATGGGCCTCTCCTGGCCATCACATTCCATGTGGAACAATAAAGCCCCAAGTCCATAGGGTGAGGCATCGCAAACCACTGCCAGGGGTTTCTTTTCATCATAGTGGACCAGCACTTTATCCATTTGAAGCAACTCTTTTGCCTGAGCATATGCCATCTTGTGCTTCGCAACCCACTGCCAAGTAGCAGATTGGTCTAGAAGGCGATGCAGGAGTTCCAGGACGGTGGCCTTATTGGGAAGAAAACAGCTGTAATAGTTAAGCAGCCCCAAGAATGCCTGAAGTTCTGTTTTGTTTTGTGGGGGCGGAGCTTTTTGGATAGCATCCACTTTTTCACGGGTTGTTTTGATGCCATCTTTATCCACTCTAAACCCCAAAAACTCCACTTGATTAGCAGCAAAAATGCTTTTCTCCTTTTTTAGTCGCAGCCCAGCTTCAGCGAAGCACTTCAGTACGGCCCGTAGCCGTGCATTGTGTTCTTCCATGGTTTTGCCGGAAATCAGGATGTCATCCAGGTATGGTTGGCCTCCTGGAATTCCTGCGAGCAAAGTGTCCATAAATCTTTGAAATATTTAAACGGCCGTCGACACCCCAAATTGCAAACGTCGAGCCCGGAAAAGCCCACGGTGAGTTTTAATAGTCAGTAAGTCGGCTGCGTCATCATCCACTGGAAGTTGCTGACAAGCCTGTTTCAGGTCAAGTTTAGTGAAAACTACTCCTCCAGCTAGCTTCGAGAACAGTTCAGATACTGTGGTTATAGGGTACACATCTGGCTTAACAGCTGTATTCACAGTACAACGGTTACACAGTACAAGTGGCTACAGCCACTATAGGTGTGGCCCACTTTGCATGGCGAACAGGTTCAAAAATTCCTTGAGCCACCAATTTGTCTTACTCCTCATCAAGCTGCGGCCGTAAAGCAAAAGGAACTGGGCGGGCTTTGAAGAAACGTGGAGTTACTGTGGAATCAATGTCAATAGAGATCGGGGGGGGGTCGGGTCCGGCAAACCCCAATGTCCTGAAAAACCTCTGAGTATTCAGCCAGTATTTTCTCCATGGACTGCAGCTGTACCCTGTGCACACCTTCCACTGATATTCCCAGGGCATCAAACCAGTCCCGTCCCAACAGACTAGTTCCCTGGCCCTGGATGACGAACAAAGGCAGTGTGTTTCGTGTTCCTTTGTATGGTACTTCCACAAATATTTTTCCTTTCACATCCAAGGTTGCCTGTGACCCCGGCTTAAGTATTCCATTGTTGCATGTATTTCAGGGGGTTGGGAGCATAGACATAATAAATACATAGACGCCCTATTGCCCGCTTTGTAACGTTGCTGCGATACGTCAACGCGTCCGCCATTTTGCGGAGGGCAAGACTGCGCTGTCAACAAATACAAGTAAACGTGTGAGCTGCGGTTTTTCTGGATAAAAGCAAAAAAATGTTATTACATTTATCAGCCGATTTCAGTGGTTTGTATGTGGTGTACAAAAAGTTTCATCTCCAGTTATTTAAAATCTCGATAGACTTATAAAAAAAATGTATTAGGAATTGTTAAAGCTCAGGCTTATCATGTAGGCTATTTGGCTTTTTATTCTTGGATAAGAATTGGGAAGACCCCCATACTGAGATTTAATTTATTGTTCACATTAAATGAAATAAAGTTTTCTTATTGTGGAAAAAACATTTTCTGTGATTGACCCGATTTTAGCAATAACAAAGATAACGGATTGTTCCTTTATGGTAATACATATGATATGGTACAACTGCAGTGAAATGCAAATAGTAAATATAAGATAAAAGTGAGAAGTAATAGTAAATTGTTTAGTCAATAAAATAAACAAACAGTATACAGCAAATAAAATAGTAATGGATAGTATAGTTATATAATATCATAAGTACAATAAAACAATCATACAAATATTGATAATAGCATATAGTTTATGTATAATACTATAATAATAGCAATATAATAAGAAATATCAATTACAGTATATAGACAGTAAAAATAATAAGTTAGTGACTATGATAGCATAACTATAATAGATTGATAATCGCAAGTGGCATAATATTATAATAACAATAATAATAAGAACAGCAAATACAATGTAATATCAATTGCAGAGTAATATAGACAATATGAAAAAAATATGAAACATTATAATATTGATCATTAAACTGACATTAGATTTGTCATTTTATTTTATGTATGCCTACATACAGTGAAGATAATGTATAAATATGCAAATATAATTTATATATTTTAAAATATTCCTACATAGGCTATATAAAATAAAATGACACAAACTTGTCTCTTTTTTGTTAAATTTCAGTTTTATTGATCAGTAATAGCCATCATAACAGTATAAGTAGCCTAAAAGGTATAAAAAGCTATACAAGACAAGAAATAAAGTAAACGATTCAGTCAAACACACAGCAGGATACAACGTTAAATAGCCTAAATATAAAGTTATGAAACTTTAGAGCGTCAGAAGCACTAGGCGAGGTAAGGCTGTTCCAGGCGGGGTACATGAGCGCTGAGCGCCCGGTGATCGCCTGGATCTCACAACTCCGAAAACGTCCGACTAAATTTTTAAATAGGTGCTATATTTTTAAATAAACCACAGATCTGAGCTTTAAACAACTACATTGTCGACTGAAAAACTATTAAGACCACATTTCGTGACACAATAACAGTAGTATTTTTAAATTTCGCGGCCTTTCTCCTCTGAACCTTACTATTACTAATTATATCATGACCAAATACAACCAGAAACAAATGTTCAGTCTTGCTTGTGAAAGGTAATTCCTCGAGACCTGTTTTCAGTTGTTTGGCGATTTGTGCAGCACACGAAAAGTGCATTTTTCTCTATTCCCGGTATGAGAGGTATGGGAAAGTTGCCCTCCGCAATATGGCGGCGCCGCTGACGTGCGCTCCAGTGGCCAATAGGGCGTCTATGTATTTATTATGTCTATGGTTGGGAAGGCCACAATGAGTGGTAGGTGTGCTCACTAATCAAGGAACAGGCCGCTCCTGAATCCACTTTCATTGTGTGTGCTTGTTTGGTTAGTATAACAGTGGCCAGATATGGCCTCTGCCCCCCTCTTCCTGATTTATTAGTGGTGCTGTAAATGGATTAATCATTTTGCTCTTTGTGAGTTATAATGTTTGTGTAGCGTTCTGCTGTGGTGCATCCGTGTCAGTACCGTGTTTAGTCTTTGTTAAACACACACGAGCAATGTGTCCTCTTTTTTTACAGTAATGCCGTACAGCAGTGGAAATCCTACAGGCTAGTGGGGTGTGCTGACCACCACATCTGAAGCATGTCTTGTCACGTTCAGGATATTCATTTGAAGCTGCTGTCTTATGAACTGATGCCTACGCAAGGGCTGCATAATGAACATCGTCCTCCAGCCGTGATTCGTTTTGATGCTGACGAAGTAGGCGAGCATTTAACAATGCTGTTTCAGCAGCCAGTGCCTTTTCTTCTGCCTCTTTAAATGTTAGTGTAGGTTCAGCAAGCAGGCGTCGCTGTAACGCTTCATCCATAACCCCGCACACGATTCTATCACGCAGCATTGCTTCTAGTGAATCAATCAAAACTGTAATATCTTTGAAGAACATGAGGAGACGTTAGTAATCTTGTAAATCCTTACTGAACTCAAGGCAGCACATAGCACATAGACCACATCTAGCTCGGTCAACTCCAGGAGAACACACTATCCCCCCCAAAAAAAACAGACAGGCCTTCCCCAGGCTTTTAGCCTCTTAAAGGAACCTCACTCTTACGATAGTCAGTCAATACATTACAAAAACTAACTTTAGCTGGACAATACCTTTATTCTAGAGCTGCTGTAAAAGCCAAAACAATCTCTGTTACTTTAATTTCCTATTATCACTGTAAAGCTGCTGTGAAATAATCTATATTGTTAAAAGCGCTGTATAAACGAAGGTGACGACATGATATGAGGCCAAATCAAAAGTTACACGCTGCAGTTTAACACTAATCGCAACTATGATCAATAATAATTCTACTGCATGACTAAACCAG
>NW_027508717.1:817500-957500 GCF_051911475.1 Siphateles boraxobius | reverse complement strand
CGGAGGAATATTGTCTTCTGCGTGTAATGTTTTGCTAGAACAGGCGGCAACTTATTGGTCATACTACGCTTGCCTTCCAATGCTAAAGCCAAACATCGCAATACTTGGTCATGGCGCCAAGTAAACTGACCTTGGCTAAGAGCCACCTTACATCCTGTCAAAATGTGCCTTAATGTGGCAGGTGATGAACACAAAGGACTGGAGGGATCCTCTCCTACCCAGAGGTTTAGGTTCTGCGGTGATGGGAGAACATCATATGTTGACCTAATAAGGAAACTGATCCTACTCTCTTCCATTGACCAAAGGTCTTGCCAGCCCATTTTTCGTTGTTCCACACTCTCCCATCTCATCCACTCTCCCTGCTTGGCCTGGGAAATGGCCTTTATACATCTCATCCTCTCCTCCTGCTTTCGCACCTCGTTGACTACCAGCTTCCTCCTTTGAGCTGGGCCTGCCTTGTGCCATTTAGGAGGAGCTAAACTGAGCCCAAAACCCCCTCTACCATGCTGTACCTGTCCCACGATATCCCCAATTTGAAGGTCAGCCTTTGCCTCTACTACAGATTTCTTTGCTGACCGCTTTCTACCAGGGGCTGCCTCCCTTACACATTTGTCGCGTGACTCTGCTAAAGTCATTTCCAGTCTGACCTTGGCACACTTAAACTCCTCGGTTAAAGCAGAGACTGGCAGCTGCAATACTCCTTTACTATAAAGTCCCACTCTGCTGAGGCAGCGTGGAACTCCCAACCATTTCCTGATGTATGAACTTATTAACGCTTCCAGCTTATCCACTGTTGTCAAAGAAACCTCGTACACAGTCAGTGGCCACAGCAACCTTGGCAGTAGACCAAACTGAAAGCACCAGAGTTTTAGTTTGCCTGGTAGAGCACAGCTGTGCTCTTATGCTCTTCAACCCTTGCACTGCTTGTCGTCTAACTTCTCCCACTCGAACTGTGTCCTTTAGATCCCCATCGTACCATCTCCCTAGACTCTTCACTGGCTTCTCAGAAACTGTTGGTATTGCCTCACCATTAATGAAGAATATTTTATCTATTACCTTGCCTTTAACTATTGAGATGCTCCTTGATTTAGAGGGCTTAAATTGCATTCGTGCCCATTCAATATTATCTGTTAACTTCCCCAATAACCGATTAGTGCAGGCTACCGTTGTAGTCATGGTTGTCATGTCATCCATGTATGCTCTGATTGGTGGTAGTCGCATCCCAGAAGCCAAGCGCTCTCCTCCTACTACCCATTTTGATGCCCTAATGATTACTTCCATTGCCATGGTAAAAGCCAGTGGAGAAATGGTGCATCCTGCCATTATTCCAACCTCTAAGCATTGCCATGTAGTGCTGAATTCTGGAGTTGAGAAACTAAATTGCAAATCTCCAAAATAGGCTTTCACTAAATTTGTTATTCACATCGGTACCCTGAAAAAATCAAATGATGCCCAAAGAAACTCATGTGGCACTGAACCATATGCATTAGCCAATTCCAGGAATGTCACGTGGAGCTCCTTCCTCTCCTTTTTAGCTGATTGTATTCGTTGCCAGATAACACTGATATGTTCTAAGCATCCTGAGAATCCTGGAATGCCCGCTTTTTGATCTAAAGTGTCAATGAAGCCATTCTTTAATAGGTAGGTTGACAATCTCTGAGCAATAATGCTGAAGAAAATTTTGCCTTCGTTTAATAGTGAAATAGGGCGAAACTGACTGATGCTAGTAGCATCTTTTTCTTTGGGTATAAAGACTCCCCCTGCTCGGCGCCATGATCTAGGTACAACCTGCTTTTCCCAAGCCACTTTTATCAATTTCCACAGAATCCTTAGAACTCCTGAAGCACTCTTGTACACTCTGTACGGAACTCCATTAGGCCCTGGAGATGATGAAGCCCTTGCCTTTCTCACAACCTGCTCTATCTCTTTCCATTTAGGTGCACAGACCTCCATTTGGTATTCTGGTGGATTGACAGGTGGGATGTCTGACGGAATTGACATAGGCTCATGCCTTTTTGCATCTGTATGCGTTTCCTCCAAATATCTCTCTAGCTCAACCCTAGATGCTTTTGAAGTGCCATTCTTCTCACTGGTGAATAACTTCTTTATGAATTTGAATGGATCTTTATAGAAATTAGCCCTCGCACGTTCCTTCTTTTTGTAGCGTTTCCGTAGGCGCTCAGCTCTGCGTAATGTTGCAAGCTTATCTTTTATGGCCCTTTGTAAGAGATTGAGTCCCTCCTTCTGACTTTGTTCCGCTCTTTTCCATTGCTTCCTCAGCTGTCTCCTTTCTCTAACTAACCCTTCAATTTTCTGCTGCCGTCTAGACAATCCAGGAGTAGTTTGTACTTTTTCCTTCCTTTTTTCCATACCAAACCTCTCACTTCCATATGCGTAAATGATGTCCCCAAATTTATCCAGCTTCTTTTCAACTGTACCAGTTAATCTTTCCAATGCAAAGCATAGATCTGTGTTTACCTTGTCCCATGCAGTTTTCTCACTAGCTCTTGGCCATCTAACTCCAGGCCTATGCCCGTTGAGGTTCTTTTCTCTCTTATGCTGGTTAGTCTGACCGGGTTCACAAGAATCAATGTGTTCATCACTAACTGTGCAAACCCTCATCTCCTCTATGACAGGGGTGCTGATATCCTGCGAACTGTGGTTTGCTTCCTGTCGCTGGATTTCATTCGACTGACTTGACTGACTTCGTAAGAAGTACTGACCAATGCGAGGCCCTTGTCCCTTCTCCCTCAAGCATTTCATTTTCCCTTGATGAATCTTCAAACTCCTGACCGTTGTAGCCTTGCTCCAGCCACAGACACAAGCTTGGAGTACAATGGCTTTGCTAACTGCTGAACCTGAACTAGTCTTTTGTGAAGTACTCTCCATACTCATATCCGTTTCCATTCCAAAGTCGTTAACCATGTTGTCCACCATTGAGTCATATATATATGAAATATATATTCATATCAGGTTCAAAGTAGTAATTAGTTCCAAAGTGGTATTTGTAGCAGAAGCGCAGTAAGCACAACACTTACCATGCTTTTACCACAGTATTTGCAGTTTTAATGTGTCATTTGTTGTAAATTCACAGTAACCACAAAATTTACCATGCTTTTACCTCAGTATTGGTAGTTTTATTGTAATATTTGTTGTAAATGCATAGTAACCACAACACCTACCATCCTTTTAATGCCTAATAATTTAAAATCCAAAAATTGTAAGGTAAATCTGTAATTTTTCCTTTAAATAATCCTATATATTATACATAATGATATTTTATTTTCTCTTTTTTCAGCTGAAAAGACCAAAAGGGCCTTTCGGACTCAGTCAGCTCATTATTGTTTGAGGAGAAGTAAACGGGAGACGAAAAGCTACAAAGGTAAATATTCACAATGGTATGTATCTCTCTAAGTCGTCCTCAGACGAGCCTTCCATCGTTGCCTCCAGGCATCCCGATTCTCCATGCATCCGGCCAGTTCGTTGGTGCTCTGGGCTCCTGTATCCCTCTTGAGTATGTCCACGTATGTTAGCGTGGGACGTCCTCTTGACCGATGGCCATGTGTTGGTTCCCATAGCACCAGCTTGCTGGCTGGCAGCTCGCGATGCCTTCGGCAATGTCCTGCAAGTCTCATTCTCTCATGTCTCATGTATGTGTTGGTTTTAACCTGTAATCAAACATTTTATCAATCATTTGTTGTTTCTTAAACCTTTTCTTACAAACCCCATAGCCCAATCAGTACAAACATAGTCTCTAAGTCTTAATAATTCACAAGATTTAACAAGTTCTCAAATTCATACGATGCTCATACATATTTGTATACTCGTACATAATCCTGCAGCTTTTACTCCTAGTGCTGTCATTGGCTACTGCCTCAATTCCTGTACATATTTATTGCGATATTTGCAAATCAATTGTGGATGCCCCACACACTGTCAGAGAGTTTATATTAATTGCATTGTATTATTTAAAATTATTACAAATTGGACCCTGTCTGTTGATGTTCCAATGATACATGATGTCTCTCCACACCGGATGACCTTCCTCTGTCTGTTTGCAAGAGTGGAAAAGCTAATCTGACTTGTCACACGACATCAGATACTCGATTATTTTGTCATGATCAGATCAGTTACACTGCTGATAACTGTCCCATTTGCATGTAAATCGTGTTATTTTTGCTTGCTATTAATGACATACTTTTAATCATGCCCACATATCAGTAAACTTATTACATACATGCATTTAACATTTAATTATGCAACACTCTATACAGAAAAATATCCTACAGTTATTTATAAACTTTCTTCTTGCTTGTAATGTAATAAAATTACCTTCCTTTCTGTCTTGCAGGATTACTTAATCCTTTTTTTAAGATCTCTACAACATCAAACTCAACAGCTCCTTTAAGAGCCGACCCTCACAAGAGCTACTAGTGAGTCTCAGCGAATTTTGCAGTGATCAGCCCTTCCCAGGTAAAGATCCTACAATATTTCAATCAGTATTTACTCATCAAATGCTCTCTCCTGAATCGTATGGTAAAATGACTTATTTATAACTGTCTTGATTTCTATGTTTTAAGAACAATAGTAATTGCACATAGAGTAAGTAGAGACTTTTTTTGTTTTACAGCAGAGAAGGAAGACCAGTCCTTATATCAACGCAAGCTAATCGAATGAATCCTTTGTTTCGGTGAGGAAGGAACATCCGGTGCCCAAAGACAGAAAGGTGCGCGTGGCCATTGGTATGCCTTGTATTGAAACAATGCTGTAATATGTAGGCTAGTACATCATTTGATGTTGACAATTTTACATTGTACAGGTTATCACTTGGTTATTGACCAAGTAAAGTTCTTGAAACAAGTGACAGAAGAGTACGTTGTCTTGAAAGAAATCAAGCATCACTGGCAAAGGCTCAAAGAGACCATGCCTTTCTAAAATATCTTTTAAAACAGGTTGCTGTTGAAATGGGTAAAACAGTTTTTTTTTCAGTACTTAACGTCTCAGGTTACGTATGTAACCCTGGTTCCCTGATAGGGAATGAGACGCTGCGTTTGAGACGCGGTGGGAACGCTCTGCGTGATTACGTCGTGAAGCACATGTAAAATCAGTCCAATGGAAGCCCGCTACGACACTATAAAGCAACCCTGAAATCAGACCGCGATAGCTTCTGAAAAACCTGAAGCAAGTCGATCAGGGCATGCAGGAAGTATGGCAGGCAAACGCAGCGTCTCGTTCCCTATCAGGGAACCAGGGTTACATACGTAACCTGAGACGTTCCCTTTCAAGGGAACTCGAGCTGCGTTTGAGACGCGGTGGGAACCCTATACCCACTACGCCATAATGACAAATTATGTTCTGTGTGAGGTCCTGCGCACACTAAGAAGCAAGCAACCTCGCCCCAGGAGTGGAGAGGTCAAGGTCATAAAACCTGACAAATGTATGCGGAGAGGACCATCCTGCCGCATTACATACGTCAAGAAGGGAAACTCTCGAAATTAAGGCCATAGAGGCCGCCATACTCTGAGTAGAATGGGCCCGCACAGCCATAGGTGAAGGCTGTCCGGCCGCTTCATAAGCCAATGAAATAGCCTCGACTATCCATTTACTCATAACCTGCTTAGATGCAGGGCATCCTCTCTTGAGTGACCCAAAACAAACAAATAGTTGCTCAGATTTACGCCACAGGGCAGCTCTGTGAACGTAGGCATCTAAAGCCCGGACTGGACATAGCAGGTTAAGCTGTTCCTGGTCAGGGGTATTAAAGGGTGGAGGATAAAAGGCCTGCAGCACTAATGGGCATCCAACATTCAGTGGGACCTTAGGAATATAACCCGGCCTGGGGTAGAGAAATGCCTTCACCATACAAGGTGCAAATTCCAGACATGAAGGAGCAACCGACAAAGCATGTAAATCACCAATTCTCTTGATAGATGAGATAGCAAGGAGAAATAAAGTCTTTAGAGTGAGGAACTTTTCAGAAACCTCCTCGATGGGCTCAAAGGGAGCTAAAGCCAGACCCTCGAGTACAATGGCCAAGTCCCAAGCCGGTGCTCTAGAGTGCAGTGCAGTTCTCAACCTCAATGTACCACGGAGAAAGCGAGTAATTAAAGGGTTTCTCCCAATAGAAGTACCCCCCAGAGGGGTGTGGTAGGCAGATATAGCCGCCACGTAAACCTTTAGGGTGGAAGGACATAACTTGGCCGAGAAACGGTCTTGCAGAAAATCAAGAACTGAACCAACAGGGCAGTTAACAGGATCTAACTGACGTTCAACACACCACGTGGTGAAAAGTTTCCATTTTAGCGCATTCAGCCTTCTCGTGGAAGGAGCTCTGGATTGAAGAATGGCTTCTACAACATCGGTCGAAAGACCGGTCTCCCTGAGCCTGGCCCCCTCAGAGGCCAGGCCCACAGTTTCCACAACTCCGGCCGAGGGTGAAATATCGTGCCTTGGCCTGAGACAGGAGGTCCACCCTGATTGGGATCTCCAAGGGGGAGCCGTCCAGAAGAGACACCAAGTCCGAGAACCAAACTCGGGTCGGCCAATAAGGGGCTACTAGTAGCAGACGAGCCCCTTCTCGGCGAACCCTCTCCAGAACCCCCGGAAGCAAAGATATCGGGGGAAAGGCGTACAGGTGCAGCCTCGGCCACACCTGCACCATAGCATCCAGACCGAGAGGAGCTGGGTGCGTTAGAGAGAACCACATGGGACAATGGGTTGAATCTGATGATGCGAAAAGGTCTACCTGAGCACGACCGAACTTTTCCCACAGGAACTCCACCACTTCTGGGTGAAGTCTCCACTCCCCGGGCCTCAGCCCCTGTCTCGACAGAATATCTGCTCCCACATTCTGACGCCCCGGAATATATACCGCCTTGAGCGACAGTAACTTCCCCTGGGCCCATAGGAGGATCTGATGGGCCAATTTGCAAAGGTGACGTGACCTCAGACCCCCCTGATGGTTGATATAGGAGACCACCGAAGTGTTGTCTGTGCGGACCAACACGTGATGGCCTCTTAGGTCTGGCAGGAAATATTTGAGTGCTCGAAATACCGCCATCAACTCCACATTCTTTGCGGCTGTGAGAATCGCAGAAATACGAGCAGGAGACAGGCGTGCCTGCATTGTGGTCGAATCCCAAATTACACCTAGAAAAGTGGTCCTCTGAGCAGGGAGGTCCTCTGGTCCTCTTTTTGGTGTTTAGCCGCAACCCCAAACTCTTTATGTGGGACAGAACAGCATCTCGATGCTGAACCGCCACCTGCTCTGACTGAGCTAAAATCAACCAATCGTCGATGTAATTTAATACGCGGATGCCCTGGAGTCTCAACGGAGCCAGAGCTGCATCCACGCATTTTGTAAAAGTGCGGGGAGATAAACCTAGGCCAAATGGAAGAACCCGATATTGGTAGGCTTCGCCCCCGAAAGCGAACCTCAGGAACCTCCTGTGATGAGGATGGATAGATACATGGAAGTACGCGTCCTTCAAGTCTATTGTGACAAACCAGTCCTCGGACTGAACTTGTGATACGATCTGTTTGAGTTTAAGCATTCTGAACTTGAGTTTCTGAACCCTGCTGTTTAACTGGCGCAGGTCTAGAATAGGACGCAGCCCTCCATCCTTCTTTGGAACAATGAAGTAACGGCTGTAAAACCCTGACTCTCTGCTGGGAGGAGAAACCCTTTCTATAGCTCCCTTTCGAAGAAGTGTCAGTACTTCTTGCTCCATTACCAGAGCCTGCTGTGAGTCCACCACCGTGGGGAGGACTCCTTGAAATCTGGACGAACGAGAACCGAACTGAATTCTGTAACCCTTTTCTATTATGTGCAGGACCCATAGAGAAATATTTGGCAGAAGTTTCCAAGCTGCCAGAAATTCCGATAAGGGAACCAGTCTCTCGAGACTGGCCTCTGGATTTGATTGAACAATCGTTTCGGCGCCCTGAAGCGGCGAACCGGCAGGGAACAACCGAACTGACCGTTCTACAACCCTCCTCAGAGGATTGCACGGGGACGCTGACACCTCGGTGCCCTGAAGCGGCGAACCGGCAGGGAACAACCGAAGTGGCAGCGCTGCGGCTCTCCTCGGAGAGTCGCTCCCCGGAGGGTGCCAAGGAGGGACGGTTCCTCGGAACCGTTCCTCCCTGGAGGGGACCACCCTCAGAAGCCTGATAGCCTTGGCGTCAGGACTTCTTCTTAGCCCAAGCTCTCCTAGAGATAACAGTCCTCAGATCTTGTCTACCCCTAACAGGTCTGGGCTGCGAGCGCAACTCAGGAACCGTAGATTGAGGAGGTGCCCGAGCGGCGACGCTCTGTTTTTGTTGAACTCTGTGAGCGGAGCTCGTAGACGGATGAGGCTGCTCAGACTTTATACTACGAGCAGCCTCGGGGACAATAGACCGGCGAGGAAGAAACCTCTGAAACGCAGCCGCTTGTTTCTTATTTTCTTGAAACCTATCGACGACACAATTTATAGCATCGCCGAACAGACTTGTAGGTGACAGCGGTGCGTCCAGAAGAACAGATCTATCTTTATCTTTTATTTCTGATAAATTTAACCATAAATGGCGTTCCGTGGCCACCAAGGCTGCCATAGAGCGGCCAACAGACTTGGCCGTCTCCTTGGTGGCTCGGAGAGATAAATCTGTCGTGCGACGCAATTCTCGAATCAGCACTAACTTCCTCACTATCGTCTATGTCCTTCAGCAGGTCAGCCTGGTACGCTTGGAGAATCGACATAGTGTGCAAACATGCTGCGGCCTGACCTGCTGCCGAATACGCTTTACCCACCAACAAAGATGTATTTTTTAATGGTTTGGTGGGTAATGTCGGGGCTTTCAGAGAAGAAGAAGACTCAGGGGAGAGATAGCTCGCTAGTGTGTCTTCAGCACGAGGCATAGTCAAATAACCATAATGATCAATCCCTTGAACTTTACTATAATTCTTAGTTTGTGGGTTATGCACTCTGAAAGACGCCGGTTTAATCCACGATCTCGAAACCTCGGCGTGGAGATCGGGAAAAAACGGGAGTTCCCGATGAGGAGGTCGTGATCTAGATGGTAAATAACGTTCATCTAAAAGACTCTTTCTAGATTCAACATCGAAATCATCGGCTGGCCACTCAATATTTAATTTAGTAACAGCACGAGATAAAACCTCCATAAGCTCCTCATCAGCAGGGGTATGAGCTGGCGAACACTCAATATCCCCCATACTACCGACATCCAGATCCTCAGAACTGGATAGCCGTAATATTGGTGCCTCAGCCTGGGAAGGAGAAGCCGCAGAGTGGGCTCCTTCCTGGGCAAAGACACCGAATCCAGTAGGTAAGGGCTGAGAAAGGGCGGGGCCCGTCTCAAACCCCGCTACTAGATCCATCTGCGAACCCCAAGATGAAATTCGACGCTGTGCCTCGGCAGCAGCGGGACCCGCACCTCGGGGAGCGCGAACCGAACCGTCCTCCTCAAAGAACGCTCGGCGAGAGCGGAGAGTTTTCATAGACAAACTCAAGCAATGCTCACAGTCAGCCCCCTCGAGGACTGACTGGGCATGCTCCACTCCCAAACAAGCAATACACATAGGATGTGTGTCCCCACCCGTGATATAACGAGGGCAGGGCACAACACAAGGTTTATAACTTTGCTTGCTCGCCATAGTGATATATATATATATATATATATATATATATATATATATATATATATATATATATATATATATATATATAAGGGGCTTGACAGACAACAATAAATAGACAAGGACAGATATACAGAGAGCGCTTGCTGAAGGTGCAGAAGCTATCGCGGTCTGATTTCAGGGTTGCTTTATAGTTTCCTGGTCTATGACGTCACCTATTCCATTGGACTGATTTTACACGTGCTTCACGACGTAATCACGCAGAGCGTTCCCACCGCGTCTCAAACGCAGCTCGAGTTCCCTTGAAAGGGAACTTATATTACAGGTGAAACTGGAAAAATTAGAATATCGTGCAAAAGTTCATTTATTTCAGAAATTCAACTTAAAAGGTGAAACTAATATATTATACAGATTAATTACATGCAAAGTGAGATATTTCAAGCCTTTATTTGTTATAATTTTGATGATTATGGCTTACAGCTATGAAAACCTTTTCACAATATTCTAATTTTGGGGTTTTCATAGCTGTAAGATATAATCATCCAAATTATAACAAATAAAGGCTTGAAATATCTCACTTTGCATGTAATTAATCTGTATAATATATTAGTTTTACCTTTTAAGTTGAATTACTGAAATAAATTTTTGCACGATAAAAAAATTGTTTGCTAAAAAAAAAAACACATTTTTCGAGTTTCACCTGTATGTGCAGCAATTTTATATATATATAATACTTCAATGTGTATAATATAATGTACTGACTACTGCTTTGTAAATTTAAATAAGGAACAGGCAACTCAGGCCCTTTTGCGTTCTCCTTTTTGAGGTGGAGAGTTTACATCAAACCCTAATTGAGCACATCTGAACATTTTAACCAAAGTCTCCAGGTTTACTTGTAGACATAGGCAGGAGGGTTTGAGGTTGGAGCTAAATCTACAGGACAGTGGACGCTGAGGGCCAGAGTAGCCCATCACTGCTTTAAATAACACACAACAGAAGCTGACCTGACTGTCTATTAAACTACTTAATTTGAA
Organism: Siphateles boraxobius; assembly: GCF_051911475.1. NCBI lineage: Eukaryota > Metazoa > Chordata > Actinopteri > Cypriniformes > Leuciscidae > Siphateles > Siphateles boraxobius. The sequence continues at coordinate 946,829 of NW_027508717.1, read as the reverse complement.
TTGTTTGTTTTACTTTCAGACCGGGACTGGAGAACGCCTGACGATGGGATGTTGAGACTTCTTCCTCTGAGAAAAAGCTACACCACATCAGTGTTCACATCTTCTGTTCATCAGTTGTACTGTAGGGCAAAACTGAACAAACTGTTTAGATGATGAAGAAGAACATGAACACGATAGAGACATGTACAGGGAAGAGCAAGAAACGTCTACGGTTACGTATGTAACCCTCGTTCCCTGAGTAGGGAACGGAGACGTTACGTCGGATGACGACGAATCGGGTTTCGCTTAGAAAGCCTATCAACTTCGAGTATTACAAAACGAGCCAATGGCAAGGAAATGCCATGGGTCTGCGGAATTTGCATGGCGTAACTCCGCCCCACCTCGTGGGTATAAAAGGAGGAAGCCGGCAGCAAGCAGATATGTTTCTTCGCTGAGGAGCCAAGACTGAGCTCAGGCGATCCCCGCGGTACAGCGGAAAGTGGCAGGCAGACGTAACGTCTCCGTTCCCTACTCAGGGAACGAGGGTTACATACGTAACCGTAGACGTTCCCTTTCGTTGTCACTCCGAGTTACGTCGGATGACGACGAATGGGTTTACCAGTCTAATCACGCCACCTTCTCAGCTGTCTTCCAGTGCCCTGCGTAAATCGAGATCCCTGTCAGCCTGGACAAAGGACTCCATATAACACAGGAATACCAAGGTACACTGGGAAGCATATCCCAAGCTTAGGGGAAGTATGCAATTAATGCCAGCCCGGAGGGGGGGGACTTAGAGAATACACATATGACCCGAAGGAAGCATATGGAAAACACTGGGGTGTCCAGCCGCAGGTGGAATATTTCAACCCCAGGGGTGGCAAGGTGGCTTGCCAAGGGAAAGACACACGCTCAGAGAGGCTTACAGTGGAAATACACATGTGGGGGTCGCTCAGAGGAGGGACCATGCACACGGGAGGCACCTAGCCGACGCACAGGCAATAGACACTGGCGCCGACGTCAGGAGTGCTGGAGGAGCTCAGGGCTTTCGGAGAAGCTCACCTGAGGAAAATATCGCACGTATCCAGTCCGTGGAGTGGAATGGCGAGCAAGCGAAGACACCTGAGCGGGTCTGGTACTAGCTGGTTGAAGGGAGTACACGAGAGGACACAGGCTCCACTCGGAGATTATAGAATCTGGCGAATGTGTTAGGTGTCGCCCAGCCTGCAGCTCTGCAGATGTCTGTTAGCGAGGCGCCATGCGCTAGAGCCCAAGAGGACGCCACACACCGGGTGGAGTGGGCAGTCACACCAAGGGGGCACGGTCGACCTTGCTGCTGGTAAGCCAAAGCAATGGTGTCCACTATCCAGTGAGACAACCTTTGCTTGGAGAGAGCCTTTCCCTTCAGCTTCCCACCATAACAGACAAAGAGCTGGTCTGAGGTCCTGAAACACTGCGTTCTGTCTACATAGGCGCGGAGAGCGCGTACTGGACAGAGCAGTGCCAAGGCTGGGTCTGCCTCCTCCGAGGGCAGCGCTTGCAGGTTCACCACCTGGTCCCGAAAGGGAGTGGTAGGAACCTTGGGCACATATCCAGGCCGGGGTCTCAGGATCACGTGAGAGGAAGCCGGCCCAAATTCCAGGCACGCTTCGTCAACGGAGAATGTGTGCAGGTCCCCAACCCTCTTGATGGAGGCCAGTGCAACCAGGAGCGCTGTCTTCATAGACAGGAACTTAAGCTCGACTGATTGCAGGGGCTCAAAGGGAGCACTCTTCAGGGCAGTTAGAACCACTGAGAGGTCCCAAGAGGGAACGAGAGGAGGACGAGGAGGATTTAGTCTCCTCGCTCCTCTCAGGAACCTGATGACCAGGTCGTGCTTCCCTACCGACTTACCTTCGATGAGGTCATGATGTGTGGCAATGGCGGCAACATAGACCTTCAGGGTGGAGGGAGACAGCCTTCGCTCCAGCCCCTGTTGAAGGAAGGAAAGCAAAACACTGATCGAGCATCTCCGGGGGTCTTCTCGGTGAGAAGAGCACCAGTTGACGAAGAGGTTCCACTTCAACGCATAGACGTGTCTCGTGGACGACGCTCTAGCGGAAGTGATGGTAGCCACCACCGCTGGTGGTAGGGTACTCAAACCTGCCTCGTCCCATCCAGGAGCCACACGTGGAGGTTCCAAAGATCGGGACGAGGGTGCCATAGGGTGCCCCGTCCCTGAGAAAGAAGGTTCTTCCTCAGAGGGATCGGCCAGGGAGGTGCTGTCGCGAGGAGTACTAGTTCGGGGAACCAGGTCCGGTTGGGCCAGTAAGGGGCAACCAGAATGACCTGCTCCTCGTCCTCCCTGACCTTGCGCAAAGTGTGCGCAAGAAGGCTCACTGGGGGAAACGCATACTTGCGGCCCTGCGGCCAGCTGTGCGCCAGAGCATCCGTGCCGAGGCTGCCCTCGGTCAGGGAATAGAACTGGGCGCAATGGGTCGAGTCGTGAGAGGCAAACAGATCTATCTGCGCGTCCCCGAACTGGTCCCAAATCAGCTGAACCGACTGGGGATGGAGTCGCCATTCTCCAGGGAGGGGCTGAAGCCGTGAGAGCTCGTCGGCTGCACAGTTCAGCGCTCCGGGAATGAAGATGGCTCGAAGCGACCTCAGATGCTTCTGACTCCATAGGAGGAGGTGGCGAGCGAGTTGTGACATACGGCGGGAGCGTAGACCACCTTGATGGTTGATGTACGCTACAGTGGCGGTATTGTCTGAACGGACTAGTACGTGTTGACCCCTGAGCAACGCCCGGAAGCGGTGCAGGGCAAGGCGTACTGCCAACAACTCGAGGCATTTGACATGCCACAGCCGCTGGGGTCCTGTCCAGGAGCCCGCAGCAGCATGTCCATTGCACATGGCGCCCCAGCCCGTGGTGGAGGCATCTGTTGAGACAACAACATGCCGGGAAGCTCGTGCCAGGGGGACACCGGCCCTGAGAAAACCGAGGTTCGCCCACGGGGTGAAGAACTGACGGCAGGTCGGAGTAACTGGTACTCGGAACGTGCCGTGTTGCCATGTCCACCTCGGGACTCGGTCGCGAAGCCAAAGCTGAAGCGGTCTCATATGAAGCAATCCGAGCGGCGTGACCGCGGCTGCAGATGCCATATGCCCCAGGAGCCTCTGAAAAAGTTTCAGTGGAACCGCACTCTTGCCCTCGAATTGTCTTAGGCAAGTCAGCAGTGACTGCGCGCGCTCGCTCGTAAGCTGCGCGGACATGGCGACCGAGTCGATGTCCATACCGAGAAAAGAGATCCTCTGCACGGGGCAAAGTTTGCTCTTCTCCCAGTTGACCCGAAGGCCCAGACGGGCTAGGTGCCGAAGCACTAGGTCCCTGTGTTCGCAAACCTGATCTCGAGAGTGAGCTAGGATCAGCCAGTCGTCGATATAACTCAGGATGCGAACCCCTGGAACAAGGGCCGCCTCGGCGACCTTCGTGAAGATGCGAGGAGACAGGGCTAGCCCGAAAGGGAGAACCGCGTACTGGTATGCCTGCCCCTCGAAAGCAAACCGGAGGAACGGTCTGTGTCGAGGAAGAATGGAGACATGAAAGTAGGCGTCCTTCAGGTCGATCGCTGCAAACCAATCCTGGGGCCGTATGCATTCGAAAACGCGTTTGGCGGTGAGCATCTTGAACGGCATCCGGTGAAGGGAGCGGTTCAGCACGCGCAAGTCCAGGATTGGCCGTAACCCACCGGTTTTCTTGGGGACAATGAAGTAGGGGCTGTAGAAGCCGGACCTCATCTCGGCTGGAGGGACAGTCTCGATTGCACCCTTCGCCAGCAGGGTGGCAATCTCTGCTCTCATGATAGGGGCATTGCCACCGACCAAAGTGGAGCGGACTCCCCTGAAGCGGGGAGGAGACCGTGCGAACTGAATCGCATAGCCGAGCCTGACGGTACGCGCGATCCAGTGGGACAGACGGGGAAGCTCTAGCCAGGCTCCCAGGAACTGAACCAACGGGATCATGCGAGCCACAGGCGTCCCCCCGGAGGGGCAGCGAAGCGGAGTAACTGGCCCAGATGTGGACGGCATAGCGGCCCGGAGAGGGGGCACAGTTAGCAACCGCGCCCTGGCAGAGGGGGCCAGGGGAGGACCAGGCTGGTCGTCCCGCGGGGGCCTGCTCTGCCAGGGGTCTGGCGACAGAGGGGGACAGGGGTGAAGCGGTCCGTGGACGGCACGCCGTGTCAACCGCCTCTGGGACAGAGGGGGGCGAGGAGAGCACGGCTTGTGGGCGGCGCTCTGTGTCGCCCGAGAACTCTGTGAGCTCAGGGAAGAGGGGATTGTTTCTGACTTTAACCACATTAGGGTGCTGCCCACCCGTGGGTGAGCAGCGGGGAGTGGAGAACAAAAGATTCTCCCCCAGCCCTCCACCGGGGGAAGGAGTGGTCCTGCTACCACCTCCTGCGAAACAACCATCATCCCTGAGCAGCCCGTCTCAGGAGCGCCGCTTGGCCCGGCGTTTAGCGGGGGGCGGGGCAGGAGAGGGCTGTGGCGCCTTCTTACGGCTTCCTCCGCGACCGGCCCTGGGTGGAGGCTGCTGCGTGGTCCGGGCGGGAGGGGCGGGAGCCGCAGGAGGGCGCCCTCGGCGGGAAACAGGTCGAGGCGTCTGCCCGGCCGGCAAGGTGGAGGCAGCAGCGGGCCGGCGGGGCAGAATGTGTCTGATGGCCTCGGTCTGTTTCTGGGCAGTTGAAAACTGTTGGGCAAAGTCTTCAACTGCACCGCCGAAGAGGCCGGCCTGGGACAAGGGGGCGTTAAGCACACGGGTCCGCTCAGCGTCCCGCATGTCAGCCAGGTTCAGCCACAGATGTCGCTCCTGGACCACAGCTGTGGACATCACCAAACCCAGGGAGCGCGCGGTAACCTTCGTCGCCCGGAGAGCAAGGTCGGTCGCGGCGCGCAGCTCATCAAAGAGCCCTGGGTTTGTCCTACCCTCGTGCATGTCTCTGAGCATCTGGGCCTGGTAGACCTGCAGAGTGGCCATAGCATGCAGTGAAGCAGCCGCCTGTCCCGCCGCTCTGTAAGACTTCGCCACCAGGGTCGACGAAAATCTACAGGCTTTGGATGGGTGCTTAGGCTCGCCCCGAGAAGAAGCACTCTGAGGACATAGTTGCATGGCAACAGAGCGTTCAACCGGGGGAAGCCCAGTGTACCCACGGGCAGCTGCCTCATCGAGGGGAGGAAAGGCGGATGAGACCAGCGAGCGGTCCCGAGAAGACAGGGGGGTCTTCCAGGACTTCGAGATCTCATCATGCACATCCGGGAAGAAAGGTATTGGGGTTTGCCGAGGACGAGGGTCGGCGGCCTTACCCAAAAACCAATCGTCCAGCTGCGAGCGCTCAGGACAGGGTGGAGGCCTCCACTCAAGTCCGATGCTCGCGGCTGCCCGGGAAAGCATGGCCGTCATCTCCGGATCAGACTCGAGCACAGCCGTATGCACACCGGAAGGTGGCAGCTGTGACGAGCCCTCACTTCCAGAAGAGTCAAACCCGCCTAGTGATGCTGCAACAGACATGGCATCTTCCTCTGTAGCTTCAACTGAAGCACGCGGGCCACCAGAGGGTAGACCCGCGGGAATCAGCAGTTCACTAGCGGGCACCGTCATTGAAGAGGGGGGCTGGGGTTGCGGACACATAGTCGGCGCCTTGTTCCAGACCGTAACCCTCAGGTCACCCTGGCCACCAGCCGCAGGACGGGGGGTGGATGAGGGGACTCTCACTCTTGCGAGTTCACGGAGTCTCGACCGTAATGACGCGATGGTCATGTTCCCACAGAGAGAACATGAGTCATCCACGAGCGCTGCTCTAGCATGATCAATGCCCAAACATACTATGCAACGCTCGTGCCCATCAGAGTCCGATACCAATCTGCCGCAACCAGAAGTACACGGGCGAGACATCTTTAAAAAGACGTGCCACGTGTAAGCTCTTTTAGTGAGAGAAAACTCAAGTGTTGAAGCACCCGGGGAGAAACGCACCGACTGGCAGACCACTGCAACAGATCAGCAGGAAGCACGCTCTCGCCGTAGATCGCCGTCACACCAACACTCGTTTGTAAAGCTGACATTTCAGAGATGGCTTGTGGAGAGAAGAATACACTTGGCTCCGAAGCGAAAACATATCTGCTTGCTGCCGGCTTCCTCCTTTTATACCCACGAGGTGGGGCGGAGTTACGCCATGCAAATTCCGCAGACCCATGGCATTTCCTTGCCATTGGCTCGTTTTGTAATACTCGAAGTTGATAGGCTTTCTAAGCGAAACCCCATTCGTCGTCATCCGACGTAACTCGGAGTGACAACGAAAGGGAACCAGTTTAGCTGTGATAATGAATCATTATTTTCCAACACAATATCAAATCTGTTTTCTGTATCATAGGTGACTGAATATGATTCTCTGGCACTCATTTGTGTGGCTTCAGCAGCTGTGAATGGATTAATGTGATGTTAATGTATTTTTGAAGACCCATTTTTATTTATCTTGAATCTCATTTGTCTTTATGCTACTTTATCAACTTTATGCTGTGTCCTCCAATAAAGTATTGTGTAATAAAATATGGTGAATATTCTGTATTGAAAGTGGTGTTTGGTACAGTAAATGTAATATTTTATTTGAGAAATTTCAATTTCTTATGAGTTTAGTTCATAATTTAAAAATAAACAGGACAAACATTTTTGATGTAGTTAATGATATTTGGGACAACAATGCACTAAAAGTTGCACATTCGTGCATGTGAGAAGTATGCCAGTTTTCAGTGAAATAAAGGGAAGGTATGTGAATAACAAGAGGCTACAGTGGGTTATATTACTACAAACACTTCAATCATAATTGAAGATGATCCATGTTGATCATTCTAGTACATGCATTTAGTATGAAAGCATAGATATTACTGATGTCAGGCATATAAGAAGTAGTGCTGTCAAACGATTAAAATATTTAATCGCGATTAATCGCATTAATGCCATAGTTAACTCGCGATTAATCGCACATTTTTATCTAATCTAAATGTCTCTTGATTTCTATTTGTCTCATTATTTTTTCTAATTTTAATGCTCTTATCAACATGGAAAAGTGGATCAGCATTAAGTTTGTTCTTAGCTGTGGTATCCATGTGCTTCTGTCTGAAGTCATCCATTGTAGAGCTTAGATCGGGCCCAAAAAAATCAAGCCCGACCCGAGCCCGTGCGCATTGTGTCCGAGCCCGGCCCGACACATAAACTGTAATTATGAGCCCAAGCCCGATTTAAACCCGTCAATTTTTTTCATACGTGGGTCGTTATAACTGACGTTCTCAACTATTTTCTATGTTACTTTCTCCCGCCCGCAACATTTTTGTCCCGCTCCCGCCCGCAAATACACTCTTTTTTTTGTAGGCTACCTCCAAATACTTTAGCCTACGTGTCGCCACCATACACATCAGCATAAATGCTCCGGATAAATTATTTGTTATTAAAGCATTAACACACAAACCACTGTTATAACATAAAAGCAAGCAGGCTACTGAGTGCATGGTTTGGCATGACTGAATGCGCGCAAAGTGCGCTCCCTTAATAATTCCTAAAAAGCTGACATCAGTTCATCGCAATCTCACACATCTGTTATTATCAGTGAAGCTGACTGCACAATGCATCTTTCATAATATATACACTTTGTTTGTTATAATTTGAGGATTTGCCAGCTTACAGAATTCAGCACTGAACAAAAAGTCTGTTTTGAGCGGTGAGGGGAGTCTATTTTAAATGCTTCTGATGCTTCTTCATATGTCTGTGATTGGCTACATCCCTCAACGCTGCAAACATGTTATAAAAAGAAACTCTGGCCTGTAAATCGTTTCTATTTTGTTTTAGTTGTTCTTGTTGCTTTTCTGCAACATATGAATAAAAATGTATTAGTTTTTATGTTTTATTCATAGATATTTCTAGTTTGCGGGAGTCCCGCGAATCGTTTTATTCTCCCGTATCCGCACACAGAGTGAGTACCGCTCGAGCCCGCCCTCGCACTCGGCCATCAAATCTAGTCCCGCGCCGCACTCTATTGCGTTGAGAGTGCACGTCTCTAGATCGGCGTCTCGCGCTCGCGCCATCCACTCAAAACGTACCGTCAGCCTACTACTCTTTGGCCGGCGCGCAAGCCCAAACAAGTACGTGCGGCGTGCCTGTTGTTTTGTTTCCGTCTAGCTATCCGGTGTGGTGTTGTTTGCTAGGCCAAAAAGAGCGTTAATCTCGCGATAAAAAAATTGACGCCGTTAAAATGTGTTTGCGTTAACGCCGTTAATAACGCGTTTAACGCACAGCACTAATAAGAAGCAATCAGAGGGGGTGAAATAGAAATGTTGGCACTGTTTCTTTGTTGTTTTACTAAATAGTGCATTATCCTTGTGTAATAGTAAAGTGTAAATATATAAATTGATTTTTGTTTACTGCCAACACTGGAAATTGGATAATGACAAGTTTTTGCAGGTTCATCCATTATATTTGTTGGTGTTCATACAAAAAAAGTAAATACATATTAATTATTAGTATTGTTATATATTACAGCATTTCTTTAAAATATTTCCATATCAGATGGTCTCACAATACCCATCAAAACCTAATACAAGCATGATGTTAGAATAGAAAAGGGGGGAAAAGATAAAATAGTCTGGTATTTAAATGTGACTAAACAAAGTTTGTTGTCCATGATGGGGAGAATAGATGTGTGTAGATTGCAGTGCCCTTGCACCCTCAGGGGCCCAGCAACGACCCAGCAACGACCCAGCAACGGCCCAGCAACGGCCCCCGGAAGAGCAAACAAATACACATTTCAAATGGGTGTAACTTAAAGTCTGGTTAGTGTATCAAAGAGAAAATCGGCAGGACAAATGCTTATGCTATGTTTACTAAATGTTAGGCACAGTTTTCAGACATAAATGGAAAGCTGGCATGAAGGTTTTTTAAAAGTGCTCACAGTAAAATATCACATTTCAGTCTGTCATAAATGCAGTTTATGTCATAAAGGTTTACACAATGAACATTTAGATATCCAGTTGTCCATTAAATATATTATTTATTTAAAATGTATTGTTTCATTGCTAAACGTTTTAAACTACATTACCCACATATCTCTGTCATTCTATCAATGGAACAGGAAACGTGGTGCTGTAGTTCATTGAGATGTGCAGAAATGCTAAGGGTTAGGGTTGGAGTCTCGATAGAGGAGTAATTTCTCACAACATAGAGACATTTTATAGTTAACTTATTGTATAACTAACGTGATAATGACACAAAAACATACTTTGTAACATGAAGCGCCATTTTATATGGGTTAAAAGATAATCCAATCACACCAAGTTCTGCGATAAAGTCACAGCCAATGACAACCCAGCTGAACAGATGCGTCACACTTACTTGCCCATTTATGGTAAATGATGACAGATCTCTTCTGGTTCCGGCTGCAGGGATAGATTTAATATTTGGCCTGTTAAATATGTATTCCTTCTGATTAAATAATAAACCTCACATTTAAAAACAAAAGACTCCCGTGTGTGCTTACCATCCAAAAACGAGTTCACACGGTCAATGACACAAATTAGTTTTTTTGATTATTTGACTCATGCATAAATACATTTGAAAGAGAAACTTTTTTTTTCAAAGCAATGGCCTACAGCAGGAGTAGTTTTGCAGTATTTTAATTAAAGACAATTACATGTACTAAAGTGTTTCTAACATTTACAGTGTATATCAAAGGTATAAACTTAATCACTTCTTCATGCCATTCTCCACAATCTGAACTATTGGAATTCAAATAAATGTAACAAAAGCATAATGAATGCACACAATTTAGATTGTAAATACTGAATTCCAATATTTAATGTCAAACTGTTTAAAGACAAATGTAGTGCCAAAACTACTGCACAACTGTATAAATATCAGTTAATTATATACAAAAAATAGCCAGATACAGAGGCAATCTATTACAGTTACACATACAGTAACATTAAAAAAAATCACTATGATGAAGTAATATTTTTTACAAACCAAGAAATGAGATTCAACTTTATGTGAAAATATATTTGTTTCTCCCTTTAAAGAACAAATAGGCAGAAACTTAAGCAAACATTTTACATTCTCAACTATAGTTTTATATCCTTTTGATTATTGTTCACTTTTATTAAATGAAACTAAATGAAAGGAAACTTAAAATAGTTAATGATTATAAATGTCAGCAAGAAAATGTTTCTATAAAATAAATTCACGGGTATATTACATTTACATTAACCAGGCAGTGATATAATGATACCATAGATGCAATTATGGTGGATATTTACTATAGTAACCACTGTAATACAAGGTTTAATGAAGCTAAATGCAAGACATTAAGTCCATCTAAATGTAAAGGTAACAAACTCACAGAATAATGTCCAGTTGTCAAGTGTCTCATTTCTTTAATACTCTTTCAGCACCAAACAGAATTCCATAAATATTGCTTGTTTTCAAAAGGTTTTCCTGAACACTCTCACTATCTTCAATTGTTCGGACAAACACCGGCTATATACACTTGCAGAAATATACGTTTGACTATTGCATCATGAAGTCGCTGCATGACTAGAACTAATGGATGTCAATGAATATGTCCTTTACCAAAACTCCTGATGAGCACTGAAGCTTATTTGATAAAGGCATTAGGCAGACCTCAAGTACACATCCTACGCATGCCCAAACAACACCGCACAAAGACAGTGATGAAGTGGACACAGCCAGGAGGATCAGGAGACAGCGAAGACCAAGGAAGACATGGAGACAGATGTTTCACGAACACCTGAAGAATGTCAGTGTCCCATGGGAAGATGTGGAGAACTAATCCACGGATCGAATACGTTGGAGGACACTTGTTACCCAATGTGCCCAGCACAGGACTTGATGATGATGTTGTGAGTTTATCCATAACTGTGGGATATTTTTCTGTATAGAGTGTTGCATAATTAAATGTTAAATGCATGTATGTAATAAGTTTACTGATATGTGGGCATGATTAAAAGTATGTCATTAATAGCAAGCAAAAATAACACGATTTACATGCAAATGGGACAGTTATCAGCAGTGTAACTGATCTGATCATGACAAAATAATCGAGTATCTGATGTCGTGTGACGAGTCAGATTAGCTTTTCCACTCTTGCAAACAGACAGAGGAAGGTCATCCGGTGTGGAGAGACATCATGTATCATTGGAACATCAACAGACAGGGTCCAATTTGTAATAAATTTAAATAATACAATGCAATTAATATAAACTTTCTGACAGTGTGTGGGGCATCCGCAACTGATTTGCAAATATCGCAATAAATATGTACAGGAATTGAGGCAGTAGCCAATGACAGCACTAGGAGTAAAAGCTGCAGGATTATGTACAAGTATACAAATATGTATGAGCATCGTATGAATTTGAGAACTTGTTAAATCTTGTGAATTATTAAGACTTAGAGACTATGTTTGTATTGATTGGGCTATGGGGTTTGTAAGAAAAGGTTTAAGAAACAACAAATGATTGATAAAATGTTTGATTACAGGTTAAAACCAACACATACATACCATTGTGAATATTTGCCTTTGTAGCTTTTCGTCTCCCGTTTACTTCTCCTCAAACAATAATGAGCTGACTGAGTCCGAAAGGCCCTTTTGGTCTTTTCAGCTGAAAAAAGAGAAAATAAAATATCATTATGTATAATATATAGGATTATTTAAAGGAAAAATTACAGATTTACCTTACAATTTTTGGATTTTAAATTATTAGGCATTAAAAGGATGGTAGGTGTTGTGGTTACTATGCATTTACAACAAATATTACTTTAAAACTACAAATACTGAGGTAAAAGCATGGTAAGTTTTGTGGTTACTGTTGTAGGGTATGAGCGCAGAATCATGGAGTCAGCATTCCTTAACACAATAAACACACGTTAACAGGGGTTTCTAAAGCCCCAACCTATGACTCTTCCAATTCTAAATCTTCCGTTAGCGCCAGCCAGTCTGGAGGGTAGATTAGTTTGTGACACCTTTACAGCGTAATGAGTCCCCACAGAGATCCTCGCGCGATCCTGATTTGTTCGCGAGCCAACATCCAAGAAGACCGTTATCTCCAAACCCCCCCCCCCCCAGCGAGGAAGGAATGCCAGATGCGCAAATGGACAACACACACTCACACACACACACACACACACACACACACACACACATATATGCATCTATAACATTAAAACCCAGAAATGAGTGTTTATGAAATGTATACATGATGTATTCCTGTATGTTTGAAGTTTATACTGTATCCTGTCTATCTAGGACTGTTAGTTATGTAGTTGAACCTTGCGGACTTCTATAAAGGTCTAAGAGTTTATATATATCCTTGTATGCGTAACAAACACGGAGTGATTGGTATTAAACGAAATCGCTCAATTTGCTCGAGCCAAATATATGTAAGAAGTTAATGAAAAATATAGTTTACTATGTTTTCCATCTTTGGAGTGAAAAGAGACCAAAACTAACATCACTGGTGTTCTTAGATAACGGCGTTTACGACCCAAAGGAATGTTCACAGAACTGCCACCCTCTCTGAATTCTAACCAAGGAGGAGAAATGAATCCTGTATTCATATATATACAGTATATGCTATTATATATCCACTTGAGAATTGTATGAACAATGTATCTAAGTTCCCTATTTCATGAGTTGCCTTTTTGTGGTTTGGTCTATGTTTCTCGACAACTCTAATGCGATAATGTTTTAAACTCGGCCAACTAATGTTTAACCAAATCCATTTGTGGCAAGTTTGGTCTTGATAAACTCCAATCTTCATTCCCCATTTGTTAATTGACATTACATTTTGCTAAACTTGTGACGCATTAGTATTATAAGAATTGTGAAGATTCTGCTCTTAAACACCCTAATTTCGTCGGTTTCAAATGTCTCTCTCTTAGACAAAGAGCAATAAAAACCAAAGTCCCGCCTGTGAAATTCCAACCCTCTAATTGGCCAAGTCAACAGGAAGAGGCCGGATTTCTCCAAGGTGATAAATGACGCTTCCCCCCTCCGCTCGGCTCTCTGTTACTCTGACTGTCAAAAATGTAGGGTCTCGCCTCCGGGCGAGCTCTTCGCCTTTCTTTTATTTGTTTCTAGTTTAGTTTGTGTTTTTCAGTCTTAGATAAGTCTCCGTGTTTAATTCCAATCGACGAGTGAAAAGAACACCGCGTGACATATCTCTTCAGCAAATCCATCTACAAGGGACCTTTAAACGAGCGCGCGCTCCTTTTGAAGGAGAAACACGCGCACGTGACCACGTGGCGAGAGACGCACACACGCGTCTTCACCAGCCATGCGAAGATGTGACGTTAACTCCGCGTGATTTCCCCGTAGAGATCTTTATTTCTTTTCTTTGTTAGTCAAAGTTTTGTTTTCCGTAGTCGACTTCCACTTCCACAAAGTGAAACAAACTTAGCCGAACTATTTTCCTTTGGTAATGTTACCCCAAAGACTTGGAAACTCCGTTCAACGCGCGCCAAGCAGCACCCAGTGACGCTTCCTAAAGGACTCCGCTCACGCACGCGCAGGAATGCCGCGACACAGAGAGACCCAGAAACTTAAGTATATCTCTTTATAGAGCTTCTAAGAAGCATTAAGATGATGTTTTCGTGTTGTCACAGGCAGGGGACTGTCAGGGGAATGTTGCCAATGCTCTCTCTCTCTCTCTCTCTCTCTGTCCCTTCCCCTCTCACACGTGTTTCCATTGTCCACACTCTATGCATTTCTCATTCATCGATGCCTTATCGTGTATTGTTGTTTATTATGTTTGTAAATACATATATCCCATGTAACCGTAGTAAATACATAAGTAGTTCTGCCTTATTAAATTCATTATATTCATCTGATTGATGTACTGCCTTTTTGCTCATTTAAGTCCCTTAAGTGCCAAAAGATCTTATAGCAACAAGCTTACAAATTAAAGATACTTTAAAGAGTATGTGTTTATAGGGCAGGAAACCCAATTCTTGTGGCCACAGAATTGCTTTTCCTGAAATCCTATAAAGTAAGATGATATTGTGGATTCCCACAGATATTAGTCTGACAATTGAGCTAATTAATTTTGCCTGGTTTGTAAAACGTGGTCCGTGCAGGTAATTGCAATCAACTTGTGGTTAAGTGCAAGGATACACAAGCATGCATGCAGGTAAAATTACATATCATCCCTTATCGGGAGTTTTATTAACCTGTAAGACTGATCTAATCCAAACATGTATGAATAATTATTAATTACCAATTATTAATTATGATATGCAAATTCCCCACGGATTAGATCCGCCCAGAGTCTTTACATAATGGTGGAGAATGCAGGCACATTTTAAACTTGTTTTTGAGCAATTCAGTTTCAATCGATGTCTATATTGTGATTTAATATTGTACGCGCGCCTCGAGTGAGCGAACGCAACGCGAACTCACTGGCTGACTGATTAAAGGCACAAAGCCGAGTCCAGTTCAGCACATTAACAGCTGCAAAATAATGTCTAACATTCCTTTTGCCATTGTTAATAACTAAAAGTAAAACTGCAGTTTCATAGTATTAAATTTGTCCAACAAAAGACGAAGAAACCTCTTTTGAATTGTGACATTTTAATGTTAAACTCCCCTGTCCGAACGAGATTCTTCTGTCAGGGTGAAGACTAGATTTAGTGAAACGATGCTCTTTCACTATTCTTAAGAAAGGCCTGATATTATAATCGTTAGATTAACGATGAACTCCTGGTTAAACATTGACGTAGCTACTCAATTGTAAAAAACCTAAAGCATATTTAATCATAAGTGCTATTTGATAATATGTCATGGGAGTCGAAAAAAAACAGACGAATATTTCCTGTTTTATTTTTGCACGACGCAGCGAAGCAATCCTGCCAGACGTGTTTGTTAAAATATAGCACCAAAAAAATCCAAAACCGAAAAACATTTTTAATCATAAGTGATATTTGATAAATGTTATTTGGATTCGAACGACAGACGTATAATTCCTGTTGTCCATATTAGTGTGTGGAAGCGAAGAAATCCTTCCGTGCACACGTGTGTCGAATAGAAAAAACCCGCCGAGGTTTAAAATTCATAAGCGAACACGTGTGAATAATAGCGCTAATTGTTTATGTGGGAATTGAAAAACCGATGCCTAATTCCGGTTGTCCCTATGTGTGTGTGTAGAAAAAATTCCTGCCACGCCGTTTTGTGAAATATAGCTGAAAAAAAAAAAAAACGCTGAGATTTTATTTTGGATAAGTGTGATCTTACAGAAAACAAAGCGTCTGCACGCTCAAATTTGAATCACACATGGAAGCAGGGTGGTTGTTATTCCGCTGACAAACACTAGAGGGCAGCACTGAGGCCTAAGTGCTTGACAGTTCTCGAATTACGCACCGCCCCCTGACTTTACCCTCCATGAGCGAAATGGCGCCATCTCGTGGACACTAGTAACGAGGCCGTCTTTTCCTAAACAATCTCTCTCATCACAATTTCAGATTTTTCCAGTGAATTTCTGAAATTGTGTTTCTAACTTTCAATGCATGTGCAAGTTCCAGTTTTGCTAACATGATTTCACTCCCGACTGTGTACACTTATTTTGAATTTGGTTCAAACCACAGTTGAATTTAAAATTTAAAAGTAAGCAGTTACAGTTTCTGATGACCACTTAGGAGGAATGCGCCCCTTGTGGCCTCCCCCCTCTACGTCAGCTCATCACTTAGTTCCTAACAATCATTCTTTTCTGAAGTGGCTTTCTCCCAGTTGGTTTTATTTTGGTTATTATCATTGATACCTCACCGTAGTCGTGATCATCATCAAATATAATGCCAACCTTTAATTTCCTACACTTAATCAAATTTGGTTTGAAACAAACAAATTTCAAGATCAATTTGAATTAAGTCTCCTTTCCTGTTGGGAATGGTTTTATGGCTTTATTACTATATTTCCTTTTTCAAATTATTTTTAATAATTTTGATTTGATACGTTACGTTATGTATTTGATACGTTATGACAACTGTATCCTTACTATTCTAGAAGTTACTTAACATCTATGCATACGCTTGATTTGAATTGTATTTAAACCAGTTTGAATGCAATTTAAATCAAGTTCTCTGTCAGCCAGGTTGACCACTAGGAGGAAGTGGCCCAAACCCTTAGTGGCCCAAACGCGCCACTACAGCTTGCTTCATCCTGTGCTCTTCCTGCTGCACTTAATCTCTTCTCTGAATGGAGGCTAGGTTGTTCTGATAATTAACATTGTCATAATTCCCTTTTTGTTTGTACCATAATTTTAGTAAAACCGTTGCCTTTGATTTTTCTACAAAAAATAGACACTCAATTTGATTTAGATAGAGAGAGCTTTAATTCACGTTGAGGTTCACTTGTCCTTCATCCTGTTTTGTGTTTGTAGGTAGAAATTTCTCTCGTGCTGTGGTGATTTGACAGTCATCTCTGCTTGGGGTCCAGCTGGCTGGTTCGTCTGACCTGCGTCACCAGCGCTGACTGAGCACGGGTCTCGGACTTTCCTGTATTTCTCCGTTGGTGCAGCCCGCAACACGACATCACCAATTTGGCACTGCCGGTTGTGTTCAAGGTCGGGTTGCGTGAGGGCACACATCGGTACAGATATGCGGAAGGGCCCGGGACACTGCTGTCAAGTGTTTGGGGACGACAGAGAGACCAACCAAAATGCTGACTCCAACCCGAATGACCTCAGTTCACCCCAGGGAAACTAGAAAAGGTATTAAATCCATCACTTAGTATTGGCCACAGAATCTAGAGATTCCCCCGGTCATTGAAGTGTTTGGCTCCCTCCTACTCTCCTAGCCACAAATCGCAGGCTTAGGCCTCCTCTTCCCCTGTAACACTTCCTGTGTACTATTAACGCCATTTCATTACAGACCTTTCCGTCTTGGATGGTTGCATGTTACTTAAAACTTTGCTATCTTGCCATTGCTCTTTTCTGTTGTGCTCTGTTCCTTTCAGTTCACTTAGAGACAGAACCTATCTGAGACAACAAGGAACGCTGAATAATAGTTTGACAACCAAGCCGTTAGCATCAACAGGTGACCCCTAAGCTACCGCCCCGTTAAAAATCTTTATTCAGGCCATGCTGACCTACCCAAATTGTCCTACCAAATGATTTAACTGTCGGCATCAGTTAACCAAAATTTTCTTACGCGGCATAGCCCGTATTATAGCTTGTTAAACGTAGAACGAACCTGCATACAGATAGCTTTATTAATCCCCAAGGGGCAATTTAGTTCCATTGGTCTCTCTGTGTGTGTGTTGTGTTCCTCTCGCCCACAGTGAAGCCAGTATGTTCCGGTCCTACAGTCCCACAACCCGCTGGGACAACCTGGAGACATGGCTGAGATTCATGAAACCTCCATTCCTGACCAAGGTCGCCAGTGACTCAGAGCCCCGAGCCAAGAGCATCGCAGACGTGGACAGGCTGATGGCGCACAAACCAAGCCAAAGCTCCCACGACAAAGACCGGTCAGATACGTCAACCTCACTTGCCAGCTGATCGCACAAGCACGTCTCCACGAAAGGAGCCGCATCGCCCTGGAGCACGAAGTTGCAACGCTAAGGATGCAAGCCGAGGATGACAACGACCCCGAGCTACAGAAGGAAGTGGAAAGACTTCAAACTGCCCTATCTGATCTTCATCTGCACATAGACCAAAGAGTGCAGTCAGAGAAAAGAACCAGAGAGGAACTCAACGAGAAACTCCGACAAAAGTGAAGCCCCTTGCAAAGAGCAGAGACTGAACTTAAAGAGACTCGAAAGCCACGGCCTGCGAAAGAAACTCGCAAGAGGCCCGTGCTACCATCCACAAGCACGTTCAGCAGAGACAAGATCTCGAACACGAACTTGACACCGTTCACACAGAGTTGAAACCCTCTTATAGACCGGGAAGGGGAAACGCACACCAAAGTTTCCCTGACCAGCCAGTCCGCACCTTTCAGCCAAGAACCCAGAGCTGTACAGGGGGGTGAAAGCCCACTGTTCAAAACATCACCAGCCAGCCCACAAGAACCCCCGTCAGCAGCGAGGGGGGAAGAGCCTTTCCAGGAGAGCCCCGGCCACTAACCACGGCATGGCTCCCAAAAGACTTAACAAGCTGGCCAGAAACATCCCTATGTTCACTCCGAACCATGCAGGAGGCCACAACGTGCACGCCATCCGCAGGACATTGACTTTCACTTACAAACTGTTACCAACGTCACCGCGTGGGACAGATTGTACCTGCTCAGAATCACGTCCAGTCGTGATGCGCGCAGCTTCCTCGACCGTCAACCAGAGACAGCCCAGAGCGGAACCCCTCTCGACATGCCACTGGTAAGCACAAGTCTGAACCCACATCAAAAAAAAAAAACAGTGCCGCCACATCTGAGACAGCTGAGACCCTGAAGTCGCTGAAAGAGCTTCTTCACAAAAGACTTTCCAAAGGAGACAAGAGGGACAAGACAGACATCCTATGTCTAAGCGTAAGACCTGAACCAGGCAACCAGAACACTGCTCGTTAGCCTCAGAGCACAGAGCTAACTGTCACATCACAAAATGACAGCATCACCCAGCCACCACAGCTGACAGCTGCACAGCCTGAGCGACACAGCACAGTTTCCCACAGCTGGGTCCAAAAGCCCAAAATACCTAGAAATGCTGCTTGTCTGTCTGTCTCCGCAGAGAACTACACAAGACCGGCCCTAACCGCCCATCGATCACCACACCAGCCCCTACGCTAAGACTCCTGGGGAACCTGATCGAAAAAGGGGGTGGCCCGGAAACTCTACCTAGCCATCACTTTGGAAAATGAGGTGAGCTTGGAAGCCCTGGTAGACACCAGCTCAGACCTCACTTTAATGTCAGCTCAGCCCTTTGAAAGACTCGGCACTAAAGCTAAGAGCAAAGATCGAACTCTTATACCCCAGACGTGACAGCTGAACGTGCAGTCGTACAGCCAGAACAACATCCGGCTCGAACAAGTAGTTCCCAGGAACTCCAGCAGCCATCCATGGGTACACAGCCTCAGCACCAAGTCAAGATTCAAGTTCACTACCCTGCACCTTCCAGCTCGCCAGAGACCAAGAAATGCTGCTCAACGATGCGTGAACTGATACAGAAGGCCTCTAACACATAAGGCCTCCTCAGAAAGGGTCCCCTAAGATCCCATTGTTTCCGAACTGCAAAACCAGAAGGCACACAGAATGAACATAATGCAAGACTCTGTAAAAGGGTCCCTGGTCAGCATAAAACATAAAACTTTTAAAGTAGATGAAAATGTGTGCTCGAAGAGAAGCAAGACTCTGCATTAGACAATTTAGAATTTAACTGATTTAAAGAAAATCTTGAATGGACGTGTATGCCTCACCTGCCAACACACTATGCACAACTTTTTCGAAACAAACATTTGCTACATGCTGGTTGAAATGACACTGCTAAACATTAGTTTCCATGACAATAAAGGGTTACAGGAAACCCTAGCTCCAAATAAGGCATACGTCACCTTGACGCCATAGTGTAGGAAAACCACCTGAGTTGAAACTACTGTTAACCTACAGGTTTAATTTGATCATTGCAATCCAAACGGAACACAACATGCGATAAGCATTTTGATCACTGGTTGCTGGCTTGTCTAAATGCAGATAAAACAATAGCTGGAATTGACATCTCTACTGTAAGTGAAAGAGTCTTAGATTTCCAACTAATATAAGTAAGTTCAGCAGTAAAGCGTAAGTCTGTTTGACAAAAAAAAAATCTCATCTCAGCAGCTTGTAAACTGTACCGATATCTATCCTGCTTTGGTTAAAGAAATCCAAATTGCAGTATTGCTAAACCTGTTTCTGACAAAGGAAGCTCAGGACAGTGTTATATATACGTAGACCTGGGTGATGCTCCCCTTTCTACAATGTAAAGGCCTTACAAATTATTGTTAGATTGATGTAATTCACCTAAAAATTTTAGCTGCATCTACAAGCAGAGAGCTACCTAGCGATCAAAACTGTTCACTCGCTGAAGAGCCAGCATTTGTGCATGAGAGGGACGTAACTATAGATGCTTAGACAACCTTTGACTTACAGCAAATCTATTTCCTTACTCGGTAAACAAATAGAATAAGTTGTGTAAAGTAAAGAGAAGAGTTACATGAGTAAAACTAGCAAATGCCAAAACACAGTCGCATTTTACTTAATGTAACGTCAAGTTCTCAAAAGACTTTAAAGTATAGGCGCCTCCTTATAACCCTTTTAACCCGTTAAAAGGTGCAGACATTCTTCAGGTACTGTCGAATTGTTCTGACATGCTCTAGTTCCCATGACAATGACTTGTCACAGGAAGTGCTAACTCGTGATGTCACGTTGTAAACAAACCAGCCTAGGTGGCTAAGCTAACCTAACCTAGCGTCCATCCAGCTTAGGCTAAGCTAACCTAACCTAGCATCCATCCATCCAGCTAAGCTAAGCTAACCTAGCATCCATCTAGCTTAGGCTAGACTAACCTAACCTAACATCCATCCCGCTTAGGCTAAGCTAAATAATAACTTCTACAGTTAGCAGTTAGCATCATTTACTTTAAGCCTTAATTACAGCTGCTGTTTATACAGCCCAAAGTATTCTAGAATACTTTCTTTAACCCCAGTTAGGGTTTGTAATTCTTCACTTTCCGTACTTTCAATTCTGCTCAGCTAAAGTTCACCTTCACTAGTTTAGGCATAGGCCTTGCTGAGCACTGTAGGCTAAATCGCCAATTAAACTTAAGCTTAAGTACATGTAAAATGTGTAGCTAGAGAAGAATCTGTATAGTAATGAGAATTTTCATCAGCATGTTGACTAAACATTTGAAGGGACACACAAAGTGGTCGTGAACACGCAACCGCTGTAACCCACCATCGAGTGTTGGTCCAAGCGAATTCAAAGTTAAGTCACTAGTGCTACTGACTATTCTCACATTCAGATCATTCCCGCTGTTTTGACCACTCACCCACGTTTTATTTTTATTTTTACTTTAATAATAATAGCAGTCAGCTATTACCTTGTCTTTTCGGTCATCTATATGATTCAATTCCATTTCCTCTCTTGTTGGAATGTGGTTCCATTTCCCATAGGGCCCAGAAAGGAAACAGAGACACCTTTATTTGTGATTTTGTTTATTTTCAACAAGTGCACTAATTTTTATGACCCTGCAACACAAGTAATTTCAACGATTACTAGGGCATAACTATAGTCCTGAGGATTGATAATAACCATAATTTGAATAGGAAAGCTGTCCTTTTTCCCCCTATCATTCACTTCGTCAAGCCGTAGTGAACCACTAGTTAAGTCCTGAGAAATAATTTAGTCATAAGAACCATCTTAAGTCAGTTATTTCATCTCGGCTATGCCCTTTCCGGGAAATACTCTCGGAACCACATAAGTCTTAGCCTCCTAACATCCACAGCTAAGATGATAAGGATACAAGACACACTTCACTAGCTAGATACACGTGAAACGCATAGCTTTATGCTACATTCCTAGCGAACCCATTATACCTTGGTTCTGAACTTTTAGGTTCATGCATTAGTCTCACCCCAAGTGCGACAAAATGTCACAGAGCCTCTGCTTAACCTGACCTTAACGTTCCAGCTTACCAAAGACTATGACAAACAATGGACACTATGAGAAACCACCTCTCATACCCCTCCAACCACCCACGAACGCCGTCTGCACCCACCGACAACCAATGCCCCAGACAACCGACGTCTACCGGCACATGCTGCGTGCACAAGACAACATTCAGCGTTCTGCACCTGATGCCATCACTGCGCCACAGCTTGTGGTGCCACAGTGCAAAAGGGGGGTCATGCCAATGTATGCCCATGACGCACCATGTGCTGCACACCGCAGCACCAGGGACACTTGCAAGACACCGAACCAAGTGGCATACCGGCGTCCTCAAAAGCGGAAAGACTGTCCTAGCCAACCAAGGACGACACTCGCTGAAATTTTTCCTCCCTTTCTCTTTCTCTCTCCCTTTCACTTTTACCAGGATGCTGCTGTGGTTTGCCATCCTGTGCCTTCAGTCGACCAGAGGCCAGCCGCAATCGGACATCTCACCAGGTCCGGCATCAGGCATCGTCCTGAGGGAACAACCGGGACTCCTGATCACCAACTGCCGGACCCACACCCAGAAAGTATATGTTTGACTAGACCCGCGTAATGTTTACAGAGCACATTACCCCAGCGCAGTGGCCCAATACAGTTGGGCCGGTGCCCGATGGACAGAGGACTCCCTCACTCACGCTGAGGCCGATGTCAGGCACATGCTCAACCAACTTGAGAAAATGACTGTCACACAAGCGGAGCTAAGTGGACAACCGCCGCTCCAAACGGTTCCTTGGAGCTTTGCTCGGAGCCGCCGCTGCCGTCGGAACTCTGTTTAACATCGGTATGTCTAGTGTCAACTCAGTGAACTTAGCCACCGTGAGACGGCACGTGGCCGAAATCCGGACTGAAATCCCACAGATAAAAGAGCAACTCAACACACAAAGTGCCTCCCTTCAGACCATCGGCAAGACTTTGAGGGGAACTGTGGTGGTTCTCAACACTCACAGCGTCCTGCTGAACCAGACCGTGAACTCTATGAAACAGCTGTTTACGGTTTTCCAGAATGACTTTGCTCAAACTCAGCTGGTCACAGCCCTGATGGCAGACATGCTGCGGGAGGTGAGCTCTTCCATTGACAGCCTAGCCATGGGAAGGATTCCACCGTACCTGATACCCTTAAGCCTTGTCCAAACGGTGCTGGCTTCCGCCGTCACCACGCCAACTGACCCTCTACAAATACACCTCACCTGTTGTCCAAGCCTGGACCGCAGCCGACACCGCGCTGTGTATCTCTATGGTAGTCAGCCACATCCTGTCACTAGGCCTGGCCTTCATCCTGTATAGGAGGCTCAACGAGATGCGAACATCGACAGCCAAGCTCACGAAAGCCGTGTCTGGAGGTTTCCGACGGAACCCCCGGAAAGAGGGGATCACACCAGACACCGCTTTGAATCTCATCGAGCTGAGCCCTCAGCCTCAATAACCACCTGCTACAAAACCCTCTTGATTCACCTGCCATCCGCCATTGTGATGATTGTCGTCCGATGATGTCTCCACAGAGACGTCATCCGACGAAAAGGGGGAATGTAGGGTATGAGCGCAGAATCATGGAGTCAGCATTCCTTAACACAATAAACACACGTTAACAGGGGTTTCTAAAGCCCCAACCTATGACTCTTCCAATTCTAAATCTTCCGTTAGCGCCAGCCAGTCTGGAGGGTAGATTAGTTTGTGACACCTTTACAGCGTAATGAGTCCCCACAGAGATCCTCGCGCGATCCTGATTTGTTCGCGAGCCAACATCCAAGAAGACCGTTATCTCCAAACCCCCCCCCCAGCGAGGAAGGAATGCCAGATGCGCAAATGGACAACACACACTCACACACACACACACACACACACACACATATATGCATCTATAACATTAAAACCCAGAAATGAGTGTTTATGAAATGTATACATGATGTATTCCTGTATGTTTGAAGTTTATACTGTATCCTGTCTATCTAGGACTGTTAGTTATGTAGTTGAACCTTGCGGACTTCTATAAAGGTCTAAGAGTTTATATATATCCTTGTATGCGTAACAAACACGGAGTGATTGGTATTAAACGAAATCGCTCAATTTGCTCGAGCCAAATATATGTAAGAAGTTAATGAAAAATATAGTTTACTATGTTTTCCATCTTTGGAGTGAAAAGAGACCAAAACTAACATCACTGGTGTTCTTAGATAACGGCGTTTACGACCCAAAGGAATGTTCACAGAACTGCCACCCTCTCTGAATTCTAACCAAGGAGGAGAAATGAATCCTGTATTCATATATATACAGTATATGCTATTATATATCCACTTGAGAATTGTATGAACAATGTATCTAAGTTCCCTATTTCATGAGTTGCCTTTTTGTGGTTTGGTCTATGTTTCTCGACAACTCTAATGCGATAATGTTTTAAACTCGGCCAACTAATGTTTAACCAAATCCATTTGTGGCAAGTTTGGTCTTGATAAACTCCAATCTTCATTCCCCATTTGTTAATTGACATTACATTTTGCTAAACTTGTGACGCATTAGTATTATAAGAATTGTGAAGATTCTGCTCTTAAACACCCTAATTTCGTCGGTTTCAAATGTCTCTCTCTTAGACAAAGAGCAATAAAAACCAAAGTCCCGCCTGTGAAATTCCAACCCTCTAATTGGCCAAGTCAACAGGAAGAGGCCGGATTTCTCCAAGGTGATAAATGACGCTTCCCCCCTCCGCTCGGCTCTCTGTTACTCTGACTGTCAAAAATGTAGGGTCTCGCCTCCGGGCGAGCTCTTCGCCTTTCTTTTATTTGTTTCTAGTTTAGTTTGTGTTTTTCAGTCTTAGATAAGTCTCCGTGTTTAATTCCAATCGACGAGTGAAAAGAACACCGCGTGACATATCTCTTCAGCAAATCCATCTACAAGGGACCTTTAAACGAGCGCGCGCTCCTTTTGAAGGAGAAACACGCGCACGTGACCACGTGGCGAGAGACGCACACACGCGTCTTCACCAGCCATGCGAAGATGTGACGTTAACTCCGCGTGATTTCCCCGTAGAGATCTTTATTTCTTTTCTTTGTTAGTCAAAGTTTTGTTTTCCGTAGTCGACTTCCACTTCCACAAAGTGAAACAAACTTAGCCGAACTATTTTCCTTTGGTAATGTTACCCCAAAGACTTGGAAACTCCGTTCAACGCGCGCCAAGCAGCACCCAGTGACGCTTCCTAAAGGACTCCGCTCACGCACGCGCAGGAATGCCGCGACACAGAGAGACCCAGAAACTTAAGTATATCTCTTTATAGAGCTTCTAAGAAGCATTAAGATGATGTTTTCGTGTTGTCACAGGCAGGGGACTGTCAGGGGAATGTTGCCAATGCTCTCTCTCTCTCTCTCTCTCTCTGTCCCTTCCCCTCTCACACGTGTTTCCATTGTCCACACTCTATGCATTTCTCATTCATCGATGCCTTATCGTGTATTGTTGTTTATTATGTTTGTAAATACATATATCCCATGTAACCGTAGTAAATACATAAGTAGTTCTGCCTTATTAAATTCATTATATTCATCTGATTGATGTACTGCCTTTTTGCTCATTTAAGTCCCTTAAGTGCCAAAAGATCTTATAGCAACAAGCTTACAAATTAAAGATACTTTAAAGAGTATGTGTTTATAGGGCAGGAAACCCAATTCTTGTGGCCACAGAATTGCTTTTCCTGAAATCCTATAAAGTAAGATGATATTGTGGATTCCCACAGATATTAGTCTGACAATTGAGCTAATTAATTTTGCCTGGTTTGTAAAACGTGGTCCGTGCAGGTAATTGCAATCAACTTGTGGTTAAGTGCAAGGATACACAAGCATGCATGCAGGTAAAATTACATATCATCCCTTATCGGGAGTTTTATTAACCTGTAAGACTGATCTAATCCAAACATGTATGAATAATTATTAATTACCAATTATTAATTATGATATGCAAATTCCCCACGGATTAGATCCGCCCAGAGTCTTTACACTGTGCATTTACAACAAATGACACATTAAAACGTCTCAGGTTACTATTGTAACCATAGTTCCCTGAGAACAGGGAACGAGACGATGCGTCCATCGACGCCATGGGAACGCCCCCAGCGTGACTGCGTCTGAAGCATCTATGTCAACTAGTCCAATGGAAAGAATGAGCGTCACGGGCGGGTGACGTCATGACCAGGATATGATAAAAGCACATCCGGTGCAAACCGGCATTAGCTTCGAAAATTGCCGAAGCAAGCCGATCACAGGGATGCAGGAAGTATGGCAGGGTGATGCATCGTCTCGTTCCCTGTTCTCAGGGAACTATGGTTACAATAGTAACCTGAGACGTTCCCTTACGAAGGGAACTCAACGATGCGTCCATCGACGCCATGGGAACGAGAATACCCAAAGCGCCAGAATTCCAAGTACCTGAGTGTCAGTCTGTTGTAACTAAGCACTAAGCACCTGAGAACCTGGGGCAGCATCCAGGTCCAAACTGTAAAACCTGACGAATGTGAGCGGTGAGGACCAGCCTGCCGCATCACAAACGTCTTGGAGGGAAACCCCAAATAACAAGGCTTTAGAGGCCGCCATACCCCTCGTTGAGTGAGCTCTGACCACCAAGGGACACGGATGGTCAGAGTACTCGTATGCAAGTGAAATAGCCTCGATTATCCACTTGCTAACCGTCTGTTTAGAAGCAGGAAGACCCTTCTTAGGTGATCCAAAGCAAATAAATAACTGGTCGGACTTCCTCATAGAAGATGTCCGATGAACATAAGTATCCAGTGCTCGCACTGGACACAAGAGGTTCAGCCTTTCCTGGTCCGCAGATGTAAAAGGAGGAGGACAGAAAGCCTGCAGCACGATAGGCCTCGGAATCAAGGTCGGCACCTTAGGGACGTATCCCTGTTTTGGATATAAGAATGCCTTGACCATCCCCGGTGCAAACTCAAGGCAAGTGGGGGAAACCGAAAGGGCCTGAAGGTCTCCAACTCTCTTAAGGGACGAAATAGCTAGCAGAAAGATAGTCTTAAGGGTAAGAAATTTCTCTGAAACCGAATCTAAGGGCTCGAATGGAGCCCTAGACAGGCCTTCTAGTACTAATGCCAAATCCCAAGCTGGCACCCTAGTGCGAGTTGCAGGCCTCAGCCTCAAAGTGCCACGAAGGAAACGTGTAACCAGGGGGTCTCGACCCAACGATGTACCCCCCACCAGGGCGTGGTAGGCCGCAATGGCCGCCACGTAGACTTTGAGCGTGGAAGGACATAGGCCTGACGTAAAGCGCTCCTGCAGGAACTCGAGTACTGTGTTCACAGAACAGTTAACTGGATCCCACTGATGTCGGTGACACCATAAAGAGAAAACTCTCCATTTAAGCGCATATAGTTTCCTAGTAGCTGGGGCTCTGGAGCTTAGAATGGTCTCAGCAGCCTCGGCTGAAAGACCACTCTCTATGAGTTGGGCCCCCTCAGAGGCCAAACCCACAGGTTCCAAATCTCTGGTCGAGGGTGAAATATTGTGCCCCCGGCCTGAGACAGAAGGTCTCTCCTGATCGGGATCGCGAAGGGAGGACCGTCTAGGAGATGGATCAGGTCCGAAAACCAGATCCGACTTGGCCAGTGTGGTGCTACTAGCAGTAGGCTTATTCCATACCGGCGGACTCGCTCCAGAACTCCTGGGAGCAGAGCAACAGGGGGAAAGGCGTACAGACGTAGCCTCGGCCACGTCTGCACCATAGCATCCAGCCCCAGGGGGGCTGGGTGAGTAAGGGAGAACCACAGAGGACAGTGCGTCGTATTTTGAGACGCAAACAGATCCACTTCTGCTTGGCCATAAAACTCCCAGATTTTCTCCACCACCTCGGGGTGGAGTCTCCAGTCCCCTGGCCTCAGCTCCTGCCTCGACAGGATGTCTGCTCCTATATTCTGGACCCCAGGAATATACACTGCCCTCAGAGAGAGTACCTTCCCCAGAGACCACAGGAGGATCTGGTGCGCCAGTTTGCAAAGCGGACGCGAACGCAGGCCCCCCTGACGGTTCAGATAAGAGACCACTGATGTGTTGTCTGTTCGTACGAGCACATGATGGCCCCTCAGGTCTGGGAGGAACTGCCTCAACGCATTGAAGACAGCCATCATCTCCAGGCAATTGATGTGCCACGAGAGATGATGACTCTTCCACAGACCCTGAACCGAGCGGCCTTCCATTACCGCTCCCCAGCCGGTGAGGGAAGCATCTGTCGAGATAGTAACTCGATGGCAAAGAGCTCCCAACACCGGACCCTGGGTTAAGAACCAGTGCTTCCTCCATATAACTAAGGCACGAAGGCAACGCCGCGTGACCTTGATCATACGAAGTGGGTTTCCCCTCGGGGAGAACCCTCTGGTCCTGAGCCACCACTGTAAAGGCCTCATGTACAGCAGGCCAAAAGGTATCACGTTGGACGCTGCTGCCAAAAGACCCAACAGTTTCTCGAACTGTTTTACAGTGCATGACTGGCCTAGCTTCAGCTCTTTTGTGGCTGACAGGATAGCAGCTACACGAACGGGCGATAGGGTGGCCCGCATCGTCACTGAATCCCATACCACACCAAGGAAAGTGGTTCTCTGTACTGGAGAAAGCACACTCTTCTTGGCATTGAGCCTCAACCCCAACATCTGCATATGAGCGAGAATGACACCTCGGTGCCGAACCGCCAACTGCTCTGATTCCGCTAGAATCAGCCAGTCGTCGATGTAGTTCAGAATACGTATGCCCTGAAGCCTGAGAGGGGCTAAAGCTGCATCCACGCATTTCGTGAACGTGCGGGGTGATAAAGCTAGACCGAAAGGAAGAACCCGATATTGGTATTCTTTGCCCCCGAAAGAAAACCTTAGGAACTTCCTGTGCTGAGGGAGGATGGAGATATGGAAGTAGGCGTCCTTCAGATCTATCGTGACAAACCAGTCCTCGGATCTGATTTGAGTCACGATCTGTTTGAGTGTCAGCATCTTGAACTTCAGTTTCTGAACTGACCGATTTAACAGACGAAGATCTAAAATAGGACGCAACCCTCCATCCTTTTTTGGAACAATGAAATAACGGCTGTAAAAACCCGACTCTCGGTCGGGTGAGTACACCTGTTCTATAGCTTCTTTCGCTAACAGGGCCTTTACCTCTTGCTCCATTACCAGAGCCTGCTCGGGATGCACCACTGTGGGCAACACCCCGTTGTAACGGGGAGGACGAGAACCAAACTGGATTCTGTATCCTTTCTCTACAATCTGCAGGACCCAACGAGAAATATTCGGCAGAAGCTTCCACGCTGCCAGAAAATTTACTAAGGGAACCAGCCTCTCGAGGCTGGTCTCTGGTGTTACTGAGACAGCTAATTCTGGAGCCTGAAACATCATGGCAGGAACTACCTGAACTGGCTGCTCTAAAGCCCCCCTCAGAGGGCGCGAAACCGATGCTGTGCCGCAGCATAGCATCAGCGACTCGCTGGAGACCGCTGCGCCCTGAAGAACCAAGGGTGGCAGGGTTGGCAGAACGGTCTCGTGAGGACCCCGAAATGGAACAGGCACCGTATAATGAGGTGTACACCGCTCTACTTCGGTCGGGGCTGTCCTCACAGGCCTGACGCATGAACATCAGGACCTTTTTTTTTTTTTGAGCCGAAGTCCTCTTCGCCTGAAGAACGGTCCTCAGATCCGGCTTCGACTTAGAAGACTTCGGTTGAGAGGGTTGCGTCTGTCTCCAGTGTCTATGTGGAGGTGCACGAGACGCAACACTCTCTTTCTGTTGCACATGATATGATGAGCTGGACGGCTGGGGCTGCTCACGCCCAGCAGCCCCAGGGGGCTGGACACGGCGAGGGATAAACTTTTTAAAAGCGTCAGCTTGCTTTTTAGACTCCTGAAATCTCTCGACGACCGCGTGGACTGCGTCGCCGAAGAGACCAGAAGGTTCAAGCGGAGCATCTAATAAAAAAGCTCGATCTTTTTCTTTAATCTCTGACAGATTTAACCATAAATGTCTCTCAGTAGCTACCAAGGCTGCCATAGACCGCCCAATTGCTCTGGCGGTCTCCTTAGTAGCCCTGAGAGAAAGATCGGTAGCCCGACGAAGTTCTCGAATATCGTCATGAGAAATTCCCTCACTACTATCCAGATCCCCCAGCAGGTCAGCTTGATAAGCCTGAAGCACTGCCATTGTGTGCAGACATGCTCCAGCTTGACCTGCTGCCGTATAAGCTTTGCCCACTAAAACCGAGGTGGCTTTAAGCGGTCTAGTGGGCAAAGCCGAGGCTTTCAGGGACGATGCGGGACCAGGCGAAAGATAGCTGGCTAAATTCTGTTCCGCCTGGGGCATCGCCTCATAACCATACTCTTTTAGCCCTCTTATTCTCGAATAATTTTTAACTTGAGGGCTAAAAAGTCGTGAAGAGTAAGGTTTATTCCACGATTTCGATATTTCATTATGAAGATCGGGAAAAAAGGGAAGCCCTCGTGGTGGAAATAATGTCGTGGAAGATAAAAAGCGCTCATCTAATTTACTTTTAGGACGAGCGCCTTTATTCTCAGATGGCCATTCAATATTTAATTTCTCTACAGCCCGTGACATAACATCCACCAGCTCATCATATGCTGGGGAAATAAATTGTGAATCTCTTTCCCCCATGTGTGTGCTTTCACTCTCCATACTCATAACATCGACCTCCTCGGAGGAAGAGCATTGAAGTAATGGAGGGCTCTCTCCCCGGGCGGAAGAAACCGCAGTGCGTGCTTCCGACACCGGGGGGAGAGCGCTCGATCTTCCGGGTAAGGAAGGAGAAAAGGCCCGCGGACCCGTCTCCAACCCCTCCGAAAGATCCTTTTGCGATCCCCAGGAATGCATTCTCCGCGCCGCCTCGGCAGACGCGGGTCCTGATCCCTGAGGATCGCGAGCCTGCCCACTCTTTTCATCAAAGAGTGACAGGCGAGAGCGGAGCATGCGGAGCGGTAGCATTTCACAGTGTTGACACTCAGCCTCCTCGAAGGCTGAGACCGCATGCTCCACTCCCAAACAAATGACACAAAGCTCGTGTGTGTCCCCACCTGTTAAATAACGCGGGCAGGGAGAAACACACTGCTTGTACACTTGTTTCGCCATAACGTTTCCGAATAAATTGCAACAGACAACAATAAATAGACAGAGACAGTATAACACAGATCGCTTGCTGAGGCAACAGAAGCTAATGCCGGTTTGCACCGGATGTGCTTTCATCATATCCTGGTCATGACGTCACCCGCCCGTGACGCTCATTCTTTCCATTGGACTAGTTGACATAGATGCTTCAGACGCAGTCACGCTGGGGGCGTTCCCATGGCGTCGATGGACGCATCGTTGAGTTCCCTTCGTAAGGGAACTGCAAATACTGTGGTAAAAGCATGGTAAGTGTTGTGCTTACTGCGCTTCTGCTACAAATACCACTTTGGAACTAATTACTACTTTGAACCTGATATGAATATTTCATATATGATAAACTGATTGAAGGTCTAGGCCTAAGTTATACACATCACGTGACAGACAGACAGTGTTTAATCACGTTAGTTTAGTAATGTGTTTCGAAAAACACACACACACACACAATCTCTCTCTCCCATAAACACACACACACACTCACAAACAAATACAGACACACACACACACACTCTCTCTCACACACACACTCTCTCTCTCTCACACACACACACACACACACACACAAACAAACACACACTCACAAACAAACACACACACACACACACTCTCTCTCTCTATCTCTCTCTCTCTCTCACACACACACACACAAACACATTCACAAACAAACACACACTCACAAACAAACACACACACACACACACACTCTCTCTCCCTCTCTCTCTCTCTCTCTCTCACACACACACACACACACACACACACACACAAACTCACAAACAAACACACACTCTCTCTCCCTCTCTCTCTCTCTCTCTCTCTCCCTCTCTCTCTCTCTCTCTCACACACACACACACACACACACAAACTCACAAACAAACACACACTCACAAACAAACACACACACACACACTCTCTCTCTCTCTCTCTCTCTCTCTCTCTCACACACACACACAGATCGAGAGCGTGCTGAATCACATCACACACAAGGAATT
The DNA here is from genome assembly GCF_051911475.1 of Siphateles boraxobius. Classification (NCBI taxonomy): domain Eukaryota; kingdom Metazoa; phylum Chordata; class Actinopteri; order Cypriniformes; family Leuciscidae; genus Siphateles; species Siphateles boraxobius. The sequence goes on along the minus strand of NW_027508717.1, from coordinate 915,018 downwards.
TGTTTTGGTACTGAGGCTTCCAGTGGACATATACTAATACAAATACAACAAGAAACATAATACTACAATTTATAAGAATAAAAAATATAAATATATGAGAATATAAGTATCACAGAATGGAAATCTGAATGGAAATCTATGGACGTTTGTTTCCTCCACAGAATAAAAAATAAAAAAGGTACTTGTGACTTTTTTTATCTTAGAGTTCTGACTTTTTGTCATGCAATTCTGGGGAGAAAGTCAGATTCGCAAGATATACTGTAAATTCTGAATTTCGAAACAGTCTCAAATGCGAGATATAAAGTCAGAATTGCAATAGAGTCAGAAACGCAAGATATAAAATCTGAATTCCATAAAAAGATTTATATCTTGCAATTCTCATTTTATATAATTTTTTTTTTTTTTAAATTGGGGGGGGGGATTGTCAGATAGACACAATTATTTTTGTTTTTATAAATGGCAGAAACATTGTGTTGCTATGTAGTCATGAGAACAAACACTGCATGACGACGCACACGTTTCGTTTTAGAGGCTTTAAATCAACAGGAATCGTGATGGTTATATTAGCCAAAACCAGTAGAAATTAATAATTCAATGAAGGTACGTATATAGCAGCTATTCTACAACAGTTCTGAGCACAGCTCATGCAATCAGCCAGGGCTGTTTTATATTCTTATTCAATTCCACAATCTGTACTTTCCTGCTGTTCCACAATCTTTTTCAAGCAATAAATAAAACATGTGATCACTCCTATACAAGCAGCATTCAAACACACTGATCCCGGCGGTGTTGAATTATGGAATACAGAAGCCGCCGCACCGTAATCCCTTCAGAAAGAGAAATCAATACATCAAGCTAACTCTATGGAGTATGATGCTGTGGAGACACATGCTGTAATATCAGTTTCGTAACTAAAGAGATCAAAAATATATACAATGCACCAGATTAGTGTAACAATTTGTGTTCTTGCCACTGTCGCCTCCGGCTTGCTTAGTTGAGGACATTTTATATTCAACTCTATTATTGATCAGACTGAACTGACAGAACTGAGCTGATGACATCACTGTTTTCTGCAGAACTGCTTTATAGATGAAATGAACTAATTTAATAATTGATGATCTTTACAATAGAACTGAATCAACACCGAACTGAGTTCTGCTGAACAAATGCATCATTTTCCTGTTTATTATCGTGAAGCTGCTTTGAAACAATCTGTATTGTATAAAGAGCTTTATAAATAAATGTGACTTGTGTTTGAAAGTTATTGCAAACAGAAAAAGAAGATTCACTAAGGCATTCTGGGAGTTACCAAGGTGTTCTTAGCAGTTACTAAAGTGTTCAGGGTGGTTGTTAGGGTGTTGCTATGCACCATCAGATTAGCAGATACTAAGGTGTTCTGTGCGGTTGTTAGGGTGTTGCTATGCACCATCAGATTAGCAGATATTAAGGTGTTCTGTGCGGTTGTTAGGGTGTTGCTATGCACCATCAGATTAGCAGATACTAAGGTGTTCTGTGCGGTTGTTAGGGTGTTGCTATGCACCATCAGATTAGCAGATACTAAGGTGTTCTGTGCGGTTGTTAGGGTGTTGCTATGCACCATCAGATTAGCAGATACTAAGGTGTTCTGAGTGGTTGTTAGGGTGTTGCTATGCACCATCAGATTAGCAGTTACTAAGGTGTTCTGAGTGGTTGTTAGGGTGTTGCTATGCACCATCAGATTAGCAGTTACTAAGGTGTTCTGAGTGGTTGTTAGGGTGTTGCAATGCACCATCAGATTGGCAGTTACTAAGGTGTTCTGAATGTAAACTAGTTGCTATGTAGTGTCAGATTAGCTGTTACTAAGATGTATACACCGAGAGAATAACCGTTACTAAGGTGTTTTGTGTGGTTGTTAGGGTGTTGCTATGCACCATCAGATCAACAGTTACTAAAGAGTTATAAGTGGTTGCTTGGGTGTTGCTTTGCAGTTTCAGATTAGCAGTTACTAAGATGTTATCAGTGGTTGCTATGCAGTGTCAGATTAGCAGTTACTAAAATTTGACTATGCAGTGTCAGATTAGCTGTTACTAAAATGTTCTGATGATTACTAGGGTGTTGCTATACACCATCAAATTAGCAGTTACCAAGGTGTTCTGGGTGGTTACTAGGGTGATGCTATGCACCATTAGATTAGCAGTTACTAAGATGTTCTAGGTGGTTGCTAGAGTGTTGCTATACACCATCAGATTAACAGTTACTAAGGTGTTCTGTGCGGTTGTTAGGGTTTTGCTATGAACCATCCGATTAACAGTTACTAAGGTGTTCTGAGTGGTTGTTAGGGTGTTGCTATGCTCCATTCGATTAAAAGTTATTAAGGTGTTCTGAGTGGTTGCTATTGTGTTGCTATGCGCCGTCAGATTAACAGTTACTAAGGTGTCCTGAGTGGTTGCTAGGGTGTTGCTATGCACCATTAAATGATCCGTTATTAAGGTGTTCTGGGTGTTCTGTACCATCAGATTGTTACACTCTCGCAGGAGATACAGAAATAAATTTTTATCAGGAAATGATTTTGCACAAAAAAAATCACTGTACAATAACAGTTTGATGTCTCAGTCAAGACAACATAATGAATCTTTAAAATTAGAATTGCTAGAGACCCACACAAATGCAGATTCAGAGCCATGTGTTTGTGTGAATGTGGGCTTTGTCATGGTGAATTATCTAATACAGGGATTTAAGTGGCTTTTAATTTGCTTTATGGAGCAACAAGCACATTTCCCTGAAAACAATGAGTGTGGGATAATATCAGGAGCCTCATGCAATTCACTGATCTTATTTCCTCTATATCTCAGATTATATTGCAAACATCAGACACTCAAATGTGAAACAGGATTAAACTGAAATTAACTCATTTACGTTAAAACCTGGATCATCTCACTGATGGACAGAAACAGATCCAGGTTTTGTCTGGTTCTCTTCTGTCTCATCCAAACTACAGATAAATTAGTTATTCACATAAATTACATGAAATGATGAATGAAAACACGTCCAGGTGACATTCCCCCCAATAACAACAGGGAGACAATTAAATTATATTTTGCATAAAGAAAATGTTTTTTTTTAATGTTTATCAAAATTGTTTAATGTCATTACATTACACACGCGCATGTTTGTCATTCCTTTTATTATTATAAGATTCTCTTTACCGTAACACTGCAATTTTGCTGTTTATTCTAAGAATTCCTTAATTTATTTGTCAATCAACATAACAAATTATGCAGTGCAACAAATAATACCATGACCAAATTCTTTACTACAAAAACAATATAGTGTTGTTATTTTTAAAGGTGACATATCAAGAAAATCTGACTTTTTCCATGTTTAGGTCCTATAATCCGGTGCTTCTACCAACACAGAAAACGTGAAAAGCGAAACCCAGTAACTCTGTTCTGGTGAGTCTTTCTCTGAGAACATGACAAAAAATAAGCCGATCAGATTTCGCTCTCCTTCTGACGTATGAAGAGGATCTTATTATAACATTACCGGCCCTTAATCTGCACGTTTACACACACCAGCCGACATTTGGTTTCACAAACGACAACAGTGACCAGTTCTAACGCAATGATGAAAGATCCAGCAAAGCCTGAAACTGTTCTGTCGTTGAGCACAGACGAGCACTGAACACTATTGACCAGAACATGTCACCGCTGTCTTATAAACACCTCAGGAACTGTGGACAGTTGTGTAAAAGTTCAACCTGATGATGAGATGATCAATGTAACTCCACAAAAACTACATAAATGTCTCCACGTCCTGAGTCTCTCCATAAGGCTGCACTCGCTACTGGTTATTCTGGGATTCTGGATGAGTGACATTGACCTGTTCTTTTTCTAACTTCGCTTGGTGTTTAACTATGGGAATCGCTTTGGGCGTGACCAATTACGGAAGCTCCTATGCCACCACGTCTGTCTTTGACAGACAGGTCGATCTGAGATCAGGCTCCACTCCCACCTATATCACTCAGGTCGACCCATAACAAAGTCATTCTCGCTTTCTTCCCGTGAGGGATTACATCAAGCTCTCTCAGCACGTCTGACTTCATTGCTGATTTCGCTGAACTGTTCAACAGGCGGACCGTCATTGGATTACGCCACCAAACGCGACATCAGTGTTGAGTGTCACACACCCGAATAGTGTCCGCGTCAAGGAGAGCTATTCTGTTTGGACTATCGCGCGTTATCATGACGCTTGTACTTTCCAGTGGCGTCAAGCCATCTTTAGGCTCTACGTGTCAAGGCGAGCCGTGGAAAAAGGGCTAACTACCCTAAGTGAACCATCGGACTAACGTGTTGTGACGAGCCACTGAATCACTCTTTCTCTCTCCAGCCGTTATGTCGACAGTCATTACCCCCGCCAAAGGGAATGAGTCGAAGAGCAGGGAGCCTGCACCCCGACCGTGCCCATCGTCATGTGGAGCAACCGTCTCGGGCAGGGACCCTCATCCCTTGTGCATTGTGTGCATGGGCGCCAAGCACGCTAAAACGTCGCTTGCGGACCCGCAAACATGTGCTCACTGTGGGTCAATGGCGGCAAAAATTTTGGAGAGAAGGCTGAGGGTTGCGGTGGCTAGCCAGCAAGACCAATGTCTGTCCGGTGCTGCCGCAAAACCTAAGGCTACTGACCATCAGCGAACAACCACGAGCTGGGCTGACATTATGGAAGCCGAATCCCCGGATATGCCTCCTCTGTTCGAGGGCCTTCTCGCACACGAGGAGGAGGAGCCGGGAGTCGAGGACGCGGAGGGCGATGCTAACTCTGACCTCCTCGACTCGGGCTCTCAGGCAGACGGTAACCTGCACGAGGTGTGCAAGCGAGCCGCGGCTAAACTGGGCCTAACGTGGCCCGCGGCAATGGCCGTGCCGGCGTGCATGAAGGAAATGTCCCGCCACTGGACTAGCCCCTTTAAGAGCAAGCTCTCAACCAAGGTATGTTCTAACCTGGAGATCCAAGGAATGGAATCACCTCCATCCGAATCGACTCGCTATTTCTGCCTCATCCCAAATCTCGCTGCCGAGTAAGATGGAACGTCTGACAGCATCCGTGTATCAGAGGATGTACAAGTATGCAGCGCAGTCAGTGTGCTCGCTGAACGCGGTGACATTACTGGCAGCGTACCAGGCGGAGATTTTAGAGGAGATGTGGCGCCAATTAGACACGGGGGTGCCGAACCCAGCACTCTGGGACGAGATCTGTGTGGTGAATGATCTAATTCTCCGCTCTTCTCGTGGCGTGGTTCAGGGCTGTGGGCGTGTGATGGGCCTGGCCATTTCAGGTGAGAGAGCGTTATGGCTAAACCTGTCAGGGTTGAGCGACACTCAGAAAGCGGAGGTGATGGACGCAGCGTTCGACCCAACCAAGGGCCTGTTCGGACCAGCTCTCGAGAAAATGAGAGAGACCAGCACCCTCAGGAAACAAGAGGATGAAGCTTTTAATCTCTGTTTACCACGCAGGCAGGCACCGCGACCACCCTCTCAACCAGCACTGCCGGGCTTTGCAGCAACCGCGGCGAGGGGAAGACAGATGGGAGCTAGGAATGTGAGACCGGCTCCCAGCGGAAAACATTCTGGCCATCGTCCGAGGTCTGATGGCTCCCGACCATGGGGGAAGCATTCATTTGCGGCCGCGTCAGCGAGAAACCGCCCGCCCCACCCCGAGGAACGGAAGAAAAAGCGTGCGACCTGACACGCGAATGTTCCCCTGCACTTCTCTCTCCACCCGCAAAGAGAAGGAGAGGGGCCAGCCCTGCCGTTCTGAGTTCAGTAAGGGCTCGCGCTGAAAGCTATAAAGTTCAGAATGTTCACCAGTGTCACCAAGCACTCAGACAGGGTTTTCAAACGCCAATATGTTCAGGGGAATGTTTAATAAAGAATGCATTATCGCATCCAAGCAACGAGCTAAGGGTGATACGCTCCCCAAATTCAATAAGCACAATAATAAATGTTTCACTATCGCAGCCAGGCAGACAGCCGAGGGCGGTAGATTGCAAAAAAATTCAACGATTGAAACGTGTATCCCCAGCCTCACCGCTGGAGGGAGCTCACGCTCCGTCAGAAGAGCTCAGCGCAAAAACTGCAATGACGTCATCAGAGCGTGCCCACGATGGGGAAGTATACTGGGGACCTCTCTCGGCTCGCATACTCAGTTGGCGCGCATGTGCAGCTCATCCGTGGGTTGTAAACACAATTTCACGGGGATACAGACTTCAATTTGCCATGAAATAACCCAGATTCAATGGCATAATAGTCTCAGTGGCCGAAGGAGAATCAGCTCGCGTCCTGACGGCCGAGATAGACACTCTTTTAAACAAACGAGCCATCAGAGTAGTGCCAAAGGAAGTGAGCTGTCAGGGGTTTTACTCCCGTTACTTTGTGATTCCAAAGAAAGGGAGCACATCTCTGCGTCCAATTTTAGATCTCCGTGTATTAAAAAAGCACCTACGGAAGTATGCATTCAAAATGTTGACACACAAGACACTTTGTCGATCCATCCGTCAGAACGATTTGTTCGTGACGATCGATCTGTCAGACGCGTATTTTCACATAGATATTTACCCGTCTCACAGAAAATATCTCAGGTTTGCATTCCGAGGCACTGCTTACTAGTTTCAAACCATGCCATTTGGTCTATCTATAGCGGCAAGAGTATTCAGCAAATGTGTGGAAGCAGCACTTTTTCCTTTGAGAAACAAGGGGATAAGAATATTGTCGTACATAGACGATTATCTGATATGCGCCTCGTCGAAGAAGCAAGCGATCAAAGACGCAGGCATGGTGTTAATTCATCTCGACAGTTTGGGATTCAGAATAAACAGGGAAAATAGCCGCTTAGAGCCAGCGCAGCACACAGAGTATCTAGGACTCAGTATAAACTCCCTCTCTTATCGAGTCACTCTGAAAGAGGGGAGGATCACAAAGGAAAATTGTCCCGTTCAGACTGTGCCTACGAATGTTGGGTTTAATGGCCTCAGCGATTTCTGTAGTAGGGCTGGGGCTACTCATAATGAGAGATTTTCAGCGCTGGGTCGCACATCTGCGTCTGTGTTCTCGGTGTCATCTCAGCCGACCAGTGAGAGTAACTCATGTGTGCGTCAGAGCACTCAGACATTGGAAAAGCCCTGCGACTCTCAGAACGGGGATTCCCCTGGGGAAAGTGTCGTCGAGAGTCACTATTAAAGGGCTGGGGAGCAACTCTGATGGGCAGAGCTGTGAACGGTCTGTGGCCTCCACAGCTGATCCACGAGCACATAAATTACTTGGAATTGTTGGTGGTATTTCTAGCGCTGAAACATTTTCTGAACTTCATCAGGGCCCAGCATGTTTTAGTGAGAACGGACAATTCTACAGTGGTTGCTTATATCAACCGACAGGGAGGCACACGCTCTCTGCAACTGCACCAGTTAGCAAAAAAGCTGATTGTGTGGTGCGATAAAAGGCTTTTATCCATCAGGGCAACCCATGTTCCAGGGATATTGAACAGGGGAGCAGATTTATTGTCTAGGGGAAATCCCCTGTACGGAGAGTGGAAGCTTCATCCCCAGGTGGTGAGGCAGATATGGCAGAAGTACGGCCAGGCTGCCGTAGATCTCTTCGCCTCGCAGGAAAACGCTCAATGTCCTCTGTATTTCTCTCTGGTGGACGAAAATGCACCATTGGGTGTGGATGCTTTAGCCCACCCATGCCCAAACGTCCCGCTGTATGCTTTTCCCCCTCTGAGCCTGATTTCACCCACTCTAGCCAGGGTGAGGGAAATGGGATTGTCACTGATACTGATAGCTCCACGTTGGATATCCAGACATTGGGTGGCCGAGATGGTTCAACTACTGTCAGGTCAACCGTGGCCCCTCCCTCCCCGGAGGGACCTCCTGTCACAAGCTGGGGGGGGGTTTATCATCCTCACCAAGACAGGATAGCTCTCTGGGCCTTGCCCGTGCAATTTGCGTGCAGCAGGTCTGCCCCCATCAGTCGTACACACTATACAGAGTGCAAGAGCCTCTTCCACTCGCACACTTTACAGTAATAAATGGCGAGTCTTTGAAGAATGGTGTGGACAGAGTCATATTGTCCCTTTTCTATGTTCAGTGAGGGACATATTGTGTTTTCTTCAGGACCTTTAGATAAGGGGAAGGCTTTTTCTACGTTAAAGGTATACTTAGCGGCTATATCTGCTTGTCATGTTGGTTTTGGTGACAAGACAGCAGGTCAGCACCCTTTAATGAGTCGTTTTATGAAAGGGGCACGGCGTAAGAGACCAGTGGCCAGGCGAATGGTTCTGTTATGGGATCTGTCTATTGTTTTAGAGGCCCTTTCTCAACACCCTTTTGAACCATTGGAAGCTATAGGGTTGAAGTTTCTCTCTCTTAAGACAGCACTGCTGTTAGCACTGGTTACAGCTAAGCGTGTGAGCGACTTACAGGCCCTGTCTGTCAGCCCGTCTTGTTTGCAGTTTTCTCCAGGGCTCACAAGGGTTTCCTTTCGCCCTAACCCGGCGATCGTGCCTAAAGTAGTGGACTCATCTTACAGATGTCAAACTACTGAACTTCCACCCTCCTAGGTGGATATAGGTTCGGGCCCGATATAGGTTCGGGCGGAGCCTGATCTCAGGTCGACCTGTCTGTCAAAGACAGACGTGGTGGCATAGGAGCTTCCGTAATTGGTCACGCCCAAAGCGATTCCCAGTGAAACACCTCACTCTGTTATCAAAGAACCCGGGATTATGTTAATTAACCCATCGTTTTGTTATTGCTGGAGTTTCTGGAGCTCGTTTAAAGACTCCGCCCTCTTCTGAACGGAGGCGGAGCTGCAGCTAATTTGTATTTAAAGGGACACACACTAAAACTGACCGTTTTTGCTCACACACAAAAAGGGGCAAATTTGACGAGCTATAATAAATGATCTGGTATTTTGAGCTGAAATTTTACACACACATTTTGGGGACACCATAGATTTATATTACATCTTGCGAAAATGGGCATAATATGTCAACTCTAATCAAAATTACAATAATAAAAAAATGTTTTTTGCATAAAGAAGCATCTTTACTAAAAGCAGAAATAAATAGCAGAAAGCAAAATGTTTTTAAGTCTGAACGGCATTTAAACGGCTTATTTTGTATTTGATTTCTATCTCAAAACCTGATGATTAACAAGGCCAGTCCAGTCATAGGGTACCACACACACACACACACACACACACACACACACACACACACACAGTCGTCGGGTCAAACGCTTCCCCTCCAACACTGTCAGTGGATAAACTGTGTGTGACTGAGAACAAACTTGGCAACTCCTCTCTAGAGCTCAGCGACATCTGACCTTTATATCTCACAGACACTTTGAATTAAGCCAACATGATCACAGCTCAAACACACACACACACACACACACACACACACTGAAGGGTCACAGACAGGTTGAGATGATGTAAGGCTGTAGTCAGAGACTGATGTGAGTTATAGAAAATAAACGTTCTTTCATCATTCACTGCGAGACATGTGACTCAGTCTTTCTCCGGCCGACACAGGAGGAGAACAACGTGCATGTTTATGGAATATTCCGTTCCCCGGATTAAAAATAAATAATAATAATTAAAAATTGAAACGTTCTTCAGTACAGAGATTAGAGACTTGAAACAAACCAAACATCTTTTAAATAAATTCATTTGTGTAATTCCCAAAACATTACTTTCTTTATATCCTCAGAGCGCATGGTCATCCGTCTTGAAAGGTTTATAAGTTATTAAAAATAAGAATGGGATTTTTACTTCAAGAACCTTACTGTTGCGCTTTGTGAATTTACAGTCTGAGAGTCACTTGAAAATATAGATTCCTGTGCATTAAATTTGATTGCAATATGAATCATAATCAGTCTGCATTCATTTTAATATATTTCAGACAAGTCTGATCAAAGTGGACTGATACGTTTTATTTTTGATGAATAGAAAGTTTAAGAACAGCATTTATTTTAGAAAAGAATATTTTGTAACATTATAAATATTTTTACTGTCACTTTTGATCAATTTCATGTGTCCTTGATAATTAAAAGTATTGATTATTTATTGATTTATTTTGAAATCTTACTCATCCCAGACTAATATATCAGTTTCCACAGAAATATGAACCGTTTTTTTATGAATACTGATAATAATCATAAATGTTTGTGAGCATCAAATCATCATATTATAGTGATTTCTAAAGGATCATGTGACACTGAAGACTGGAGTAATGATGCTGAAAATTCAGCTTTGATCACAGGAATAAATTACACTTTACTATATATTCGCAGCTCTTTTAAGTTGTAATAATATTTCACAATTTTTACTGTATTTTAAATCAAATAAATGCAGCTTTGGTGAGTAAAAGAGACTGTTTCAAACACATCTTATTAAAATAATACTGGAATAAAATCTTAATTATTTCAAACTTTTGACCTGTGTATCTAACAACAGGTTTATGCTTAATAAAAAATATTTGCCAATTTTAAACACAAACTAAATTTAAGATGAAACAAAAACAAATACTAATTTTTTGCTTCTCTTAGTTGTTTTTGTCCTTCAAACCTTAACCGGCACTGTATGTCCTTCATTGAGGACGACACTGTGACTTTGGTTTTAATTCTGCAAACATTTAATTCTGTTAATTTTCCACAAACTGAGCCTGAAAATCAAGCGTGAGAGTCTCCACTGGCCTCAGTTATTAGTTAACATCAGATTCAACTTCATATTCACTGAAGCTCACAATTGAACCGTTACTCAAAGGCTCTGTTCCAAAACACAAACGGCATTTTAAAGAAAACTATCCAAATGCTGGATGAAGTGAGAGAAGTCTTGATTAATAAATATGCGTATTTGTTCAATGCAGAAAAAAGTATTGATTAAAAATAGGGTAAAGTGAAGATCAAACTAAATCAATTGTGAGTCGATGTTCTCGTGCACTTCGTGTGAGAAGCGTTATTTGTATGATGGAGTTGCTGATCATGCGTTATTATGCCCATTAATGCGTTATGTAGTTTTTATGCTCTACTAGAACAGAAGGTTGTTCCAGAAAACAAGATTAGAATACAAGCCAGGCTTATTTTGGTTAGTCAGAGTTATTGTTTGTGGATTCTGTTTCATAAAGCAAAAAAATAATTAACTCAGTTACTCAGGCAACTTATGCTGGGAAACTAACCTGAGTTGATGCTTAGGCCTAACCGATCTCACGGCAATTCGTACGAATTTTACGAGTTGCCCAATTCGTATGAATTCGTACGAATGACCTACCCCTGACCCCGCCCCTAAACCTACCCCTGACCCCGCCCCTAAACCTAACCATCACATCATTTAGACAAATTGTACGAATTCATACGAGTGAGGTTGTACGAATTCGTACAAATTAGCCACCTTTTAATCACTTGTACGAATTCGTACGAATTGGTCGTGAGATAGCGTTGTAATACTGTTAACACTGACCCGCTGGGAATGTGATGATATTACCTCTGACTCTCTGGCATGCTGACATTTTATTTCATGTAACCACTATCAGTCCAAAAATGAAAGGAAATAATAAATGTAATAAATTCAAAGATACAAAATATGTCGCAAATGTAAAGAAGTAAAGTTACATTTGTTTAGTTGGTGTGTTTTTTGTAATGGATCAATTAAATGTCTATAAATAGGGAGCTCAACCCATATGTCACCATGGATCACAAAACCAGTCACGAGTCGCACATACAAATTTAACGAGATGGCTAATTTGTAAGAATTCATACGACCTCACTCGTACGAATTAGTATGATGTTTGCTAAATCATATTTTACGAGTTGCCGAATTCGTACGAATGACCTACCCCTGACCCCGCCCCTAAACCTAACCATCACGTGGGTTTAGTCAAATCGTATGAATTAGCCACCTTTTAATCACTCGTACAGATTCGTACAAATTGGTCTTCAGATAGCGTTGGTATATTTATGGCAATAGCCAAAAATACATTGCGTGGGTCAAAATTATCGATTTTTCTTTTATGCAAAAAATCATTAGGATATTAAGTAAAGATCATGTTCCATGAAGATATGTTGTAAATTTCCTACCGTAAATATATAAAACATTTATTTTTGTGAGTGAATGCAGCACAATCGCGAACATAAAAGCACAACTTTAAAGGAGATTTTCTCAATGTTTTGATGTTTTTGCACCCTCAGATTCCAGATTTCCAATAGTTGTATCTCAGCCAAACATTGTCCTATCCTAACCATACATCAATGGAAAGCTTATGTATTCAGCTTTCATATGATGTATGAATCTCAATTTTAAAAAAATAACCCATGTGAATGGTTTTGTAGTCAATGGTCACATGTGTCTGACTCATAATCAGGGTGTGTTCTTTCATGATGAGGGAGCAATAATCATACGCAGGGCATTTCAAAGAGAACGTACTTTCAGAGACAGAATGAAAGTGCGTATCTATGCATCTATGCAACGATTGTGCCATTTATACGCCAAAAATAGTTTAAATGGCACGAGAAATAACATTCGTTGCATAGATACGCACATTCAGGAGAGTGTGTTGGCAGACCCGTTGGCTTTTTCTTATAACGACCTGCATCGTGAGCGGTGTGGACACACACACATGCGCATGAAGCAGACTTCGCTAATAGCACATCATTAACAGCATTAATGTACAGGTACAGTCCCACTGAGATGACATTAGACTAATACTGTAGAACCGATTGTTCTGTACAATAAGCTGGGCACCAGTGTTCTGTTCATTAATGCATTAACAATCCCCATTTATGTAATTCCAGTGACCTACATTTAATTATTATATAGATGATCTGTGATGCAGATTGTAGAGGCTAAATGGCCTGGTTCAGTGATTCCAGACTCTTTCCGGTCTCTTCTCTTTCAAAATAAACAAGAATCGGCACACTGCCACTTCTGCGCCCAAGGATTTATTAAAATGAACCAAGTTTCGTCAGGCAAGCAACAATCATAGACATTTATATCAGTGTGAACCATCACACCTGACCTCATTAGTCAACTAATTACCCAATTATCCATCGCAATAATTACCTAATCAAAAACAAATGTAATCACATCATTTTTTTTTTTAAACAGAAAAACAGAGTACAGAAAAAAATATATATATTTTTTTTATACACAAATTTTTACAAGAAAAGTTTCAAATCATACTCCATATTCAAAGCTTTTGGAGAAAGGACATCTTATCTTTCCCACCAACTGGCACAAGGTATGTTAGTCACTTAACATATGACAAAAACTACAACTTTAAAATACCTTCACTAATTTCCATGTAAAAAAAAATAGAAAAAATACTCCATTTAGAGAATTCTCAGGAGTTTTGCTGGGAGACAAGGGCTATGCCTGTCTATCAGGATCCCCAGACTGAGGCACAGCTCGTATAGAGACACATGTGGTCTCGAGTCACGGCTCCAGAGCTGGGTTACCTCAGACTGACTCCACACAGGGCATCAGCAGTGTAGTTACATGTGTTGTGCGACATAAGCACAGGAGAGATGAGGAGAGATGCGATGGACGTAGAGGAGGACTGGGGCATAGAGGCCGTATGAGGACAGAGAAACAGGGTTATAAGAGACAGTAATTATTTTGGTTAATACGGTCCAAACAATGTTAAGTTTGTTCTAAACTTTGCCCTTAATTTCCCAGACACAACTAGTATTTTTTATTCAGGATTAAGCTGCCTGTGGGAGTGAAAACGTACAATTAAATGATGTCAAAAAACAATTGTTTTAAATATTACAGTTCTACTTGCATTTTTCTCTAGCTGTTGGATTTCCAGCTCCAACTTTCTTAAGTTTTTTTATATTGTATGTCAGTATATGGCTTCCATTTGTTTCAGGAGATAGCGCTTGTAAACTCCCTTTATGTTCTCCGGTTCTGTAGGAACATACATTTAGGCTTTTAAATATATAATGTGCAGATCTGTGTGTATAACTTCTTGAACATACTCCTCATCCTCCTCAACTGAGGATGCGCCTTCAATCTAAAAGAACCATTAATTCAACTCATTAATAATCACCACTTGACTATAAAATCAGTGTTTTATACGGTCATACTCACAGGGTTTGGTTTAGGAATGCAAGAATTAAAAATAAAAACACACACACACACACACACACACCAATGTATTGTGACAAATATTGAATTGAACTTTAATATAATCTAGTAATGTACTTTTCAAAATGGTTGCTACTTACGCATTGAGACGATCAGCAATTTCCCGCCAGCCTTTCTCTTGTTTTATTAATAGCTGCGGTATTCCCTTTTTTCGTAACCATAAGTTTAAATTCTTCATAAGCCTTGAGAAGCAAACGCTGCTCAGTCGCCGTGAACATGGCCGCTCTTCTTTCCTCTTAGTAATGGTAAATTGATGAATCCGTGCTCCACTGTCAGGGCTTCTGAAGAACAGCGTGCACACGCAATTATCCAGACTATTTGAACCTGGTTTATATTAGTAAGATCACATGATCTTCAATCATAATGGAACCGATTTAAGCGCAGCTGATTAGTTCGGTTCATTCAAGTCAGGTGTTGGACTTTAATCCCTGCTTTTCTAAGTGGCCTTTATGGAACAACCCTCAGGTTTTCCTGCTTGAATGTTGATTATTTTCCTCATATTCTCCATTCTTGCGGCTCCTCTCTTCCCAGTCTGTCAGTAACGCTCTGTTTACTTCCTGTCTCTATGAAGCCCCTCCTTCTGAAAAGCACACTGTGCTCTGATTGGTCGGCTGGATCAGTGTGTTGTGATTGGTCGAGTGCTTCGAGTGTGTTTGGAAAATGTCCCGCCCCTTACCATAACCGCCAGTTCCCTTTCGTTGTCACTCCGAGTTACGTCGGATGACGACGAATGGGGTTTCGCTTAGAACACCTATCGACTTCGAGTATTACAAAACGAGCCAATGGCAAAGAAATGCCATGGGTCTGCGGAATTTGCATAGCTTATCTCCGCCTTACCTCGTGGGTATAAAAGGAGGACGCCGGCAACAGGCAGATATGTTTTCGCTTCGGAGCCAAGAGTATTTCTTCACTCCACAGTCATCTCTGACTTCGCTCTACGAGACGAGCTTCTCTCTCCGGTGTTGGTGTGACGCCGATCTGCAGCGAGCTCACAGTGCCTGCTGATCTGTGCAGTAATCTGCCAGTGTGTGTGTGTCTCCCTGTGCGCTTCAACATCGCGGAGTTTTTTCTCTCCTCTCATAAAAGAGCATGCACGCGGCACGTCTTTTTAAAGACGGCTCGCCCGTGCATTTCTGGTTGCAGCGGACTGGTATCGGACTCTGATGGGCACGAGCGCTGTCTAGTGTGTTTGATCATGCTTGAACAGCGCTCGTGGGTGACTCATGTTCTCGCAAGGGAACGTGATCATCGTGTCATATATAGGTCGAGACTCAGTGAACTCGCAAGAGTGAGAGTCCCCTCATCCACCCCCCGATCTTCGGCTGGTGGCCAGGGTGACCTGAGGGTTACGGTCTGGAACAAGGCGCCGACTATGTGTCCGTGACCCCAGCCCCCCTCTTCAATTACGGTGCCCGCTAGTGAACTGCTGATTCCCGCGAGTCTACCCTCTGGTGGTCCGCGTGTTTCAGTTGAAGCTACAGAGGAAGATACCATGTCTGTTGCAGCATCACTAGGTGGGCTTGAGTCTTCTGGAAGTGAGGGCTCGTCACAGCTGCCACCTTCCGGTGTGCATACGGCTGTGCCTGAGTCTGATCCGGAGATGACGGCCATGCTTTCCTGGGACGATTGGTTTTGGGTAAGGCCGCCGACCCTCGTCCGTGGCAAACCCCAATACCTCTCTTCCCGGACGTGCATGATGAGATCTCGAAGTCCTAGAAGACCCCCTTGTCTTCTCAGGACCGCTCGCTGATCTCATCCGCCTTTCCTCCCCTTGATGGGGCCGCTGCCCTTGGGTACACTGAGGTTCCCCCCGGCTGAACGCTCTGTTGCGATGCTATGTGTCCTCAGAGTGCTTCTTCTCGGCGCAATCCTAAGCACCTGCCCGTGGCCTGTGGTTTTTCGTCTACGCTTGTGGCGAGATCCTATAGTGCCACGTGACTGGCAGCCGCCTCACTGCATGCCATGGTCATTCTGCTGGTCCACCTGACCCAGATGCTCATGGACCTGCACGAGGGCGGGACTGACCCAGGGCTCTTCACTGAGCTGCGCGCCGTCACTGACCTTGCTCTCCGAGCGACGAAAGTGGCCGTACGCTCCCTGGGTCAGGTGATGCTCACCATTCTGTGGCTGAACCTGTCTGATATGCTGGATGTCGCGCGGACCCGTCTGTCCGACATTCCCATATCCCAGGTCGGCCTCTCCGGCGGTGCGGTTGAGGGCTTGACCAACAGCTCTCGGCCGCTCATGAGCAGACTGACGTTGATTCTGTCCCGACGGCCCCGCCGTCCGCCCAGGTCCCTCGGTCTGCCCACCGCCGAAGGCGCCCCCCCGCGGCTCCCACCCCGCCCGTTCACCCGGGCCGGCTCGGGGCCGCGGGCGGACGCCACAGCCCCTCTCCAGCCCCGCCCCCCGCTACATGCCGGGTTAAGCGGCGCTCCTGAGACGGGCTCCTCGGGGATGGAGCAGACTGAGGTTGACTCTGTCCCGACGGCCCCGCCGTCCGCTCAGGTCCCTCGGTCTGCCCACCGCCGTGGGCGCCCCCCCGCGGCTCCCACCCTGCCCGCTCAGCCGGGCCGGCTCTGGAGGCCGCGGTCGGACGCCAAAACAGTCCTCTCCAGCCCCGCTACACGCTGGGTTAAGCGGCGCTCTTGGGATGGGCTCCTCAGAGATGGGACTCAGTTCTTTCCAGGAGCTGGTAGCAGGACCACTCCTTTCCCCGGGTGAGGGCCGGGGAAGAATCCTTATTCTCCAAAGAACTGACTCTCCCGTCTCTGAGCACAGAGAGTTCGGACGTCACAGAGCGCCGCCCACATGCCGTGCTCTCCTCGTCCCCCTCTGTCCCGGAGGTGGTTGACACGGCGTGCCGTCCACGACCGCTTCGCCCCTGTCCCCCTCTATCGCCAGACCCTTGACAGAGCAGGCCCCCGTGGAACGCTGGTCCTTCCCTGGCCTCCTCTGTCAGGGTGCGGTTTTGACCTTGCCCCCACACCGGGCCGCTATGCCGTCCACGTCTGGGCCGGTCATTCCGCTTCGCTGCACCACCGGGGGGACGTCTGTTGTTCTCGACGCCGCTGGCACAGTTGGGAGCCTGCCTAGAGCTTCCCTTCTGTTCCGCTGGGTCACGCGAACCATCGGCTCGGCTATGCGATTCAGTTCGCACGGTCTCCTCCCCACTTCAGGGAATCTGCTCCACTTTGGTCGATGACTATGCCCTATCATGAGAGCGGAGGTTGCTACCCTACTGGCGAAGGGTGCGATTGAGACTGTCCCTCCAGCCGAAAGGAGGTCCGGGGGTACAGCCCCTACCTCATTGTCCCGGAGAAGTCTGGTGGGTTACGGCCAATCCTGGTCCGAACCGCTCCCTTCACAGGCTGCCGTTCAAGATGCTCCTGGCCAAACGCATATCTGGATGTGTGCGGCCACAGGATTGGTTTGCAGCGATCGACCTGAAGGACGCCTACTTTTATGTCTCCGTTCTCCCTCGACTCAGACCATACCTACGGTTTGCTGTCAGGGCGCGCATATCAGTACGCTGTTTTCCCATTCGGGCTAGCCCTGTCTCTTCGCGCCTTCACAAGGTTGTTGAGGCTGCCTTTGTTCCTCCATGGGAACACGGGGTTCGCATCCTGAACTATCTCGGTGACTGGCTGTCTTAAGCTCACTCCTGAGACCAGTTTTGCGTATACAGGGACCCAGTGCTCCGGCACCTAGCTCGTCTGGGCCTTCGGGTCAACCGGGGAAGGAGTATCACTTGGCCCCGTGCAGAGGAGCTCTTTTCTCAGTATGGACTTGGTCGCCTTCTCCACTCAGCCATTGCTGACTTGCCTGAGACTATCAAGCGCAAGAGTGCGGTTCCACTGAAGTTTCTTCAGAGGCTCCTGGGGCATATGGCATCTGCAGCCGCGGTTCGCCGCTCAGATTGCTTCATATGAGACCGCTTCAGCTTTGGCTCCGCGACCGAGTCCCGAGGTGGGCATGGCAACACGGCACCCTCCGAGTACCAGTTACTCCGACCTGCCGTCAGACCTTCACCCCGTGGTCGAACCTCAGTTTTCTACGGGCCGGAGTGCCCCTGGAACGAGCTTCGCGGCATGTTGTTGTAACGACAGATGCCTCCTCCACGGGCTGGGGTGCCATGTGCAATGGACGTGCTGCCGCGGGCTCCTGGACAGGACCCCGCCGCCTCTGGCACATCAATTGCCTCGAGTTGCTGGCCGTACGTCTTGCTTTGCGCCGCTTCCGGGCCGTGCTCAAGAACCAACACGTACTAGTCCGTTCAGACAATACCGCCACTGTAGCGTACATCAACCATCAAGGTGGTCTACGCTCCCGCCGTATGTCGCAACTCGCTCGCCACCTCCTCTTATGGAGTCAGAAGCATCTGAGGTCGCTTCATGCCATTTATATCCCCGGAGCCCTGAACTGTGCAGCCGACGAGCTCTCACGGCTTCAGCCCCTCCCGGGAGATTGGCGACTCCATCCCCAGTCGGTTCAGCTGATTTGGGACCAGTTCGGGGACGCACAGATAGATCTGTTTGCCTCTCACGACTCGACCCATTGCGACCTGTATTATTCCCTGACCGAGGGCACGCTCGGCACGGATGCTCTGGCGCACAGCTGGCCGCGGGGCCGCAAATATGCGTTTCCCCCAGTGAGCCTTCTTGCGCAGACCCTGCGCAAGGTCAGGGAGGACGAGGAGCAGGTCATTCTGGTCGCGCCATACTGGCCCGCCCGGACCTGGTTCTCCGAACTAGTACTCCTCACGACAGCACCTCCTTGGCCGATTCCCCTGAGGAAGGACCTCCTTTCTCAGGGACGGGGCACCCTATGGCACCCTCGTCCCGATCCTTGGAACCTCCACGTGTGGCTCCTGGACGGGACGAAGCAGGTTTGAGTACCCTTCCACCTACGGTGGCGGCTACCATCACTTCCGCTAGAGCGTCGTCCACGAGACACGTCTACGCGTTGAAGTGGAACCTCTTCGTCAACTGGTGCTCTTCTCACCGAGAAGACCCCCGGAGATGTTCGATTAGTGTCGTGCTTTCCTTCCTTCAAGATAGGCTGGAGCGAAGGCTGTCTCCCTCCACCCTGAAAGTCTATGTTGCCGCTATTGCCGCACACCATGACCCGGTCGAAGGTAAGTCTGTTGGTAGGCACGACCTGATCATCAGGTTCCTGAGAGGAGCGAGGAGACTGAATCCTCCTCGCCCTCCTCTCGTTCCCTCTTGGGACCTCTCAGTGGTTCTAACTGCCCTGCGGAGTGCTCCCTTTGAGCCTTTGCAATCAGTGGAGCTTAAGTTCCTGTCTATGAAGACAGCGCTCCTGGTTGCATTGGCCTCTATCAAGAGGGTGGGGGACTTGCATGCATTCTCCGTTGACGAAGCGTGCCTGGAATTTGGGCCGGCTTACTCTCACGTGATCCTGATACCCCGGCCTGGATATGTGCCCAAGGTTCCTACCACTCCCTTCCGTGACCAGGTGGTGAACCTGCAAGCGCTGCCCCCGGAGGAGGCAGACCCAGCCTTGGCACTGCTCTGTCCAGTACGCGCCCTCCGCGCCTATGTAGACAGGACGCAGTGTTCAGGACCTCAGACCAGCTCTTTGTCTGTTATGGTGGGAAGCTGAAGGGAAAGGCTCTCTCCAAGCAAAGGTTGTCTCACTGGATAGTGGACGCCATTGCTTCGGCATACCAGCAGCAAGGTCGACCGTGCCCCCTTGGTGTGACTGCCCACTCCACCCGGAGTGTGGCATCCTCTTGGGCTCTAGCGCATGGCGCCTCGCTTACAGACATCTGCAGAGCTGCAGGCTGGGCGACACCTAACACATTCGCCAGATTCTACAATCTCCGAGTGGAGCCAGTGTCCTCTCATGTACTCGCTTCAACCAGCTAGTACTGGACCCGCTCAGGTGTCTTCGCTTGCTCGCCATTCCACTCCACGGACTGGATACGTGTGATATTCTCCTAAGGTGAGCTTCCCCGAAAAGCGCTGAGTTCCTCCAGCACTCCTGACGTTGGCGCCAGTGTCTATTGCCTGTGCGTCGGCTAGGTGCCTCCCGTGTGCATGGTCCCTCCCCTGAGCGACCCCCACATGTGTATTTCCACTGTAAGCCTCCTGAGCATGTGTCTTTCCCTTGGCAAGCCACCTTGCCACCCCTGGGGTTGAAATATTCCACCTGCGGCTGGACACCCCAGTGTTCTCCATGTCTCCTTCGGGTCACATGTGTATTCTCTAAGTCCCCCCCTCTGGGTTGGCAGTAATTGCATATTTTCCCTGAACTTGGGGATATGCTCCCCAGTGTACCTTGGTATTCCTGTGCTAAATAGGAGTCCTTCGTCCGTGCCAGTCTCACGACAGGGATCTCAGATTTACGCAGGGCACTGGAAGACAGCTGAGAAGGTGGCGTGATTAGACTGGCAACCCCATTCGTCGTCATCCGACGTAACTCGGAGTGACAACGAAAGGGAACGTCTCGGTTACGTATGGAACCCTCGTTCCCTGAGTAGGGAACGGAGACGTTACGTCTTCCTGCCACTTTCCGCTGTACCGCGGGGATCGCCTGAGCTCAGTCTTGGCTCCTCAGCGAAGAAACATATCTGCCTTTTGCCGGCGTCCTCCTTTTATATCCACGAGGTAAGGCGGAGATACGCTATGCAAATTCCGCAGAGCCATGGCATTTCTTTGCCATTGGCTCGTTTTGTAATACTCGAAGTCGATAGGTGTTCTAAGCGAAACCCCATTCGTCGTCATCCAACGTAACGTCTCCGTTCCCTACTCAGGGAACGAGGGTTACATACGTAACCGAGACGTTTAACACACTACTAACTAACTCAACCAGGCCCCGCCCCTTTATTCTGCGTATGAATTATTATAATGAGGAATATTGTGACGTGTTCGTTCCCGGAAGAAACTCAAGATACAATGGAGGCGTTTCAGGAGTTCAGAAACACTGACACTGATATAGAGAACAACTGGAGCTTTTTCATCCTCAAACAGCAACACTACACACATGGAAAACAGATGAATAAGGTTTTCTTATAAAACGCATTTCAATTAAAAAGCATATGAATCCAGTTTCTTGCATAGAAAACCATTATATTGAAACCATTATAAATGTTGCGTTCATATATTCTGGACTCATCTGCTTGCCTATATATACATCAATAATAAAGTGTATTTTGATCTTTGAATAATCTTTTTGTTTACAAATTCCAGAAATAATTTGTTGGAAGAAACGTCCAGATCCACAGGGATCGCGTCTGAAAAGCTTTGAGCTCTCGGTTACAGGATCCCTGGACACTTAAACCTCTTCCATTAGAGAAACTGTGGAGGGAAGAGCAGTCGATAAAAACACAAGAAAGGCCCGTTTCAGAAATCTTCTGCCTTTCAGTGACACAGAAACAGAAATATCTTTATTTTCTGTGGAGAAATGCAGCCGGTAGGTTTTCGCTCATTCAGAAACTTTCTAATCAGAAAAGTACAGCAGAATGCAACAAGAAAACTCAACAGAGATCAGAACAAATGTTGCATTGCTCAGTTCATCGTCTCTGGGTAGCAGGATTTCTCTGTTGAAACTGAAGACTGCAGTTTGCTTCTTTTTTACACTGAAAAAAATATTTTCACTAGCAAATTTCAAGAGATAGCAAGTAACACTTGCACAATTTTGAAGTAGAAATAATGAAAT
Organism: Siphateles boraxobius; assembly: GCF_051911475.1. Taxonomy (NCBI): domain Eukaryota; kingdom Metazoa; phylum Chordata; class Actinopteri; order Cypriniformes; family Leuciscidae; genus Siphateles; species Siphateles boraxobius. Next base: position 893,164 of record NW_027508717.1, on the reverse strand, counting down.
TAGTCTTAAATTTAAAATCTTAAACACATCTGAAAACTTATTTCAAGGCTTCAGGGTGTTATTGGAATAAAGATGAAATAAAACAGCAATTTTAGATAAAAAAGAAAAGAAAAGAAAAGTGGCCTTGCCAACTGACTGAAATAAGTTGAAGTAGTAAAATTACTAGCTGAAATAAAACTAAAATAATGCAAAAATATATTTCAAATTATTGATAAAAACTATAATAGCATATTAATATTACTAAATTATTAGTGTTTTAAAATAAAATGAAATGAAAATAGAATGTTAATTGAAATTCAACAGAAATATTTGATAAAAACTTAATTTTAAATTTGCCTTACTAAAATGACCAGTACTAAAGTACTAGTAAAAGTACAAAAATAACTAAATGAAATAAAATTGAACTATTTTTCAAAAACAAAACAAAAAAATCACAAAAGCGCATAGCAAAAATACACTAAAATAAAAATGACAAAAGAAAAACTAAAACAATTCAAAATATTAATAAAATCTATAATGCTATATAAATTTTACTAGTTATTACTATATTTAGTTTTAAAATGAAAACAACTTTTTAACTCTTCACAATTTTAATTGAAATAAAGCTGAAATAAAACAGAAATATAAGATTAAAAATGAATCGCTTAAAATGTGCCATACTAAAATGGCTTGTACGGAAATTACTAGTACTAAAGTACTAATAAAAGTACTCAAATTGAATTTTTATTAGTTTTTATAAATTAAAACTAATAAAAATGACAAAAGTGCATGACGAAAATTAAAATGGTTGGAAGAGAGTGTGGAAACAAAAACATTTCCAAGGCATGTATGGGGATTAATGATAGAGTAGCCTAGAGTTTCATGGTTTCTTATGGGTAATGGAGCAGCAATATTCCCGGACACATCCAGTGGAAAAATCCCATATGCCTCTGAAATCAATGCAGCGTCTCGTAATGAGAGGGACCAATATGAGACTCTACATCTCTTTCTCTGCGCTTCATTTGATTTCTTATTCTCTTTATGGCACATATCCACTCATCCACTCAGGCTCTCATTAACTGGGGTCTCGTGTTCTACACGTGGAGTTCACGAGGTTCATCATATCCGACCGCGTCCCTCGAGAAACATCAGTGCTAAATAGAATAGAATAGAATAGAATAGAATAGAATAGTTTATTGTCATTGCATTTAAAACAAATGAAATTGCGAATGCCCTTCCAACTACGTAAAAGCTTAAGAAGCAACGCTGATGTGCATCACGTGACGATCGTTCGGGATTAAACAGTGTTGTTATCATTAACAAATACTAAACGATTAAAAACATTAAATGAAATAATGTTTCATTTCTAGTAGTCATTTTAAAAGTTCCTCTGGCAACTAAGTACAAAATTACAAACTCATACAAAACAAACAATTTATAAATAATTCTATAAAACTGTTTAAAAACAAAACATAATAAATATGGCAAAAGCACAAACTTACTAATACTTCATCTACAACTATTCAAAGGATTTTTGAACACTGAAATAAAGCTTAAATATTAATATTTTATCAAAAATCAAAATTTTAATTGTTACCATGGCCACTAACTGAAATAATTTGTTGAAGTACTAAAAGTACTAACTATATAACAAACATAACAAACAATTTAGAAATATTTCTAATACATTTCAATTATTTGTTAAACTATACTATTAAAAATGACAAAAGCACACATTTACTGATAATTAAAAACTATTAAACACATTTATGTTAACTGAAATAAAGCTAAAAATTAAATATAAATATTATATTCAAGGTTCAAGGTTATATTCAAAAATTTAAATTAAAAAAAAAAAAATTTTATGAAAAAAAATAAAAAAGCAATTTAGAATTATTGCTATTAAATTTCTATTATTCGGGAGACATACGTTTTGTTTTGTATAAAGCCTTTCTTTAAAGTGAATTTCGTTTCATTTTAATCAATGTTTCATCAACCAATTGCCTGGATTTACTAAATAAGAAGCAAATATAGCAGACAATATAATCAGGACATGGAGGCGCCTGCGCGATATAACTTTCATTGCTCGTGAACTGGAGCTCGTCTCATAAATGAAATATTCGTGATAACTTGGTAATTTCATGACTTACTGGCAAGGAAACTACAACGTCACGGGCCCATAATTTCATTACTATCTTATTTCTCTCTATAGGCGCGTTCACAAGACTGCAAAGATGAGTCAGCATCATCAACATCTTTGCAGCCGAGACTGACACAGAAAACACTAGTTTATTAATAAACAATTAAAATGTCTCCTTGCTAAATTTGGCACATTCATAATGATTACTTTTACTGGTGCTTTGTGGCAAACTTTATGCCTCGGATAACTAATCGAATATCGAGACTCATTGTTCAATAAAATTCTTGGTAAAAAAGAAATGAAGAAGCTACTGTGCCTAATATTATTATATACATCGTGCAAGGTTAATGCATGCTCTAAGTCTCCTTCTCAGTTTTTAGTGTATCTCTGTATCAGAATTACAGCGCCACATACTGGTCTGGCATGTATACTACAACGTTTTGAGTCGGTTTCAGTGGTTTCGTGTTTACGCAGATATTTTTTTTTTAGAACGAGGAAAAAAACCATTGGATAGGGAAAGCTCTGGACGTGTGTTCTGTTTGTTCCCTTTCAAGGGAACTCGAGCTGCGTTTGAGACGCGGTGGGAACGCTCTGCGTGATACGTCGTGAAGCACGTGTAAAATCAGTCCAATGGAAGCCCGCTACGACATAGGTGACGTCATTGACCAGGAAACTATAAAGCACCCTTGAAATCAGATCGCGACAGCTTCTGCACCTTCAGCAAGCGCTCTCTGTATATCTGTCCTTGTCTATTTATTGTTGTCTGTCAAGCCCAATATATCTATCTATGAAGACGCTCCGCTCTCGCCGATCGTTCTTTGATGAGGACGGTACGGTTTGTGCTCCCCGCGCGGGTCCTGCTGTTGCCTAGACACGGCGGCGACTCACATTTTGGGGTTCGAAAACGGATCTGACAGCGTGGGTTGGGACGGGCCCCGCCCTATCTCAGCTTTCACCTGCAGATCCAGTGTGCTGCGATTTCCAGTTCTGAGGAATTGGTATCGTTAGTGTTTTGTTAAGAAAAAGTGAACAAAACAAATAAAAATATTAAGAAAAAGGCAGATGTTTGATTTTTCAATAAATAGGCAGCTCATAACTCTGCTGAATAAAGAGGAGCTTTTAAAAGGAGGTTTTTCTAATGCTGTTGCTAGTTAAATATTTACTGGACAGCTGAACATTATGAGAGTGAAAAAAAAAGAGTTTATTAGATGAAATACATCAAAAAAAAAAAAAAAAGAACAGGAAAACTCTGTATCTCAGCCTCCTCGTCGGGGACTACTGGTTTTTCCCTATCTCCACACTGAGGTGTCGAGATCGTGGAATAAACCGGTTTCTATTTTATGTGTTTAATACCCAAACGTCTAACTAGAGTAATGTTATGGGTATTAAGTATCATGGTATGACAGTGCCTTGGATTATAGAGACGCTTGCAAGCTTTCTCTCTCCCGAGTCGGCGTCATCATTTTTAACCCCGACGTTACCCACCAGCCATCTTTAATAATAAATAAATTTTATTAGGCAGTACTGGTGGGTAAAGTATTTAAGGACAGAGATGAATGTTTGGATGTCAGCATTGACTCTATTCGAGAATATATATATATATATATATATATATATATATATATATATGTTTATATGTATACGTTTTTCTAATATAAAAATAAAGAAAAAGAAAGATAAAAATGTCTGTTCTTCTGGACGCGCCGCTTTCAAGAAAACTAAACCTTTCAGCGGCGTTCCAGAGGTTTCTTCCTCACCAATCTATGTTCCTGAAACTGGCATAGAGTACAAAGAAGAAGACCTGATGCCGAGGCTATCAGGCTTCTAAGGGTGGTCCCCTCCGGGGTAGGGACGGTTTTGAGAAATCGTTTCTCCTCGGCGCCCTCTGGGGTGCGACTCTCTGAGGAGGGTCGCAGCGCTGCCAGTTCGGTTGTTCCCTGCCGGTTCGCCGTTCAGGGCACCGAGGTGTCAGCGTCCCCATACGATCCTCTGAGGAGGGTCGTAGAGCAGTCAGTTCGGTCTCCCTGCCGGTTCGCCGTTTCAGGGTGCCGAGGTGCCTGCTTTTTCCTACGATCCTCCGAGGAGGGTCGTAGGAACTAAGCTAGTTAGAGGTAGGCAAGATCTGAGGACTGTCGTCATCTCTAATAAAGCTTAGACAAGAAGTCCTGTCGAATGGAAAAAAGAAAAAAGAGGGACGGTTTTGAGAAATCGTTTCTCCTAACGGCGCTCTCTGGGGTGCGACTCTCTGAGGAGGGTCGCAGCGCTGCCAGTTCGGTTGTTCCCTGCCGGTTCGCCGCTTCAGGGCGCCAAGGTGTCAGCGTCCCCTTGCAATCCTCTGAAGAGGGTTGTAGAACGGTCAGTTCGGTTGTTCCCTGCCGGTTCGCCGCTTCAGGGTTTGTTCAATCAAATCCAGAGGCCAGTCTCGAGAGACTGGTTCCCTTATCGGAATTTCTGGCAGCGTGGAAACTTCTGCCAAATATTTCTCTATGGGTCCTGCACATAATAGAAAAGGGTTAAACGGAGTTGTGGAAACGGTGGGCTTGGCCTCTGAGGGGGCCCAGCTCATAGAAATCCGGTCTCTCGACTGAGGTCGTTGAGGCCGTCCTTCAATCCAGAGCTCCTTCCACGAGAAAACTATGTACATTGAAATGGAAACTGTTCTCTACATGGCGTGGAGAACGTTTTTTAATCTTGTTAACTTCCCGGTTGGTACAGTTCTCGATTTCCTACAAGACCGTTTCTCTGCTGGATTATCTCCCTCCACCTTTAAGGTGTACGTAGCGGCTATATCTGCTTATCACCCCTCTCGGGGCTTCTTCTCTTGGGAGAGATCCTCTTATTATTTGTTTTCTCCGTGCTACATTGAGGCTCAGGCCTGCACTGCAATCTAGAGCACCGGCTTGGGATTTGGCCATTGTACTTGAGGGTCTGGCCTTGGCTCCCTTCGAGCCCATCTAGGAGGTTTCAGAAAAATTCCTCACTCTAAAGACTATATTTCTCCTTGCTATTTCGTCTATCAAGAGAATTGGTGGTTTACATGCTCTGTCGGTTGCTCCTTCATGTCTGGAATTTGCACCTGGTATGGTGAAAGCATCCTCCAACCTAGACCGGGTTATATTCCTAAGGTCCCACTAAATGTTGGGGGCCCAATAGTGCGGCAGGCCTTTTATCCTCCACCCTTTAATACCCCTGACCAGGAACAGCTTAACCTGTTATGTCCAGTCCGGGCTTTAGATGCCTACGTTCACAGAGCTGCTCTGTGGCGTAAATCTGAGCAATTATTTGTTTGTTTTGGGTCACTCAAGAGAGGATGCCCTGCATCTAAACAGGTTATGAGTAAATGGATAGTCGAGGCTATTTCATTGGCTTATGAAGCGGCCGGACAGCCTTCACCTATGGCTGTGGGGGCCCATTCTACTCGGAGTATGGCGGCCTCTATGGCCTTAATTTCGGGAGTTTCCCTTCTTGACGTGTGTAATGCGGCAGGATGGTCCTCTCCGCATACATTTGTCAGGTTTTATGACCTTGACCTCTCCACTCCTGGGGCGAGGTTGCTTGCTTCTTAGTGTGCGCAGGACTTCACACAGAACGGGCATTTGTCATTATGGCATAGTGGGGATGGGGTTCCCACAGCGTCTCAAACGCAGCTCGAGTTCCCTATCAGGGAACCAGAGTTACATACGTACCCTGAGATGTTTTGTGATATGTGACAGCAGTCGTCCGTGAGGGGCTGCTGTCTTTTACTTTCGTTTTTATTTGTTTATTTATTTATTCAAGTTTATTTAATGTTCGCCGGTTCCCGCCTCCTTCTTCCCGTAACATCTGAACTGCGTTACAAAAATAAAAATGAAAAGAAGACAAAATGACTAATAATAATTACACTGAAAAATATAATGAAAACTGAAAAATTTTAGCCAATTCAAAATATTAAATATTGCTCAAATAACAGTCTGGAACATGATGTTAACAAAATTAAAATATATATATTTTTCCACCAATTAGCATATTATAAAAAAAGTTGACCTTAAAGTAATATTTCTATATTATATTAAATTAATATATGTATATATTTACCCAAGAATAACAATTCTGTCATCATTAACTCTCCCTTTTGTTGTTCCAAACCTGTATGACTTTCGTTCTTCCGCTGCGCCCAAAATGATCTGTTAAGCAAAATAACAGCATTTTTACATTCAATGAAAATAGGGCCAGATGGTCCAAAAAATCATAACAATAATCCATGACTATTGCATACAGCTAAAGTCGTTCATCATTTTCGAGCAGCAAAACAGAAGATGTAACACATACATTCGAATTCACTCAAGCTTAATCACCTCAAAAAAACATAAGGTGCATAAGTTCAGATCAATGAGGCCTACGATCAATCAGATCCATAAAGAAACACAAAACCTTTGCTAACTGACAGAAACATTGAATCCAATATTTGTCAATAACAGCATAACCAGAGATTTACAAGACATTTTTGACCTGGAAACACCACAATAATAATAATAACTTTATTTAAATAGCACTTTTAAAGCTTTTTAGCACAAAGTGCTTCACAAAAGGCAAAAAGAAAAGAAGAGCATTACAAAATATAAAACCGAGAACAAAAACAAACAAAATACATTAACTAGCATTTTCAGTAAAAAAAAAAACCTCAAATCCTCTCTGGGTCAAAATGAGCGTTCTGCTGGAGTTTAGAAAAGCACTTTCTCACCAATCGAACGAAACAAACACTGACTCGTGTACAAAACCTCCAATGTGAGAGTGTCTAATTCAGTATAACCTCTGCGGGTTGTAGAAGCTCGTCTGAAGCTCAAGAGCCGAAGCCCTTCAACACCCACTAGAACCCCGAGGAAAAGCCTGGCCGTGAAAATAACTCTTGCTTCAAGAGGAAAGCCAAACGACTGGTTACAGTGAGACAGATTAATGACAGAGTCTCTCCATGTGTCCTCAAACCCTCAGAACACTGTAAAAACATTCATTGTAATTTTAACTGTAAAAATGTGACAGTAAAGACCTGTTAAAGTCCCACTCAATCATTTGATCCCTTAAAACTCTTCTTTGATCACCAAAATTACATATTTAAACTTTTTTTTTAAAATGTCTTCATTCCTTACAATATCTTGAATGTAACTCGACACCCTCGCCTCATTTAGTATGCGCGGTTCTATGAATATGCAAATGAGCCCCGCCTCCACTCACTCACTGACTCAGAGATCCACTCGTTGACGATCACACTTAGATCTGATTGGTTACAAGGTAGTTTGTGACGTCAGAAACACCAGCGATTTCAAAGCGTGTTTTTGAGACTGTCTTTGGTTCACTGCAGTTTTAAGGAGGAAATACTCAGCAATGCTGTCGACTTATGAATTTACACATGGTTTGTCCTAAAGCATATTAAAAACATCACATAGACATATAAAGAACTTTTAAATTAGATTTTCCCCACAGGGGGACTTTAAGTGGTAATTTACCGGTGAGACAATTTTACTATGGGGGGGAATGGTAATAGTTCTAACTTTATATTCATGTTAGAAACAAAGGTTCAGTGGGGTTCCCTTTCAGTCGATAACGTCGGACGTAGTCGACGCGACTGAAATGGGATCACGCTAGGGAGCCTATCATCTTCGATTACTATTGAACGAGCCAATGGAATTTGGCGTGCGTGATTTGCATCACACACTCCGCCCCCGCGGCGCGGGTATAAATACGGAAGTGGATGCACGCACTAGTTGCCTTTCGCTTCGGAGCCGTTCGTCTTTGATGTCTCTGCAGAGTGCTGTTGTGTTCAACGAGCGAGTGTGTCGGTGTTCTTGCGGGAAGACCTCTCCAGTGTTGGTGTTCTACAGCGTGGTGCAGCGGTGATCGCGAGCTTCTCAGCTCTCAACTGCTGTTTTAACAGCATCAAATTTCTACTGTTTGTTTGTGTGTTGACGGTTGGTTAGAGGGCGAGAAGTGAGTGCTTCACTGTTAGTTGAAAGACTATTCAGTGTTTGCCGCGGTCATTCCCTGTGTGCTCCGGCACTGGTGACGGTCCCATTTCCTAAAAGAGCAACACGGGTGTGAGTGCGTCTTTTTCAAGATGCCATTCCATCCGTGCGTTTCTGGGTGCGGTCTGGCACTATCCCCTTCTGACGGTCACGAAAGTTGTGTCGCATGTTTGGGCTTACAGCATGCTGAGGCAGCTTTCGTGGATGAGGCATGTTCTCACTGCGGGAACATGTCCATCTCGGTGTTGAGATCTAGACTCGCCTTCGTTAAAAGCGTTGGTGCAGTCCCCACCCCTGGGCCCCGCCCCTGTTCTTCCTCTGGGTTACCTTCCCAGAGGAGGACTGGGGTGCCGTCCAAGCTGGGTGATCTGAGGATCACAGTGAGGGGTAATCCGCCCGGCCACGCCCCGTGGGTCCCTCACTCCTCTTTCACACCGCAACCGGTGGAGCTCCCCATTGATCCCGCTGGTCCCTCTGTAATGGACGGGCCAGCCGTGTCATTTGGGGCCCCTCCAGGGGATACGTTGTCAATCGCAGCATCGGAGGGGGAGCTGAACTCTGGAGATGATGACTCGGCTGCACTGCCTCCCTCCGGGAGACCAGTGTTGCCCGAGCCAGATCCAGAGATGTCAGCTATGCTGAAAAAGGCCGCCGAGGCGGTAGGGCTCGTGTGGAACCCTCCACCGTGTCCCGAGCCGTCTCGGTTGGATGATTGGTATATCGGGGCGGGCCGTACTGGTTCTCAGTCCGCCGCCCCGGTTCCTTTCTTTCCTGAAGTGCATGAGGAGCTTACGAGGGCATGGATGGCACCTTTCTCTGCCAGAAACCGCCTGAGTAGCTCCTCCCCCCTCACTACCCTTGATGGGGGAGCGGTGAAGGGTTACGAGGCTATCCCTCCGGTGGAGCGGGCCGTTGCGATGCAGTTATGCCCAACGACGGCCGCTTCCTGGAGAGGTGATCCTCGTCACCCCTCTAAAGCCTGTAAGTTCTCGTCCGCTCTTACGGGCAAGGCTTACAAAGCTTGTGGGCAAGCCGCTTCCTCCTTGCATGCCATGGCGTTGCTCCAGGTCCACCAGGCCCAGGCACTCATGAACATGCACGAGGGTAGTTCGGACCCTGAGCTCATGGGTGAGCTCCGCACTGCAACTGACCTCGCCCTCCGGGCGGCGAAGGTTGCAGCTCGCGCGGTGGGTTCGGCAATGTCCACACTAGTGGTCCAGGAGCGCCATCTCTGGCTCAACCTGGCCGATATGAGAGATGCGGACAAGGTTCGGTTCCTGGACTCTCCCATTTCCCAGGTTGGGTTATTCGGCGACGCTGTGGAGAACTTTGCCCAACAGTTCTCTACAGCTCAGAAGCAGACGGAGGCCATCCGGCACATCCTGCCTCGGAGGGACGCTGCTGCCTTCACCCGCCCCCCGAGGTCAGATCCTCCGCCTGCTCGTCGCCGAGGGCGTCCGCCTGCAGCCGCCTCAGCTCCCGCCGGACCACCGCAGCAGCCTTCACCCAGGTTCCGGCGCGGAGCCGGCCGCGGAAGGGGCGTCCAGCCCGCTCCAGGCGCTGCCAAGCCAGGTGGTAAGCTCCAGCGCAAAATAAAAAGCTGAACCTGGACGGGCTCTCAGGGATGGAAGAGTTGCTTGTGGAGTGGTCGCCGATCCACTCCCTCTGGCTGGTTGGAGGGCCGGCTGGAGTTTTTTGTTATGTGTGTGTCTGTTCCGCCGCTGGCCCCTATAAAAACGGGGTCAGCGGTACCCACATATTCAGAGAAAGAGCAATTTTTCTATTCCTGAGTCCCAAGTGGGCCAGTATGGCAGATGTGACCCTGTATAATAGCCTTACATCCCCCAGCTTCCCTTGGTCGCCAACAGGCAGCTTGGGGCGTTCGAGGACCCGGTCATCCGCCTTCTCACGTCCCCTGCCGCTAGTGGAGACAGGTAAGTGTTGCACTGCACACTAACACCACTATCTCTACTTTGCTGCCCCACCTCAGGCTCGGCTACCCCGCTCAAGTCAGTGATAGTAACATCACATTAGGTGTTGAGCAGACGTGCTCCTGAAAATTCAGTGATATTCTTCACACCAAGTGTTGAGCAGTGCTCCTGACTTGTGCGTGCTTATCTTATCCTGCTGGCGAAGGATTTGATATAGCCGCTCCTCCAGCCGGTACGAAGGCCAGTTGTAAACTCGTTCTTCGTGCTACTAGGTGGTGGGTCGTGACCATCTTGGCCCAAGATTGGTCTGCAGCTTTGACCTGAAGGAAACGTGGTGTCCTTCCCCTCGAGTGCTCCAGAGCCCGTGGGGTCTTCAGGTCAACTGGAAGAGAATAATCTCGCCCACGGGCTGAGTATCTCTTTTTCAGTTTTGGAGAGGTACTCGGTCCAACACGTCTCTCCAGTGAGAATGTGTTCAGCTGGTGTTGAAGTGAGAAAGGGTCCCACTGAAAAGATTCAGAGGCTCCTGGGGTATACGATAGCGCAGCCTAAGTTGGCTTCCTCCGTATGTGACCGCTTCAGCGCTAGCTTTACGATCGAGTCCCGAGGTGACCGTGGCAGAGCAGCTCACCCTGTGTGACTATAGTTCATCCCGGTCTGCTGCCAAACCCTCCTCAGCAGAGGGGCCATGTACAAGGGCGTGTTTTAACGGGGGCCTGGGCGACCCCCGACTACACGGGCATTCGTGCCTCGAGTTGTTAGACATTGCGGGTGTCACAAACTCTCCCGTCACCTCCTCCTTGGAGTCAGACGCTTCTGAGGGCGCCTTGTTCCACCCCTCCCGCTTACTCAATCGTGCCGCCATCGAGCCTCACGACAGTTATAGCCAGGGCAAGTGGAGACTCCATCCCCTGGGTCCGCTGGGTCTTGACCATTCCGGGGCCGCTCAATTGCCCCCCCGGTTTTATTTTTCCGCCAGTGTTTGGGTAAACCGAGCGGACTACCCTTGGACAAACACTGGGTCCCAGCTGTCCCAGGGGCCCGCAGAATACGTTTAACCCCAGTGAGCCTTCTAAGAAGTGACGGCGACTCAGGGTCGCCTTGCGCTACTCAAGTCAGTGAGATCATCACACTTCATGTTGAGCAGAGTTGCTCCTGAAACTCAGTGAAGTTCATCGCACTCAGGTGTTGAGCAGCAATGCTCCTGTAGCTCAGTGAGTCCATCACAGGTAGCGCAGTGAATTCATCACACGCAGTGCTGAGCAGAAATGCTCCTGGTGCTCAGTGAAGTTCCTCGCACTCAAGTGTTGAGCAGTAATGCTCCTGAAGCTCAGTGAGTTTATCACACTCAGGTGTTGAGCAGTAATGCTCCTGAAGCTCATTGAACTTGTCACACTCAAGTGCTGAGCAGAAATGCTCCTGTCGTTCAGTGAAATTCTTCGCACTCAAGTGTTGAGCAGAAATGCTCCTGAAGCTCAGTGAGGGAATGCTCCTGAAGTTCAGTGAACTTGTCACACTCAAGTGCTGAGCAGAAATGCTCCTGTCGCTCAGTGAGGTTCTTCGTACTCAAGTGTTGAGCAGAAATGCTCCTGAAGCTCGGTGAGTTTATCACACTCAGGTGTTGAGCAGGAATGCTCCTGAAGCTCAGTGAACTTGTCACACCCAAGTGCTGAGCAGAAAATGCTCCTGAAGCCCAGTGATCTTCACATGTTGTGTTGAGCAATGCTCCTGTCTTTTGCGCCCGTCACTTGCACCTACGTGCCAAGTCAGGAGAGGAACAGGTCTGCATAGTTGCCCCTTATTGGCCCAACTAGGCCTGGCTCCCATCAACAGCCTTCCTGACTTCCCCGGAAAACTTTTCGGGGGCGGGGCACGATGGCACACGCGTTCTTCCCCCGGGGATTCCGGGTGGTCTTACATCTGAACGCGGAGGTTCAGGTGGCTATCACAAGAATGTGTGATAGTTACCATCACTTCTGCGAGCACCCCCTAGGATGGGGTAGCGTGCTTACGCCTTTAGAAGTGGAACCTAGTCGTTGAGTGCGTCTTCTCTCCAGAGGAGATCCTGAAAGCTTTCGATCACTTCAGTGCTCTCTTTCCTGCAAATGGGTTGCAGTAGGCTGTTTTCCTAAATCACCCTCAAAATGATGTTGCCTCGGTGTTTAAACGACGCTCATCGGGTTGCAGAAGTATGCAGAAGCACGTTCTGATCGTCAGGTTCCTGAGGAGCAAGGTCTTGTAAATCCTTCACTTTATCCTCTTGGGCCTTGTCCCTGGTGCGACTGCACTGCAGAGACCGCCCCTGAGCCACTGCAGGTAGTGAGTTAAAAATTCTGTTATATCAGTTCTCCTGCTCGCGTGGTCTCTACTAGAGGGTAGGGACTTGCTCGCTTTCGGTCAACGTATTGTGCCTGGAGTCTGGGCCGGCTAACTCTCACAAGCTGAGACCCCGGCTCGGATTGTGCCCAAGGTTCCTACCTCTCCCGTAATAGGAGCAGGTGGTGAGCCTGCAAGCGCTGCCCTGGAGGAGGCAGATCCAGCCCTGGCTTCTCTGTCCGTTCGCTTGGACGTGTACAGAATGCAAGTCATAGACCTCAGACCAGCTCTTCAAATATCTGTTGGAATTCAGCAGAGAGGGAAGGCTGTTTCCATGCAAAGTTGCACTTAGTGCTTGCCTTCATTTCGGCAAAGATCCGAGATGCAACATGTCCACTTAGGTGTTGAGCTCCTCTATGATGAGTGTAAAGTGCTCCGCCTGGGCGTTGACGATATACTTTGCTAAACAGATTCTAGAGTTGGGGGCTGGACGACACCTGGTTGAACCGCTGCTTCCCGTGGGCTCCCTTCTCATGAAGCCAGTTTCACCGTGAGCCTGGTTCAAGTGTCGGCTTGCTGCGCCATTCCCCTCCTATGGACTGGATACGTGCGCCTTTCTACTCCAGTTGAGTTCCCTTAAAATTGAACCCTGTTGAGTTCCTCCACACCCCTCCGACGTCGGACGTGCGGAACGTCTGGTGTTAGGCCTACCACTCGTAAGCAGTGTGGAACCTGTGTTAGGCTGGGTCCATATGTTGCGGTCCCTTCGGTGACCCCATATGTGTATTCTTCCACGATACGGCTCCCTGCGGTGAGCCCGTGTCTTCCCTCTGCAGAGTCTCTCTGCCGTCACTGTCCGGTGTGTCTCCCCCCGTCTTAGGCTGGAGCCACCCCAGTGACAGATGTCACGCCCGGCTTTGCCGTGTGGGGTGTGCTCACTCCACCATGGATAGTATTATGTTTGGGCCGTTTCTCTCCTCCCAGTCTGAAGGGGGAGCTGTTTGTTTTAGGTCCATCCGACAACAGCTGATTGAAGAGACTATTTAAAAACATCTCCTGTCGGTTGTTTGGTCTGCTCTGTGCTGCGCGGCTCGGCATTGCTCGGGTCACCATGCTGGTGGCAGCAGCATCATCCCACTTCTTTTTGCTTTGTATGCATTACACATAGTCTACACTTTACTGATCTGCAACACACTTTTGATTAGTTTTATTTCGTTTCTCATTTACTGACTTGTTACATTTATTGATCTAAATTATGATTTCATCGTATAAATTAATGTTTAATAAATTATGTTTGCTTTAACTTAACAAACGGTGTGGTCTCCCCTATGTCATTGCTACTGTGAGCCAGGTAGTCGTGACATATGGGGGCTCGTCTAGCCATTTGGATCCCGAATTGTAAGTAGACTACTATAATTCGCAATATTGTGTAGGCTGGGTTGCGTGGGTAGTGCTACGTCATTGGTTCACATTTTGTGAATGACACGTACCGGTGATCAGCTGATAGTAGTCTAATCAGCTGGCACGCGTGCGTTGTGATTGTTTGTTGGGGAGTTCCGCATCGGGTGTTCAGTTAATGAATTTAATGTTACTTTATTAGGTTGATCGCTAAAAGTTAGTTCCGCTTCACCCAATGTAATTTGTGTGGTTGGAATTGTTTAGTAACCCGAAAGACGTTGAGGTTTAGTTTTGATTATTTGACTGGATTTATTGCTGTTGGGTGTTTATAGACCATAGCCTGGTTTGATTGTGATGGGTGACTCGTAATTTAAGTTGTAATAATGAGTACACTTGAGGCGTTTTTGGTTGCTCCTTCAGTGGTCTTGCTTGCGGCGTTGAAAATGAAACAATTGCATAGTGTGGCTAAGCACTATAAAATTGATGTAACATTGCCGAGGGGAGCTAAGAAGCATGAGCTGCTTGACTTTATTCGTGCGTGTTTGATTGACAATAACGTGTTACCTGACGAGAAATTGCCGGAGCGCTATGGTCAGGGAGAGTCGAGTTCAGATAGTGAGCCCACTCCGAGTTTGTTTGTGGACCCACAGCCAAAATCCAGTATATTAACATTTGAACAGCAAGTCGAAATGTTAAAACTACAACATGATTTGCAAGAAAAAAAAAAAATATATTGGAATTGGAACAAGAATTAGCAAGGAAAAAATTAGATGATGAGTTGTCTCAAAGAAGGCTTGATAACGAAATGGACCTTAAAAGGTTAGAAGCTGCACAGAAAGACAAGGATCGTGAGTTGGAATGGGAAAGGCTTAAAAATTTAGAGCAGGAACGTGAGATTGAGCGTACTAGGCTGCAATTAGTAGCTGAAGGTAAACTTGGCAAATCGCAGCAATCTGGCCTGGCCGGTATGATCAAGTTCCTGCCTAAATTTAATGAGCACGATCCAGATGTGTTTTTTTCGTTATTTGAGAACATTGCTACTGAGCAAAAATGGAGTGATGAGGATAAAATTGTATTGTTACAAACTACGTTAATTGGCCGTGCTCAGAAGGCATTTGTGGCTTTACCGTCTTCTGAAAAGAGGGTCTATCGATCCGTTAAGACAGCTGTCTTAAAGTGTTATGAGTTAATTCCCGAGGCTTATAGACAGCGTTTTCGATCATGGAAAAAGTCAGACAAGCAGACTTACGCTGAATGGGCTGGTGAATTAACCAGTTTTTTTCATCGTTGGCTTACAGCTGAAGAGGTTGATTCTTTTGATGAGTTGTGTGATATTATAATATTGGAACAGCTTAAGAACACATTGCCTGATCGCATAGCTACTTATATTAGCGAACATCACGTGAAAACAGCAGCAGATGCTGCTGTTCTTGCTGATAATTTTTCTCTCATACACAAGACTCCAGCTCGTGATTTTTGTCCGCGTCCTAACATTAATTACAAAGAACGTCGCTACAGTCGTGTTAATACGGACACATCTGTGTTTTCAAATTCAAGTGCACGTGGTAAACCATCAGATTTCGATATTAAAACCGACTGTAATTACTGTTTTGGGAAAAATCATTGGAAAAAAAATTGCCCAGTGTTATTGGAGCGAAATCGGGGGAAGGTTGATGGAGGAAAAATTGGTCTCTGTACCTCATCTGTTCCCGGTGTGCGCTCAGGGAGTAAAGATAAGAAAATTCCAGAAAAGACATTGGATCGTGCACAATGTACTGCGTCAGTTGATAAAGGTAATGTACAGAGTGATGAGTTTGAATTTTCTGCATCTATGATAACGGATTATGCACCGTTTGTTACGGAGGGTTTTGTGGCATTGGTTGGAGACGCACGTCGCGTTCCAGTGAAAATTCTGCGTGATACGGGTGCATCAGAAAGTTTCATTTGTCAATCTGTCTTGCCTTTCTCGTCTGAATCTGATACAGGAAATTGTGTTTTAATACAGGGAATTGGTCTTCAGTCATTTCCAGTGCCGCTGCACAAAATTCAATTGTTTTCTGGTTTTGTGAATGGGGATGCAACCATTGCGGTGCGTCCTTCTTTACCTATAGAGGGAGTTGATCTGATTGTGGGTAATAATTTTGCTCATGATCGTGTTTTTCCTGATCAGGTCTCACCACCTCCTGTGGTTAAGATTGGAGCTTCTTTATTGGATGAGTCAGATAGTTGTCAAAAAGATTTTCCAGATGTTTTTACAGCGTGCGCTGTGACGCGCGCTATGGCGAATAAGCAAGATGTAAACTCGTCTGATGTATCCAAGTACACGTCTGCTCAGGTATTTATTCCGCAGTTACCAGTACCTTTGTCTCGTTTTGACATTGCTGAGGCTCAAAAGAGTGATCCAAGCTTAAAGAAATACTTTGAGTTGGCTGTAGATGACAATTTAGATCGCTGTTATCTTGTGAAGGATGGTTTGTTGCTAAGAAGGTGGTCACCTACTGTGGGAAATGATGTGAGAGATCAAATTTTGCAGGTGGTGATGCCTGAAAAGTTTCGTGATGTGGCACTAAAAACAGCTCATGGGGAAACAGCGGGTCATTTTGGGGTAAGGAAAACATATAATCAACTGTTACAACATTGCTACTGGCCACGGATAAAGAAGGACGTTTCACGGTTTGTTCAAACTTGCCATGTCTGTCAGGTGGCAGGTAAGCAAAATGCTGTCATTAAGCCTGCGCCTTTACAGCCCATTCCATCTGTTGGTAAGCCTTTCGAGCATGTGATCATTGATTGTGTGGGCCCCTTACCCCAGTCAAAATCAGGCTGTGTTTATTTGTTTACCATCATGTGCCAAACGACTCGCTATCCTGCTGCGTATGCTCTGAGGACCATTACGACAAGGTCTGTGGTGAAATCATTGTCGCAGTTTATTTCAATATTTGGACTTCCTAAAGTCATTCAAAGTGATCGTGGTTCAAATTTTACATCAAAAACGTTCGCAGCAGCCTTGAAACAGCTGCGTATCCAGCATAACTTGAGTAGCGCGTACCATGCGCAAAGTCAGGGGGTTTTGGAGCGATTCCACGCCACTCTTAAGTCTCTTTTGCGTGCATATTGCATAGAGATGAAACGGGAGTGGGAGGATGGATTACCATGGCTTTTGTTGGCGGCTAGAGCTGTTGTGCAAGAAAGCACAGGTTTTAGTCCCAATGAACTGGTATTTGGTCACAAGGTTCGTACCCCATTGTCTGTGTTGTCAAGTGATCTGGATTCAGATGAACCACCCAAGAGTTTGTCCAGTTATGTGTATGGTTTCCGCCGCAGGTTACTTTTGGCATGTAAAATGGCAACCGAAAATTTGACTGATGCCCAAAGAAAAATGAAGCAAAATTATGACCGTAAAGCAGAAGCTCGTGTCTTTAGTCCAGGGGATCAGGTTGTGGCATTGTTGCCTATACCTGGTTCTCCTTTTGGGGCAAAGTATTCAGGGCCTCACAGTGTGGTTCGTCAAGTGTCAGAGACTAATTATGTGGTTGCTACGCCTGACCGTAGGCGGGCGACACAGTTATGTCATATCAATTTACTTGTCATACTCTAGCTGGGCTTCGCCCTGTTTGTTAGTCAAAAAACCTGATCATACTTACAGATTTTGTACGGATTACAGAAAAGTGAATAGTGTAACAAAACCAGACTCGTATCCACTGCCTAGGATAGAAGATTGTGTTGATCAAGTCGGTGCGGCTCGTTATGTGAGCAAATTTGACTTGCTTAAAGGTTATTACCAGGTTCCTCTTACTCCTAGGGCACAAGAGATCTCTGCTTTTATTACGCCGTCGGGTCTCTACTCTTATACGAGAATGGCTTTTGGGTTGCGCAACGCCCCTTCTATTTTCCAGCGGCTCATGAATCGAGTCGTTGTGGGACTGGAGGGGTGCGCTGTGTATATTGATGATGTGGTCTGTTATTCAGACACTTGGACGATCCACCTGGCTCGCATACGTTCATTATTTGAACGTTTTGCGGCTGCAAATCTCACTGTTAACTTAGCAAAGTGTGAGTTTGCTCAGGCTACAGTGGTGTATCTGGGAAAGGTGGTCGGACAAGGGAACGTTCGGCCTGTGAGAGCGAAAGTCCTGGCCATTGACAAATTCCCACGTCCTGTCACTAAGAAAGAATTGATGCGCTTCCTTGGAATGATAGGTTATTACAGGAATTTTTGCTGTAATTTTTCATCTGTCGTTGCCCCACTAACTAACCTGTTGAAGGGTTCAGTTAAATTCAATTGGACTGCTTATTGCCAACACGCATTCGAAAACGCCAAGTCTCTCCTGAGTTCTGCACCTGTCTTGGCTGCTCCTAGGTTGGAGGAGCCCTTCCAGCTGCAAGTAGATGCCAGCCAGGTAGGGGCAGGTGCCGTTCTCCTTCAAAAGGATGAAAATGGGATAGATAGACCAGTTTCCTATTTTTCTCGGAAATTTAATTGTCACCAATTTAACTATTCAACCATCGAAAAAGAGGCCCTGGCCCTTATTTGGGCACTCCAACATTTTGATGTGTATGTTGGTGGTGGGTTACACCCTGTGGTGGTCTTTTCTGATCACAATCCTCTGACTTTCCTCTCTTCTCTTCAAAATACTAACCAGCGCCTTATGCGCTGGGCTCTTTTTCTACAGCCTTATAATCTATCTATTAGACACATCAAGGGGTCTGAGAACGTCATGGCTGATGCTTTGTCACGGGCTCTTGATGACTGTTAAGGGGTGCCTATCTCTTCTCCAGTCTCTAGTTCTTCTCTCTTGCCTCCGGTCTTTCCATTCTTAAATTGCTATCCAGGCGCCGGGATTTGCTGGGTGGGAAGGAGTGGGGGGGGGGGGGGGGGGTGGGGAGGGGGGGGGGGGGGTAGGGGGGGGGGATTATGGGAGGTGAGTATGGGTTAATTTTTTGTAGTGGCTGTTGTATTAAAGGGGTGGATGAATGGGGTCGAGAGTTTGGTTTAATCTAACCTTAGTCTTTCGGGATACTGGTTAAAAAGGGTAATGGGTTTAGACATTTTATTGTTTTTTGGGTATAGTTTTTGTTTTTAGTATTGTTTATGGGAAATGGTAGTGAGTAGAATGTAGTTTTACAGAGTCCCACATGGGTCTCTGTTTTGTGGGGGGAGTGATGTCACGCCCGGCTTTGCCGTGTGGGGTGTGCTCACTCCACCATGGATAGTATTATGTTTGGGCCGTTTCTCTCCTCCCAGTCTGAAGGGGGAGCTGTTTGTTTTAGGTCCATCCGACAACAGCTGATTGAAGAGACTATTTAAAAACATCTCCTGTCGGTTGTTTGGTCTGCTCTGTGCTGCGCGGCTCGGCATTGCTCGGGTCACCATGCTGGTGGCAGCAGCATCATCCCACTTCTTTTTGCTTTGTATGCATTACACATAGTCTACACTTTACTGATCTGCAACACACTTTTGATTAGTTTTATTTCGTTTCTCATTTACTGACTTGTTACATTTATTGATCTAAATTATGATTTCATCGTATAAATTAATGTTTAATAAATTATGTTTGCTTTAACTTAACAAACGGTGTGGTCTCCCCTATGTCATTGCTACTGTGAGCCAGGTAGTCGTGACACATTCCATATGTTAGACTGCCCGGTTTCCGCCCAGTTCATATGTGTATTCTCCACGTTACCTCCCTCGGGTTGGATGTGGCTTCCGCAGCGTCCCTTCCTTCCAACGTACGGGGAACGCTTTCCCAGTGGTCCTGTAGGAACAGCAGTGACTTCCCTGGCCTAAGCCCTGTCCTTCCCCGCCTTAAGTTTGCGGGGGCATCAGGAGGCTTTGGTTTAGGCACTGCAAGGTGGCAGCGTTAGTGGCGTGTTCAATGGTTGATCCCATTTCAGTCGCGTCGACTACGTCCGACGTTATCGACTGAAAGGGAACGTCCTGGTTGCGTATGCAACCCACCGTTCCCTGAAGGAGGGAACGGAGGACGTAGTCCCCTTGCCACTACCGCTGGACCACCGCTGACCCCGGGTTACTCTCGGCTCCTCAGCGAAAAGCAACTAGTGCGTGCATCCACTTCCGTATTTATACCCGCGCCGCGGGGGCGGAGTGTGTGATGCAAATCACGCACGCCAAATTCCATTGGCTCGTTCAATAGTAATCGAAGATGATAGGCTCCCTAGCGTGATCCCATTTCAGTCGCGTCGACTACGTCCTCCGTTCCCTCCTTCAGGGAACGGTGGGTTGCATACGCAACCAGGACGTTCTATATAGAACCCTATGGTTTTTGACTCAATTTGGATGAAATTTCAAATAAATTGACAAATGATTTCAAACTAAATCCATAAAATTATCCCATGATAGAAACCCTTTACAATTTTATAAATAAAGTTTCCATAAGGGGTTTTTCTCAGCATTTCTGGTTCCCCAAAGAACCTTTTGGTGATCAGTTTTTCTTAGTGTGAAGAACATTTTAAAAATATAAAGAACCTTTTGTGGAATAAAAACATTCAAGGTTCTCAATGGAACCAACGCCGCCAATAAAGAGCCTTTTTAAAAAAAAAGATGGAATTCTTTAAAGTTCCATATAGAACCTTTTCTTCTAAGAGTGTGGCATCTGAGCCGGTTCTAAATGCACTAATTATAATTTTTATGAAGGTTTTTATTCTGAAGAAAACTGCTAATATAATGTGCTATGATTGTGTTTCCACTGCTTGAGGTGAAATGTGGAAGGAATAATAATATCATCATCCAAACAGCCCAAGGCGATATAAACGCACCTTACGCTTGAGCCAGAATTCCCCTCACATCTGTATGATAGCATGCCATTGATGAAAATACATATTTTTAAAAGCTTGATTGTGTAGCGGTCTTCTTTTATTCCCAATGCTAAAGCTACGCAGCAGAAAGTGTAGAGTCCGACTCAAAAACGCCTGATTCGACACCGCGGCTCTGAAAGGGCTTTTTTCTTAGGGGAAATAATTAGCATAATAGAAAAGAGGTTTGCGTTGGATCTGCGAGCTCCTCGCAGTGGAGTGGAAGAACTCAATCAGATAAAGGCCAAACTAAGCTTCTCTGGGAGAAGAGATGTGGCCCTCGTTCATCTGCTATTCTCATCACAGAGAAAAGAGAAAAACACATCAGCCAATGAGCTTTAGAACCGCTTCCCTCATCTGGACATCAAGAAACTCAACATACAGTAGAACCATGAGTGAAGACTGTACTCAATATTACAGAAATACACACACATGCATATACATGTCATTAAGATGGACAGACAGACGGATGGAGGGAATGGTAGAAAGAATGATAGAACGATAAAACGAATGCTAGAATGACAGATTTAATGATAGAACAATAGATAGGACTATCAAACAATAGACAGAACGATAGATAGAATGATAGAAAGAACGATAGAACAATAGAAAGAACGGTAGGCAAAATGACAGAACAATAGAATGAGATAGAAAGAATGGTAGAACGATAGATAGAATAGAAAGAATGATAGAAAGATAGAAAGAATGATAGAATGATAAAAAGAACGCTAGAATGACAGATTTAATGATAGAACAATAGATAGGACTATTAAACAATAGACAGAACGATAGATAGAATGATAGAAAGAACGATAGAACAATAGAAAGAACGGTAGGCAAAATGATAGAACAATAGAACGAGATAGAACGAACAATAGAAAGAATGATAGAAAGAATGATAGAACGATAGATAGGATAGAAAAAACGATAGAAAGAATGATAGAACGATAAAAGAAAACAGAAAGAACGGTAGGCAAAAACGATACAACGATAGATAGAACTAACAATAGAAATAATGATAGAACGATAGATAGGATAGAAAGAACGATAGATAGAATGATAGAAGAATGATAGAATGATAGAATGCACAATAGAAAGAATGATAGAATGATAGAACGAGAGAAAGAACAATAGACTGAATAATATAATAATAGAATGATAGAAACAATGACAGAATGATAGACCGATAGAAGGAACAACAGATAAAATGATGGACAGAACGATAGAGAGAACGAGAGAAAGAACTTTAGAACTAAAGAAAGACAATAGAGCAACGGACGATGTTTATATGGTTGTCAGTGAACGAGATGCTCCATTTTATTCAGAATGAAATATCTTCAATACATTTTATATATTACATACAAGAAACAGGTGAGAATAAACCGTCTCCATGACTACGGTTCTGACATACAGCAAACACTCGGAACTACGACTACAGAAGTGGGAAGTAGGAAATTCCCGATTGCATAAGAAGCAATAGGGCTTTTTTTGAATTTCAACTTCATCGAGTTGCATGAGATTCAGTCAGACGAGGTTTAAAACAGATCAGTTGTAAAGGATCAGATGAATTAGCTGGAAATCTTTTACAGTGCAATCTGAATTTAATCAAACAGAGTGTTTCAGGTACATTAACAGCGAATACAGATATGAAATAATAAATCCTACATGGTGAAATAATCTCCAGGACAGCATTGCATTTAACTTTATTAACTCTATGACCTCTGAACTCTATAGAGCTCGATTATAATAAACTGTTGAAGACACACACACAGTTATAAAGACGTTCACTGTCCTCACACACTTTAATTCACTCCTACTCATCAGAACTTCTGCACATGCAAACCTTAAATAGAAACTATGCTTTTTAGTAAACATTTTTACTTTAATACTGGACAAGTATCTTAAAATAAACTGAAGTTGGAGCCTCTAACAGTCACAGGTGCAGCGGCACACAGACACACACACACACACTCACACACACACGCTGGATTAATACAGGCAACTGAACATCAGATCAAAGTGCAAGAGCTCAGAACAATAAATCATAAAGCTCAACAGAAACTCAATAAAGAGACCGAACTAACGCTAATAAACACTGAAAGAACTGGATGGCATTTCTATTTAATTGTAATTGAGTTGCTTATTACTTTAAATTGCTTAAACACAATTTCTCAAACTACAGCTTCATTTCTCTAGTCTAAACTCTACACACAAAACACACACAACATTCAAAACGTCATACATCTCTTGTAAAAGCAAACACTTCATTCAAAACTATTTTAACTATTCTGAAAATGGTGTTTTTGCATAGTAACTCTACACACAAACCAGTATAACTTTACACACAAACCAGTATAATGTTACACACAAACCAGTATAACTCTACACACATACCGTTTTTAACTCTAAACACTCTACAAAAAAACCATTATAACTATGCCCAAACCATTATAAATCTACGCACAAACCATTATAATGCTACAAACAAACCATTATAACGCTACAAACAAACCATTATAACTCTACACACAAACAATTATAACGCTACACACAAACCATTTTAACTCTACACACAAACCATTATAACTCTACACACAAACCAATAAAACTACAAACAAACTATTATAACTCTACACTCAAACCATTATAACTCTACACACAAACAATTATAACGCTACACAAAAACCATTAAAACTACACACAAACCATTAAAACTCTACACACAAACCATTAAAACTCTACACACAAACCATTAAAACGCTACACACAAACCTATTCAAACTCTACACACAAAACACACACAACATTCAAAACGTCATACATCTCTTGTAAAAGCAAACACTTCATTCAAAACTATTTTAACTATTCTGAAAATTGAGTTTTTGCATAGTAACTCTACACACAAACCAGTATAACTTTACACACAAACCATTATAATTCTATGCACAAACCATTATAACTCTACACACAAACCATTGTAACTATGCACAAACCATTATAACTATGCCCAAAACATTATAAATCTACGCACAAACCATTATAATGCTACAAACAAACCATTATAACGCTACACACAAACCATTTTTACTCTACACACAAACCAGTATAACTTTACACACAAACCATTATAATGCTACACACAAACCAGTATAACTCTACACACATACCGTTTTTAACTCTAAACACTCTACAAACAAACCATTATAACTATGCCCAAACCATTATAAATCTACGCACAAACCATTATAATGCTACAAACAAACCATTATAACGCTACAAACAAACCATTATAACTCTACACACAAACAATTATAACGCTACACACAAACCATTTTAACTCTACACACAAACCATTATAACTCTACACACAAACCAATAAAACTACAAACAAACTATTATAACTCTACACTCAAACCATTATAATTCTACTGACAAACCATTAAAACTTTACACACAAACCATTATAATTCTATGCACAAACCATTATAAATCTACGCACAAACCATTATAACGCTACAAACCAACCATTATAATGCTACAAACAAACCATTATAACGCTACAAACAAACTATTATAAATCTACACACAAACAATTATAATTCTACTGACAAACCATTAAAACTTTACACACAAACCATTATAATTCTATGCACAAACCATTATAACTCTACACACAAACCATTTTAACTATGCACAAACCGTTATAACTCTACACACAAACAATTATAACGCTACACACAAACTATTATAAATCTACAAACAAACTATTATAACTGTACACACAAACCATTATAACTCTACACACAAATCATTAAAACTCTACACACAAACCATTATAACTCAGTCTACACACAAACCATTATAACTCTACACACAAACCATTAAAACTCTACACACAAACCATTAAAACTCTACAGATAAACCATCATAACTTTACACACAAACCATTAAAACTTTACACACGTCCCTACAAACAGTCCATTATAACTCTACACACAAACCATTAACGCTACACACAAACATTAAAACACTACACACAAACCATTGTAACTCTACACACGACTCTACACACAAACCATTATAACTCTACACACAAACCATTGTAACTCTATACACGACTCTACACACAAACCATTGTAACTCTACACGCAAACCATTATAACTCTACACACACACAGTTATAACTCTAGTCAAGTCAAGTCACCTTCATTTTTATAGCTCTTTTAACAAAATAGATTGTTTCAAAGCAGCTTTACAGTGATATTAGGAAATGAAAGTACAGGGCTTCAGACTAACTTTTATTACTAGGAGCGCTGAAGCCCCTGACTGAAAATTTTAAGAGCGCAAGCAGAAAATTTAGGGGCACACCTTAAATCTAATTCTTTAGTATTAAATAGACTTATCGTACAGATATTACAATGTGCAGTTTTATTTTAAGTTCACAGCACCAAGACACTGAGCTCTGCAGAATATATCTGGCAGCACTGGGGCTGACAATAAAGCAGAGCTTAATTTAGGGTGTAGATTAAATTAACTTAATTATTATCATTCAAAATGTATTGATATTAATTAAAAAGCAAAATGAGTGAAAAAATGTATATTAGGGAGTGAAAATAGCCAATAAGCATCCTACCGTTTACAGTGGAAATTATTTTTTTTTATTTTTAAATGTTTAAATAAGAGTTTTCCTACATCTTAAAATTAAAAGGATGAACAAAAAATTTTGAATGTTTAATGTGATGACCAAAAATAACCATTAAAACCCTACACACAAGCCATTATAACTCTACACACAAAGCATTAAAACGCTACACACAAACCATTCAAACTCTACACACACACCATTAAAACTCTACACACAAACCATTAAAACTCTACACACACACCATTAAAACTCTACACACAAACCATTAAAACTCTACACACAAACCATTAAAACTCTACACACAAACCATTAAAACGCTACACACAAACCATTCAAACTCTACACACACCCCATTAAAACTCTACACACACACACCATTAAAACTCTACACACAAACCATTAAAACTCTACACACAAACCATTAAAACTACACACAAACCATTAAAACTCTACACACAAACCATTAAAACTCTACACACAAACCATTAAAACGCTACACACAAACCTATTCAAACTCTACACACACACACCATTAAAACTCTACACACAAACCATTAAAACTCTACACACAAACCATTAAAACTCTACACAGAAACCTTTAAAACTCTTCACACGACTCTGCACGCAAACCATTAAAACCCTACACGCGTGACGCAAACCATTAAACCATAAGTCTACACATAAACCAATAAAACTCTACACACAAGCCATTATAACTCTACACACAAACCATTAAAACTCTACACACAAACCTACATTTCCCATCATTCTCTGTGCCCAAGAATTAGAAAATATACAGATAGAGCATCAGTTTTGCATCAAATACACAACTGTTGCTCTGAATTTTAATGCATTACCACTAATAAATAACAAATAGTTTGCAACATTTTTAACATAATTTTATGCGAAGAGACCAAACAAAGAAGAAGAACACATGATGTGATGATGGTCAACAACTAATGCACTAATCAGCACATCTGGAGTCTGAAAACACACACTGAAGCTCACAGAAGAAATCTATTCAGCAGCAGATTGATTCAGAAATTTCACAGTTGGTTACTGGGACAGTCTTTTGGAGAGAAGTCAGTGGACTCGACGGCCATCTTGGAACAGTCACAGTCTGCTACTTCCCATTAGTGCACACTACAAAGGGTATAAATTCATCCAAGAGGTCAAAGTTCAGCTGCTGGTAGATGCCATAATTACAGCATTATGCATTTTCTTTTTCTGTCAATCAAAAACTTTATTTTTTTAAATTGGATGCATGTATCTATTTATTTATTTGTATACATTATGCAAATATTTATTTATACATCCCCAGAATTTATTAATTTTATCAGTTCAGTTTTAGTAAGAATTGAGATTGAGACTATTGTAGTTTTTTTTATATTTTCTGTTTTCATTTTAACTGTATAAGTTTTGGTAATTTTGTTTATATGTTTTTGTAATTTTTATTATATTTCCATTTGCCACAAAAAATGATGGGAAATGTAGTTTATTCATGCAAAACTGTGAGGCATACAGCAGCTTAACGAGGAACAAGGTCCATCGTTCTTCATCGACACAACACAAAATCATGCAGAATAACGGCATAGCGAACAATCACAACCAAGGCCTTCTGAAATGATTCTAAGATTCCATAATTCTATAATTCCATGATTCAAGATTTTATGATTCCATGAATCTATGATTCTGATTCCATGATTAATTTATTCTATGTTTCCACGATTCTATGATTCAATGATTCTATAATTCCATGATTCTATGATTCCACAATTCAATTATTCTATGATTCCATGATTCTATAATTCCATGATTCAAGATTTTATGATTCCATGAATGAATCTATGATTCTGATTCCATGATTCTATGATTCCATGAATCTATGATTCCACGAGTCTATGATTCAATGATTCTATAATTCCATGATTCTTTTATTCCACAATTCAATGATTCCAAGATTCAATGATGATTCCACAATTCTATGATTCCATGAATCAATGATTCTATGATTCCACCATTCCATGATTCCATGATTCCATGATCACGAATCGTCACTATCAGCTGAATGAGTTTCAGAGAGACTGTAACCTTCACTATAAACACGTTTAATGCGCTTTACAGCTCACATTATTCATACAAGCCATCGACTGCATCTAGTTAAATAATTATTCGCAGAAATATTAAAAACATCCTTTTCATGTTTAGAAGGAGAGATGGTGACTCGATAAAGATAATCACAATTAAAGAGTTCATTCAGGGCAAATCCATTGAGCAGAAGTTCTTTCATGCGTGGATCGAGTGGATGACAAACGTATAATAAAGACAAGAATAACAATATGAGCTGCAGAAGTGAGAGAGTCGCTTCACACATAAACATGACTCTGAAACTCAAACATGCACAGAATGTCTTCATTCAGCAGACGAACACTGACCTTGCGTTTAATATATCATGAGAAGAGTCTTAAAGCTCCACTGTTGTCAGGAGGTTGCCATGCGGTTGCTAGGGTGTTCTGGTCAGAATAACCTCTAGCCTTTATGATACTCTGATATAAGTGTGCAAACATATCCACACACACACACACACACACACACACACACACTCACTCACTCACACACACACACACACACACACACACACACACACACACACACACACACACACACACACACACACACACACACACACACACACTCACACACACACACACACACACACACACACACACACACACACACACACACACACACACACACGTCTGATGCTGCTGCTCATGTTAAAGCTACAGAGTCGGAGGAATCAGAGTTATTATAGAATTACAGGCTCTTTCTCAACAGGTTTGTTTGAAGTGAAAGCAGTCGATGGTCAGGCTCAAGAGCGGCGATTATCACGAGCTCCAGCATCAGTCTTCCGGAGCCTCCGAGGAACACCAACACACCCGACACGGAATGTTTTATGCTTTTATTTAAATACAATGTTCAGAATGGCATAATACAATACTGTATACTGAATACACTCAATAAAATAATTTTTCATTCTTGTGTTGCATAATTTGCCACAATTGCAACTTGAACAGAAATAAAAATATGTGACTTTTCTTCACACATTGGTTTGGGCAAGTAACCTAGCAACCATCCAGACCTCCCTAGCAACCCTGAAAGATGCTCTTCCCATCAGCCATGAAGATCGTAACGACTCAAGACAGCCCATATTCATACTAACTCGAAAATTAACAGTTTTTTTCTCAAAACAAGACTTTATTATCAAAATTTCACGAGTTTATTCTAAACATTGTATTTCAACTTTTTTTATCGAAATGTAACGAGTTTAATCTCGCATTATAATGACTTAAATCTCGAAATGTTTTTATTTTTGTATCATCGCTTGGCCCTAATCCTCTTCCGTATAATACTGTATACTGAATACACTCAATTAAATAATTTTTCACTCTTGTTTTGCATAATTTGCCACAATTACAACTTGAACAGAAATAAAAATATGATTTTTCTTTGTTTTTTCACACATTTAAAGCTCTTTTGGCTTGGGCTAGTACGCAGCCGCCTAGCAACCATCCAGACCTCCCTAGCAACCCTGAAAGATGCTCTTCCCATCAGCCATGAAGATCGTAATGAATCAAGACAGCCCATATTCATCATTTGATCCTTCATGTATCGTCATCTGTTCACTGCCTCTTTCTTCATCAAGATTCATAGTTCATTATCAGGTTTGTCACATCATTTCCTGCATCAGATGTTTCGTCTAGAGAACTATCAAGACAACAGTGTGTGTCTTTACTGAAGTTGAACGGGAAGTACAGGAATGAGTTCTGAATCGCCCTCGTAATCCACATTTTTCTGGAGGATTTGAATATTTTACTGACTGATGAAATTTAGCCTCCATGCAAATTGATTTGGTTTTCAAATTTCTCCATGGGATCTGGTGTGTAAGCCGCTAACAGGGCTGGCAGCCGCGAGGATTTCTGTGTGTGTGTGTGTGTGTGTGTGTGTGTGTGTGTGTGTCTTCTCTCTGCATCTCATACACACACCTCAGTTCATATGCAGAATGAGATACGCTCATGTTTGATAACATTCGTTTTAGCATTATAAAGTATGCAACGAATCCTGTACTGTAAAAGTATCTTCATCTTGCTTTTCCTGAATTAGATGTTTGGATTGGTTTGCATTGGTTGATATTTTCACTTTTTTATTCATCAGACTTACATGAAACTGTGAATTTTTTATATTTAAAAAAAAAAAATTCTAGTTAGATGAATCAAAATAGGCCCATTTGCCGGTGGCTCCTCTCTTGAGTTATTTAAAGAGAATCTGGTACAAAAACATAAACTCAACACGTTTGTTACAAAGAAAAAAAGTGGTGCAGAAGCAATTTTCACTCAGAAATTATTAGTAAATTTCACACTAAATTACAAAAAAGTAAAAGTAAAATGAAATGAAATAGTGATTTCTTGTAAAACGTACATCAGTAATCTTTATATACAACTACAAAAAACATTTTTCACA
This sequence comes from Siphateles boraxobius, assembly GCF_051911475.1. Classification (NCBI taxonomy): domain Eukaryota; kingdom Metazoa; phylum Chordata; class Actinopteri; order Cypriniformes; family Leuciscidae; genus Siphateles; species Siphateles boraxobius. The sequence continues at coordinate 863,425 of NW_027508717.1, read as the reverse complement.
CTGAAGGGTAAGAGCTAACAAAAATATGTTCTAAGAACGCTTTGCTAACGTTCCCATTATGTTATGTAAACGTTAATTCTGAATGTTCTATGAATGTTTTAAAAAATGTTTTTTCTTGGTTTTGTGAAAGTTAAGGGAACATTCCATTTCATCATTCTTCAAACACTATGGGAACGTTACATTTGAAATGTTAAATTCCGAAACAAGTTGTAACATTTATAAATGTTAGACTAACATCAAACTAAATGCTTCAGAACTACGTTCCATGAATGATGTGTAAATAATGTTTTTCTGCTAACGTTTTGAGAACATAATTAAAGACCAGATAACTTTGAACAAATGTTCTATGTTACTGGAAGAACGTCCTGGTTGCGTATGCAACCCACCGTTCCCTGAAGGAGGGAACGGAGGACGTAGTCGACGCGACTGAAATGGGATCACGCTAGGGAGCCTATCATCTTCGAGTACTATTGAACGAGCCAATGTAATTGGCGTGCGTGATTCGCATCACACACTCCGCCCCCGCGGCGCGGGTATAAATACGGAAGTGGATGCACGCACTAGTTGCTTTTCGCTGAGGAGCCGAGAGTAACCCGGGGTCAGCGGTGGTCCAGCGGTAGTGGCAAGGGGACTACGTCCTCCGTTCCCTCCTTCAGGGAACGGTGGGTTGCATACGCAACCAGGACGTTCCCTTTCAGTCGATAACGTCGGACGTAGTCGACGCGACTGAAATGGGATCAACCATTGAACACGCCACTAACGCTGCCACCTTCCAGTGCCTAAACCAAAGCCTCCTGATGCCCCCGCAAACTTAAGGCGGGGAAGGACAGGGCTTAGGCCAGGGAAGTCACTGCTGTTCCTACAGGACCACTGGGAAAGCGTTCCCCGTACGTTGGAAGGAAGGGACGCTGCGGAAGCCACATCCAACCCGAGGGAGGAAATGTGGAGAATACACATATGAACTGGGCGGAAACCGGGCAGTCTAACATATGGAATGTCACTGGGGTGGCTCCAGCCTAAGACGGGGGGAGAGACACCGGACAGTGACGGCAGAGAGACTCTGCCGAGGGAAGACACGGGCTCACCGCAGGGAGCCGTATCGTGGAAGAATACACATATGGGGTCACCGAAGGGACCGCAACATATGGACCCAGCCTAACACAGGTTCCACACTGCTTACGAGTGGTAGGCCTAACACCAGACGTTCCGCACGTCCGACGTCGGAGGGGTGTGGAGGAACTCAACAGGGTTCAATTTTAAGGGAACTCAACTGGAGTAGAAAGGCGCACGTATCCAGTCCATAGGAGGGGAATGGCGCAGCAAGCCGACACTTGAACCGGGCTCACGGTGAAACTGGCTTCATGAGAAGGGAGCCCACGGGAAGCAGCGGTTCAACTAGGTGTCGTCCAGCCCCCAACTCTAGAATCTGTTTAGCAAAGTATATCGTCAACGCCCAGGCGGAGCACTTTACACTCATCATAGAGGAGCTCAACACCTAAGTGGACCTGTTGCATCTCGGATCTTTGCCGAAATGAAGGCAAGCACTAAGTGCAACTTTGCATGGAAACAGCCTTCCCTCTCTGCTGAATTCCAACAGATATTTGAAGAGCTGGTCTGAGGTCTATGACTTGCATTCTGTACACGTCCAAGCGAATCGGACAGAGAAGCCAGGGCTGGATCTGCCTCCTCCAGGGCAGCGCTTGCAGGCTCACCACCTGCTCCTATTACGGGAGAGGTAGGAACCTTGGGCACAATCCGAGCCGGGGTCTCAGCTTGTGAGAGTTAGCCGGCCCAGACTCCAGGCACAATACGTTGACCGAAAGCGAGCAAGTCCCTACCCTCTAGTAGAGACCACGCGAGCAGGAGAACTGATATAACAGAATTTTTAACTCACTACCCGCAGTGGCTCAGGGGCGGTCTCTGCAGTGCAGTCGCACCAGGGACAAGGCCCAAGAGGATAAAGAGGGACACAAGGATTTACAAGACCTTGCTCCTCAGGAACCTGACGATCAGAACGTGCTTCTGCATACTTCTGCAACACGATGAGCGTCGTTTAAACACCGAGGCAACATCATTTTGAGGGTGATTTAGGAAAACAGCCTACTGCAACCCATTTTGCAGGAAAGAGAGCACTGAAGTGATCGAAAGCTTTCAGGATCTCCTCAGGGGAGAAGACGCACTCAACGACTAGGTTCCACTTCTAAAGGCGTAAGCACACTACCCAATTCTAGGGGGTGCTCGCAGAAGTGATGGTAACTAACACATGTTCTTGTGATAGCCACCTGAACCTCCGCGTTCGGATGTAAGACCGCCCGGAATCTCCGGGGGAAGAACGCGTGTGCCATCGTGCCCCGTCCCCGAATCCAGGGGAAGTCAGGAAGGCTGTTGAAGGGAACCAGGTCTAGTTGGGCCAATGAGGGGCAACTATGAAGACCTGTTCCTCTCCTGACATGGCACGTAGGTGCAAGTGACGGGCGCAAAAGACAGGAGCATTGCTCAACACAACATGTGAAGATCACTGGGCTTCAGGAGCATTTTCTGCTCAGCACTTGGGTGTGACAAGTTCACTGAGCTTCAGGAGCATTCCTGCTCAACACCTGAGTGTGATAAACTCACCGAGCTTCAGGAGCATTTCTGCTCAACACTTGAGTACGAAGAACCTCACTGAGCGACAGGAGCATTTCTGCTCAGCACTTGAGTGTGACAAGTTCACTGAGCTTCAGGAGCATTACTGCTCAACACCTGAGTGTGATAAACTCACTGAGCTTCAGGAGCATTTCTGCTCAACACTTGAGTGCGAGGAACTTCACTGAGCACCAGGAGCATTTCTGCTCAGCACTGCGTGTGATGAATTCACTGAGCTACCTGTGATGGACTCACTGAGCTACAGGAGCATTGCTGCTCAACACCAAAGTGCGATGAACTTCACTGAGTTTCAGGAGCAAATCTGCTCAACATGAAGAGTGATGATTTCACTGACTTGCAGGCGCAAGGCGACCATGAGTCGCAGTCACTTTTAGAAGGCTCACTGGGGTTAAACGCATTTCTGCGGGCCCCTGGGGCCGCTGAGTCCCAGTGTTTGTCCAAGGGTAGTCCGCTCGGTTTACCCAAACACTGGCGGAAAAATAAAACCGGGGGGGCAATTGAGCGGCCCCGGAATGGTCATGACCCAGCCGGACCCAGGGGATGGAGTCTCCACTTGCCCTGGCTATAACTGTCGTGAGGCTCGATGGCGGCACGATTGAGTAAGCGGGAGGAGTGGAATAAGGCGCCCTCAGAAGCGTCTGACTCCAAGGAGGAGGTGACGGGTGAGTTTGTGACATGCAGGGGAAGCTTGCGCAACGGTCGCAATGTCTAACAACTCGAGGCACGAATGCCCGTGTAGTCGGGGGTCGCCCAGGCCCCCGTTAAAACACGCCCTTTGTACATGGCCCCTCTGTTGAAGAGGGTTTGGCAGCAGACCGGGATGAACTATAGTCACACAGGGTGAGCTGCTCTGCCACGGTCACCTCGGGACTCGATCGTGAAGCTAGCGCTGAAGCGGTCACATATGGAGGGAGCCAAAGGCTGCGACTACCATATACCCCAGGAGCCTCTGAAAGTTCTTTCAGTGGGACCCTTTCTCACTTCAACACCAGCTGAACACATTCTCATTGGAGAGACATGTTGGACCGAGTACCTCTCCAAAACTAGAAAAGAGATACTCAGCCCGTGGGCGAGATTACTCTCTTCCAGTTGACCTGAAGACCCAACGGGCTCTGGAGCACTCGAGGGGAAGGACACTGTACTGATACTCCACCCTTAGACGCAACACACAGGATGGCCTGCGGTGCGGGAGGTAGAGATCTGAAGCACATGTCTTTCAGGTCAAAGCTGCAGACCAATCTTGGGCCAAGATGGTCACGACCCACCACCTAGTAGCACGAAGAACGAGTTTACAACTGGCCTTCGTACCGGCTGGAGGAGCGGCTATATCAAATCCTTCGCCAGCAGGATAAGATAAGCACGCACAAGTCAGGAGCACTGCTCAACACTCGGTGTGATGAATATCACTGAATTTTCAGGAGCACGTCTGCTCAACACCTAATGTGATGACTATCACTGACTTGAGCGGGGTAGCCGAGCCTGAGGTGGGGCAGCAAAGTAGAGAGAGTGGTGTTAGTGTGCTGTGCAACACTTACCTGTCTCCACAAGCGGCAGGGGGCGCGTGAGAAGGCGGATGACCGGGTCCTCGAACGCACCAAGCTGCCTGCCGGCGACCAAGGGGGAGCTGAGGGGTGTAAGGCTATACAGGGTCACACCCGCCAGACTGGCCCTCTTGGGACCCAGGAACAGATGAAATTGCTCTCTCTTTGAAGTGTGGGTACCGCTTGCTCCGCTTTTTTTTTTTTTTTTTTAGGGAGCCAGCGGCGGAACAGACACACACACAAACAAAGGCTCCACCCGGCCCTCACCCGGGGGGAGGGAGTGATCGTGCCACTCCAAGAGCATCTCATCCATTCCTGGGCGGCCCGCTCCGGAATGCTTTCGCTGTCGCTTGCCACCTGGCTTGGCAGCGCCTGGAGCGGGCTGGGCGTCTCTACTGCGGCCGGCTCCCTGCTGAGGCCTGGGTGGAGGCTGCTGCGGAGGGCCAGCAGGAGCGGCGGCCGGAGAACGCCCACGGCGACGAGCAGGCGGAGGAGCTGCCACCGGCGGCGGGTGGAGGCAGCAGCTGGCCACCGGGGCAGGATGTGCCGGATGACCTCCGTCTGCGCTTGAGCGGCAGAGAACTGTTTGATGCAGTTCTCCACCGCGTCGCCGACCAGCCCAACCTGGGAAATTGGGGAGACCAGGAACCGAACCTTGTCCGCATCCGCCATACCAACCAGGCTGAGCCAACGAAGGCGCTACTGGACCACCAAGGTGGACATCGCCAGACCGATCACGCACGCTACGACACCCGTACCCCGGAGGGTGAGGTCGGATGCAGTGCGGTGCTCACCTATGAGCGCACGGTCTGGATTACCCTCGTGCATGCCATGGGTGCCCTAGCCTGCAGCAACGCCATGGCACGCAAGAGGAAGGGGCTTGCCCACAGGCTTTGTAAGCTCTGCCCGTCGGAACGGACGAAACTCACAGGCCTTAGGGGGGAGACGAGGATCCCCCCAAAAGGCAGCGGCCGCCGGACACAGGTGCACCTGTGTCGACAGACCGCTCCAATGGAGGGACACCTCGCAACCCTTCACCGTTCCTCCATCAAGGGTAATGAGGGGGAAAAGCTATTCAGGCAGTTTCTGGCAGAGAAAGATGCTGTTCACCACCTGATAAGCTCTCCATGCATTTCGGGAAAGAAAGGCACTGGGGCGGCGAGCTGAGAACCAGCGCGGCCCGCCCCAAGATACCAAACTCCAGATTCCAACCGAGACTGAACGGGACACGGTGGAGGTTCCACTCGAGCCCGGCAGCCTCGGCGGCCCGTTTCAGCATAGCTGATAATTCTGGATCCGGCTCGGGCAACATTGAACTCCCGGAGGGAGACAATGCAGCCGAGTCATCATCTCCAGAAGTCAGCTCACCCTCTGATGCTGCAATCGGCGTCCTGTCCTCCAGGGGAGCCCCGAGTGAAACCGCTGGCCCACCCATTACAGATGGACCAGCAGACAACACAGGAGGCTCCAGTGGTTGCAGTGGAAGGGAGGAGTGAGGAGCCCACAGGGAATGGTTACCGGGCGGGACATCCAACACTATCCTCCGGTCACCCATCCCACACAGCACCCGAGGGTGGGGCATGGTAATGGGGACTCGCTCTCCGCGAACGAAGGCGAGTCTCGCCCTCCACACTGCGACAGTCATGTTCCCACAGTGAAAACATGAGCTGTCCACAAAAGCTGTCTCAGCGTGCTGTAAGCCAAACACGTGACACAACAGTTGTGACCATCAGAGAGAGACAGGGAACGACCGCACCCAGAAACGCACGGGCGGAATGACATCTTGAAAAAGACGCAAACGCACCCGTGTTGCTCTTTCAGAAAATAGGACCGTCACCAGTGCCGGAGCACACAGGGAAATGACCGCGGCAACACTGAACAGAGAACTGAAACAGTGAAGCACTCACTTTTCCGCCCTCTAACCAGCCATCAACACACACAAACATTTAGAAATTTGTTGCTGTTAAAACAGCAGTTGAGAGCTCAAAGCTCGCGATCACCGCTGCACTCGCGCTGTAGAACACCAGCACTGGGAGAGTCTTCCTGAAGAACACCGACACACTCGCTCGTTGTAGACAACAGCACTCTCAGAGACATCAAACGATCGGCTCCGAAGCGAAAGGCAACTAGTGCGTGCATCCACTTCCGTATTTATACCCGCGCCGCGGGGGCGGAGTGTGTGATGCGAATCACGCACGCCAATTACATTGGCTCGTTCAATAGTACTCGAAGATGATAGGCTCCCTAGCGTGATCCCATTTCAGTCGCGTCGACTACGTCCGACGTTATCGACTGAAAGGGAACGTTTGTTCATAACGTTGAGAGAACCTTGAGAGAACGTTCCCTAGTAAGTTCCTTGTGTGCTGTTTGAGAGATTTTCACACTTGTTTATAGATTGCCTGTGTGCAAATCACAATTGAATACAAATAACCGCTGGCAAAAGAAACGTTGATGGATAGGAATTCAGAAAACGACACAGATGAGATACAGTGATTTGGGTTTCTGCATTCCCAGATAGCAACATTGTGTCGACCCAGATCCGGCCCACATCTGGTACACCTTGAATCCACACGGCCCGGATGTGGGCCGGATCTGGGCCGACACAATGTTGCTGTCTGGGTCACCAGCTAACAGGGAACGTTCTCTCAAGGTTCTCTCAACGTTATGAACAAACGTTCTTCCAGTAATATTAATAGAACATTTGTTCAAAGTTATCTGGTCTTAAATAATGTTCTCAAAACGTTAGCAGAAAAAAATTCTTCATACATCATTCATGGAACGTAGTTCTGAAGCATTTAGTTTGATGTTAGTCTAACATTTTTTACATGTTACAACTTGTTTCGGAATGTAACATTCAAAAGTAATGTTCCTATAGTGTTTAAAGAATGAAGAAATTAAATGTTCCCTTAACTTTCGCATAAACTTTTTAAAAACAGAGACCATTCAGAATAAACGTTAACATAACATAATGGGAACATTAGCAAAACGTTCTTAGAATATATTTTTGTTAGCTGTTACCCTTCAGTGTAAAAAAGGTTTTTCGTAGTTGTAAATAAAGATTATTGATGTACGTTTTACAAGAATTAATTTAATTAAAAATTGAAAATTGCTTCCGCACCAATTTATTTTCCCAGTGTAACAAACATGTTGAGTTTATAACAAAAATAATTCTTATTACCATGATTTTTACATTGCTAGGTACTTCCCTTGACATTGCAATAATGATTATTCCTCCTCTCTTGAATTATTAAAAGTGTAGATGTGTTTATCTGCTCATCCTGTTAAGCACTACAGCTTATATATGGAAGTAAAATACACTGTAAAATATTTGGTTTGGGATTTACTTTGAAACAATTTCACTCGGAAACTGCTCAAAACAATGATTACAAAGAAACACTTTTGAATGAAACATGAAAGTTTAAAGTAAAAAAAAAAAATTTGTATTTTTACACCAATAAACTTTGTTTTATTTACAAATGATCCTCCCAAAGGACCAGCAGCGAGTTTTACCGGCCCACTGAACACACGTCAGATCCTTTTAGGAACATTTTGGGAATAAGTTTTGAAACTTTGTGTATTTGAGGCTTGGGATTTCATTGTTTACTGCTCCTTTTCTTTTACTACACTCACACCGGCCGTTCTCTCTGTTTCCTGCTCAACAGATGGAGGTTGCAGTTGGTCTACATTAGCAGCTTAATCTACATGGAGCGCTCAGAGAAACAAAGCAACACATAAGTTGTGTGCGAAAGCTTTCTCCGATGGGTACTAGAGTTCTGCAAACACACACAGGACCCAGTCTGCTTATTCCCCATCTGTTCTGAGGAAGGAGTGACGACGTGATGAGCTCTTTTATATGGAAAACAGGTCTTATATTACCACCTGAGCGACAGATCACAGACTGAAGGCAGCTCAGTGCCGATCCATTAGAATGAACGATTCTGACATTTTATTAATAGAGACGCTGTCAGAGAGCAGCGATGAGGTTTTTATATTCAATAACACCAACCCGAATATGATTACACACCGGACGGAGTGACACAATAATCTGGCGGAGCGGAGAGGTGTGCAAAAATAAATATATGCATATTCATCCAGTTAGTAATTGATGTTCTCGCCTCACGAAAGTCATAAAGCAACATTCCTCTCGTTCCTCGTATGCTGTTTTGAAGATGTTCACACTTTACGGTTTGTTTATTGATTGACTGCACGCAAATTGCAAATATCAAACACCCTCTGCAGCACTATCAAGAGTTTATAACAAAATTCTCATTATTTGCATGATTTTTAATTTCCCAGTAGTGCTGGTCAACGATTACTCGCATCCAAAATAAAAGTTTGTTTTTACATAATATATGTGTGTGTGTACAATTATCCTGTACATAGAAATACACACATATGCATGTATATATTTAAGAAATATTTGCATGTTTATACTGTATATATGTAATTATACATAATTTATATATATTTCTATATATAAATAAAAGAAAATTCTTAAATATATATATGCATTTATGTGTATTTATATATACAAAATAATTATACACCGTACACATACATATATTATGTAAACACAAACTTTTATTTTGGATGCGATTAATCGTTGCCCAGCATTAATTGCCAGTAATTTTCTCCTCTACAATTTTCACTCAGAAATTGCAAGTAAATTTCCAAATAATTATAAAGAATTGGCAAGTGACACATTGAATTAAACGTGAAATTCTGAAGTAGAAATGCTCAAGTTGTATTTTCTTGGAAAAAGCATTCCAATAAGTTTAATTTATATCTTTTTGCACCTTTTCACAGGGTATTTTCCTTAGATACTGCAATCACAATAATAAATCGGACTAATTACATTTTCATTGCTATACTCGCATTGCTTTTTTAAATTACATCACAATTTAAATTGAATACAATTTGAATTGAGGTAGCAAATAGGATGCAGAATTGCTATTTCAATGTAAGGAAGTGCATTCCTATTATCACTGTAAAGCTGCTTTGAAACAATCTATATTGTTAAAAGCGCTATATATGAATAAATGAAAGTGACATTCAAAGATATTGCCTTATATTGATAGTGCATTTGTCGTGCACAATAGTTAGGTCTGGATTTAATGCATGTTTGGTTCAGGTCTGACCTCTCAGTAGGTCTTTAAGGGTGTTGTGGAAGGGTGAGGGGTCTAAGACCAACATCTAACTACTGGAGTGCCTCAGGGTTCAGTGCTGGGACCGCTTCTCTTCTACATCTACATGCCATCACTAGGATCTGTAATTCAGAAACATGGTTTTTCCAATCAGTTATCATATAGCTACTGGAGTGCCTCAAGGCTCAGTGCTGGGACTGCTTCTCTTCTCCATCTACATGCCATCAAGGCAGAACAACCACTGATTCTGCATCCCTATCCCTAAACTCACTACTTCAGACCTATATGTGTAATCCAGAAGCATGTGTTCTGCAATTGAATGGTGGTGCCATCATCTCGAAGAGGCACAAAATCCCTTTTACGGACCTTTATCTGGACTGTTCCCTGCTGGTGGAATTTCAATTTCAAGAAACTCCTAAAGACGCATCTTTTTTGTCAACACCGGTTTTTAAAGAACACTCGATGCCAAAAAGTTTTTATATAGAACTCTTGGATTTTTGACTCAATTTTAACAAACACTTGATGCCAAAAAGGTTCTATATAGAACTCTAGGGTTCTTGACTCAATTTTAAAGAACTCTTAAAAAGGTTCAAAAATGTTCTATATAAGGAGAAATGTCGTAAATGATTGCCTTATATTTTATATAACCACTAAAAGGTTCTATGAGGTGTCTGACGGAACCCTTTAAGGTTCCATATTTAACTATATATGAGCTGAGCTGCTGAGTCTTCAGCCATTTTTAAGAAACTCCTGAAGATGCATCTTTTTCGTCAACATCTGATCCGTTAATACTTACACTTACTGTACTATATATCTACTTAAAAAAACGTCTTCCCACACACCAACTGGGACTGATCACAGCACTTACATATTATTGCCCTTTTGTTGGTTTGATTGCTCCTTTTACTCTCCTCATTTGTAATTCGCTTTCGATAAAAGTGTATGCTAACTGAACTGTAAATGTAATGAAATAAATAAAGACAGAAAACCAGCATGAGTGTCTGTAATTTTATGTATGAGTCAGATTTACCTTGCTGGCGCCACTGGCGTGTAACACTCAGGTCTTCATGAGCACACACACACACACATATACGAGGCAGTACAGCACTGCAGAGCGGATCAGCACACAGCAGGGATGTTGCCTTTATACATTGTATATTAATGAATATTCTATCATGGCTTTTAACTTCAGCACATGCGGGCAGGAACGCAGCAGTGGTTTTGAACTGGACAGGATTCTAATGCTGCATGTTGCTTATATAATGCATCTTATATAATACACTTGGTGATGGTTAAAGTTTTTTCACCAGTGATTGAATGGAGTTAATTTCTAATAGGTTTGAAGCTTTATGTGCGTCATGCAGTATTCAGGTCAGTTTACATCAGGGGTCTAACAACCTCAGAAAATATAAATATTTGATTGTATGGGGTCCATTAGCAAGAGTATTTACTGTAATTATCTGTACTGGCAGAGCAGAAAAAACTACAAAGGGGTGAATACTTTTGTTTTAGCTTCAATATCTTTACAGGGAGTAAATTTAGAGACAGTTTCTAGAGAGTTTCAAGCACAAACTCACTTCATTTTGGGATAAATTATTCAAAATATATTACGTAATTTTGTATTTCAAGTAAATGTTTAAATGAAAAGATATTTGTACTTATACTGAGCAGGAAAAACACTTTTGCAGTGCATTAATGTAACTGAAAGAACGTGTGTTCATAACTTTAAGAGAACGTTCCCTGTTAGTTGAGAAGTTTAGTTTCTGAATTCATCCGCTAACATAAGCCAAAGCAAGTTACGAACCTCTGACTAATTCTATCCATTCATAAAACGCTATATTTCCTTTTCACATCACGCTTCCTGTATTGTAACGAAAACAGGCCAGAATCGGTCAGAGAACCGGACGAGAGGAAGCAAAGCATGAAAACAGTCTTATGATCTCCTTGGTGAGTCTGAGGACGGCGTGATCAGGCTGGCAGTGAGGCAGGTGTTGAGTTCAGTGGTGTGTTGGTTTGACGCAGGTGCAGTGTGTTGCACTGCTGCTTCTCTGAACTCTACAATTCCCATGCAGCGCTGTGTTCCTGTTCCAAACAAACTGTGTGATTGTGGACACTTATGAGGATTTACTGTGATCGTTTACTACACAGTGAGGCTAGAACACTAGAGTTCTTGGCTCAGTTTTTAAAGAACACATGATGCCAAAAAGGTTCTATGTAGAACCATAGGGTCCTTGACTCAATTTTAAGCAATCCTTTGAGCCGAAAAGATTCTATATGGAACGCTAGAGTTCTTGACTCAGATTTAAAGAACAATTGAAGCCAAAATGGTTCTATATAGAACGCTAGAGTTCTTGACTCAGTTTTTAAAGTAAACTTGATGCTAAAAGGTTTTATATAGAACCATAGGGTTCTTGATACCGTTTTTAAAGAACACGTGATGCCAAAAGGTTCTCTATAGAACGCTAGAGTTCTTGACTCAGTTTTTAAAGTAAACTTGATGCTAAAAGGTTTTATATAGAACCATAGGTTTCTTGATACCGTTTTTAAAGAGCACTTGCCAAAAAGGTCCTATATAATGATAAATGTCTTAAATGATTACATAATATAACCACTAAAAGGTTCTATGTGCCGTCTCACGGAACCCTTTAAGGTTCCTTCTATAATTTTTTCTTCATAGAGTGTAATGTCTCACTGTAAAAATATTTTAAGTTGTAAAAGCAACAAAGATTATTGAAGTATGTTTTACAAGGAAATACTATTCCAGTCTTTCTACTTCGAAATTCCCAATTTAATTCAATGCATCACTTATCGTTTCTTTGTAATTATTTGTAAAATGTACAAGCAATGTACTACTGAAAATATACTAGAAGTAAATCCTACACTACATATTTTTCAATGTAGATTGTTTGTGTACAACTGGGTTTACTTTGCACTTTTATTGCATAATTATTTAATTGCAGTGTGATTTAAAGACAAATGTGAAATATAATATCTTATAATATATTTAATTTGCCTTGAAATTCACAAACAAAATGTTTGTATTTATATTTTCTGTTTTCATTTTAATTTCAGTTATTGTTTTAGTAATTTAGTTGTCATTTTTATTCGTTTTTATTTTAAAATGTCTATATAGATTTTATCATTTTTTTATTTTATATTTATAGTTATTATCAAGTTAAACTAAATGAAAATAAGAAATGTTGCCTTGGCAAGAAATAACTGAAAAAAACCTAAGGTTTAAAAAAATATATATTTCAGTCACAGTATTTTTTTTTATTTCAAGTAAAGAAAATGTTTTTTATTGTTTTAATTAACTATCCAGCTAAAGATTTAAAACAGCTAAATTGATCTTAGACATTAGTGAGATAAAAACACACCATCAGATCAAGATTAATGCAAGAACTTTGTGATGTTTCAACCAAAGTGCATTATGACTAACAAAACACTTTAGCAAGATTATTTATTTGATGCTGTATTTTCACACAGCTTCATGTTTTTTTTAATCACTCTCATGTTTAAATAATGCAATGACAGCCACATAAACATAAATACAGTTACTGTAGTATAAATGATACAGCTTTTCTACCATCACACCAGCCATGCGTGTTTTAACAGTGAATTCTGTTCATTCCACAGCTGTCAATAGTTCCTGCAAAGCCTCATGGGAAGGTGTTTTCTACACCCATGAGAAAGTGCAAAGGCTCAATCAACTGGATAATGTCTCTAATGCAATTTCACTTTCTCACGGGTTCACTGGCTGCCAATAGAGTCCGTGTCCATGACTTGTTGCACTCGTCTTTTCTTCACTATTGTGCCGTATATCAGAACTCTTCCATTTTATCATTCAAATGTGTCATTAAATGTCTATAAACTTGTAAAATTGGTCCGAGATCGGATAAAAAATAACACAGACGCGCTAGTTCTTGAGTTCACAGAGATCATTGCCCCTAGTGGCGAAACACTGACATTGCGAAACAGTTATGAAATAACGAAACCTCGATTATTGAAATCACATGACTTCCTTTAAACACAACTCACTGCTTTACTGTATATACAAACATCACTACTTCATTAACTGGATAAATTATAGTATCATTATTGTTTTCATAAGCCTTCCATTCACATCCACGTTCCCCATTGGTGTGTCCTTCCCTCCACTAGATCAACAAGATGTGTTTATTTATGTATTCATAAGGGTAAAGCAGAGGAACAAGGCCACGGTGATCACATGGGGAAGTTTTTAATCGAGCCGATGTGAGCATCCGAGTGAATGATGCTCGTCGACGCGTGTGTGTTTATCTGAGACACAGCTGCCGGAGTGTGTGTGTGTGTCTGCACTGTCTGAAGACCCGGCACATCCGTACGGATAAAGAAGAGCGAGTGATGATCATATTTCCCCATAATGACGGAAGCTCATTTCCATTGTTCCAGTTCCATTGCTTTGGTAAATCTTAATTATGATTAAAAGGGAAAAATATGAGATAAAATGTTAAAATTGTGATAAAAAGTCAAAATTATGACATTAAAAGTCGAAATTATAACACAAGTCAATTATGACAAAGTCAAAATTATGACGACATGAGCCATAATTAAGTCAACATTACAATGATACTAAGGCAGAATTGACATAACCCATAATATGAGAAAAGTCAAAATTATGAGATAAAGTAAATCATTTGATATACTAAGCCATAATTATGAGACAAGTCAAAAATGTTACATACTAAGCCATAATTATGATAAACCGGGCCATTCCGTATGGATAAAGAAGAGGAAGATACAACGATAATATTTCCACATAATGATGGGCAGCACAGCTCTTCATGTATGACATTACAAGTCGAAATTATGAGACAAGTCAAAAATTTTACGCTAAGCCATAATTATGATAAAAGTCAACATTATGAGATAAAGTCAAACATTTGACATGCTAAATCATAATTATGAGATAAAACGTCAAAATTATGAGATAAAAAGTCAAAATTATGAGACAAAAGGCAAAAAATGTACATACTAAGCCATAATTATAATGTATCATAATCATGGCTTAGTATGTAAAATGGTTGACTTTTGTCTTACAGTTTTTACTTGTATATAAGTATAAACTGTCAGACAAAAAGTCACAAATTTTACATACTACTGTAAACCATAATTATGATATAAGTCACAATTATGAGATAAAGAGTCAAAAATTGTACATACTAAGCAATAATTATGATATAAGGCACGTTCTGGCTTAATCTAAGCCCTGTCTGTGAAACCAGACCTATGAATCATAATTATGGCATATAATTCATAATTATGAGATTTAAAAATCTGTGCATGTCCTGCTTCTGTTGGTTTTGTAGAGCACATTTATACTTCCTGTTTAGTTCCGACTCTTTTGCAAACTGCATTTTTTCTTTCCTTCTTTTTATAATAGCTTTTGTTAACGATAATATGAGTTCATCGCTTTCCAAATGAGTATCCCTACACGCATAATCATAGCATGAAAATGAAGGGTCACCGTGACATAAACGCACACGATGATATGCTAATTGCTCATCAGCCCCAAAAGTGCAGTGTGGAAGTCTTTGTAATATATTAATGTGATCCATCTAATTTATGCACAGCGCATTAATCTTTATTCCATTCCTGAAGCTGTTTGGCATCACCATTAGCCAGCAGGTAATAGCATAACGGACGTTTCACGCCAAGAAAATACAATATGCTAATCAGTTTGATTGGCCATTTTTATCACGTTTAATAACCTTCAGTGTCTGGGACTTCAGGATGATTTGTGTTGTGGATGAAACTCAAACGGTCCATGAAAAGCCCATGAAATGCAACAATGTGGATGTGTTTGTTAAATTGTATTTGCCTTGATGTGATGAACTATGGAAGACAAAACAATCTAAATTATGACATACTAAGATGAAGATGTTGAAATTATGGCTAAAAAGGTCAGTTATGACAGTCAAAATTATGACACGTCGTAATAATCACATAGAAAGTCTATTTCTACTTTATCTCAATTTAAGATTTTCAGTGTCAGAATTTTTAAATTATTTCATAATTGAATGACATGTCATAATTATAGTATGTGGAAATGATGACGTAATTAGGATTTTATGTCATAATTTAAACTTTTTGCCAATTTTGACTCATTTTTGATTTATTTATCTCTATACTAAGTCATAATTATGACAAGTTGAAATTATGACTTAAAAGTCTAAATTATGAAAAAAAAGCTATAATTATGACATTGAAGTAAAAATTGACATATAAAGTCAAAATTATGACAAAAAGCAAAAATTGACAAATTGAAATTGTGACAAAGTTGAGATTATGTCATACTAAGTTATAATAATGAAATAAAAAGTCAAAATTGAGATAAAAGGTAGAAATTATGACATACTAAATTATAAGTATGAGATATAACGTCAAAAGTATAAGATTCAAAGTCATAATCATGACATATTAAGTACAAATTCATTTGAGTTTTATACTTTTTTCTAATAATTATGACTGTCAACTATTTATGTTATAGTTATAAATCAATTACAATTTCCCAAAGCATGTTTTCTCTTATGTGTCAGAAATGGGCTTCCAAACGACACAGATCCCCATAAACACTGAATTGAATAGGTAAAATAATAAATGTAATGGACACTCAAACTGTGAGATGATATTATGATAAAAAGTCTAAATTATGACAAGAAGTCAAAATTATGACAAAGGGGTTGAAAATTATGAAAAAGAGTTGAATTTATAACTGAGTCAAAAATTAAAATTGAGATAATATTCAAAATTATTAAATCTAAATTATGACATAAAAGTCATAATTATAACATAAAAAGTCAAAAAGCTGCAATTATGACAAAAATCATAACTATAGCATGTGGAATTTATGACAAGTAGGATTTTTATATCATAGTTTTAACTTTTTGTCATAAATTAATATAATTTAATTTAATTTATTCTCAAATTATGGTTATCTCATAATTATTAAGTTGAAATTATGACATAAAAAGTAAAAATTATGACATACTAAGTCATAATTATGAGATGAATAAAAATTGAGTCTCAAAATTATGACAAAAAGGTAATAATTATAACACTAAAGTCTAAATTGACAAAGTTGATTTCTATTTAAAGCATTAGAAACACAGATGAAGATCAAAGAAAACAGCTTGACTTCCTGAAGTCGTGAAATGAACATCTTATGGCTTTAAACGCAGAAGCTCTGGTGTGTTTCAGATTCATGAATTACGCCACAGAAACACAAATCTGCACCTTTAATTGCCTTCATCGTGGATCAGAGAAGCAGCGACACTTTATAATGTATCCAGAGCTCTAAATCCTGCAGGTTTATTAATCTCTGTATGCTAATCAGTGCAGACGATGAAAGAGCAAGGTCAAATATTCATTAGAATTACAATGACTTACAATATCGCTTTGGACCGCAGGACATGAACTTTCATTTCAAACCTTGACATTTTATGACATTGAGCAAAAACTCGTGCAGATTTCGTCCAGGTATCAAGCTGCCGTTGAGAAAAGCAACACATCCAGGGCTCAAACTGACATTGGATTTCAATAACAGTAGAATTTAAGTTCGATTTTGCATTAAAAGACATTTTCAGGACCATCTCAGAATCTTAGTGCTTCAAAAAGACTTGCAAAATGTATTCTTTTTCATTGCCACATCCAAGACAATAACAGTAAAACTCACTCTAAAAAACACTGGGTTAAAAGCGACCCAATTTGGGTTGTTTTCAACCCAAGGGCTGGGTAATTATTAGGACAGAACGCCAAGATGTTGGGTTAATTTTACCCAGCAAATTGGATGGTTTATTTAACCCACCATACTGGGTTGATTCATTTTTATTATCGCACTACTTTTTCTTCTTCATACATGAATTAATGTTAAAGGATTAACTTAAATCCTCTAAACACTTTTAAAATACTCCACAACCACTGGTTTGCATGATAATTGCTTTATTTTTTCGATCATATTTTACAGTATAGCATAGTTTATAGTTTTGAATACATGTTGCTTAAGCTCATTTAACAAATATTAGAAGTAAAAATGAAACATTTAGGAGTAATTCAAGTGTAATGGAGCAGTGTCTGCTGTGCGGAGGAACTTCTAACTTCAGACTGAAATATGCTGTGACTCCATAACCCGTCCATAAACAATCAGTGGACAGTTCTGAGAACATATTTTAACATCCCAAATATTTATATTCTCTATCTTTTTTGAATAAATTCATAAAATTTGATGCAAGGCATCAGACGTTTCCATCACGCAAAAAACTTGTCTACATGACTCAAATCGCGCCCCTGTATGTTGCTTTGCATAAGATTAAACGATATACAGAACAATAACGAAAATCAAATGTACACACACCTGTATTTTACCAAAGACATGCACCAATTTGACGGAGTTGCACTTCTCTCTCCTGAAGAGGTCACAAAAAGCCCACAATAAAGAACCCAAATCCCTGGGTTGTTAATGTGGGTAACACAAAAACTAATCAAACACCGGGTTGTTACGTCTGACCCAGGATCTGGGTTAACACAAAAACTACTCAAACACTGGGTTATTACGTCTGACCCAGGATCTGGGTTAACACAAAAACTACACAAACACTGGGTTATTATGTCTGACTCAGGATCTGGGTAACACAAAAACTACTCAAACACTGGGTTGTTATGTCTGACTCAGGATCTGGGTAACACAAAAACTACTCAAACACTGGGTTGTTACGTCTGACCCAGGATCTGGGTAACACAAAAACTACTCAAACACTGGGTTATTACGTCTGACTCAGGATCTGGGTTAACACAAAAACTACACAAACACTGGGTTATTATGTCTGACTCAGGATCTGGGTAACACAAAAACTACTCAAACACTGGGTTGTTACGTCTGACCCAGGATCTGGGTAACACAAAAACTACTCAAACACTGGGTTATTACGTCTGACTCAGGATCTGGGTTAACACAAAAACTACACAAACACTGGGTTATTATGTCTGACTCAGGATCTGGGTAACACAAAAACTACTCAAACACTGGGTTGTTATGTCTGACTCAGGATCTGGGTAACACAAAAACTACTCAAACACTGGGTTGTTACGTCTGACCCAGGATCTGGGTAACACAAAAACTACTCAAACACTGGGTTGTTACATCTGACCCAGGATCTGGGTAACACAAAAACTACACAAACACTGGGTTATTATGTCTGATCCAGAATCTGGGTAACACAAAAACTACTCAAATACTGGGTTGTTACGTCTGATCCAGGATCTGGGTAACACAAAAACTACTCAAACACTGGGTTGTTACATCTGACCCAGGATCTGGGTAACACAAAAACTACACAAACACTGGGTTATTATGTCTGATCCAGAATCTGGGTAACACAAAAACTACTCAAACACTGGGTTGTTACGTCTGTCCCAGGATCTGGGTAACACAAAAACTACTCAAACACTGGGTTGTTAAGTCCGACGCAGGATCTGGGTAACACAAAAACTACTCAAACACTGGGTTATTACGTCTGACTCAGGATCTGGGTTAACACAAAAACTACACAAACACTGGGTTATTATGTCTGACTCAGGATCTGGGTAACACAAAAATTACTCAAACACTGGGTTGTTATGTCTGACTCAGGATCTGGGTAACACAAAAACTACTCAAACACTGGGTTGTTACGTCTGACCCAGGATCTGGGTAACACAAAAACTACTCAAACACTGGGTTGTTACGTCTGACTCAGGATCTGGGTAACACAAAAACTACTCAAACACTGGGTTGTTACGTCTGACTCAGGATCTGGGTAACACAAAAACTACTCAAACACCGGGTTGTTACACCTGATCCAGGATGTGTGTAACACAAAAACTACTCAAACACTGGGTTGTTACGTCTGATCCAGGATGTGTGTAACACAAAAACTACTCAAACACTGGGTTGTTACGTCTGACCCAGGATCTGGGTAACAAAAAAACTACTCAAACACTGGGTTGTTACGTCTGACTAGGGATCTGGGTAACACAAAAACTACTCAAACACTGGGTTGATACGTCTGACCCAGGATCTGGGTAACACAAAAACTACTCAAACACTGGGTTGTTACATCTGACTCAGGATCTGGGTAACACAAAAACTACTCAAACACTGGGTTGTTACGTCTGACTCAGGATCTGGGTAACACAAAAACTACTCAAACACTGGGTTGTTACGTCTGATCCAGGATGTGTGTAACACAAAAACTACTCAAACACTGGGTTGTTACGTCTGACCCAGGATCTGGGTAACACAAAAACTACTCAAACACTGGGTTGTTACGTCTGACTAGGGATCTGGGTAACACAAAAACTACTCAAACACTGGGTTGTTACTTCTGACCCAGGATCTGGGTAACACAAAAACTACTCAAACACTGGGTTGTTACGTCTGATCCAGGATCTGGGTAACACAAAAACTACTCAAACACTGGGTTGTTACATCTGACCCAGGATCTGGGTAACACAAAAACTACACAAACACTGGGTTATTATGTCTGATCCAGAATCTGGGTAACACAAAAACTACTCAAACACTGGGTTGTTACGTCTGATCCAGGATCTGGGTAACACAAAAACTACTCAAACACTGGGTTGTTACATCTGACCCAGGATCTGGGTAACACAAAAACTACACAAACACTGGGTTATTATGTCTGATCCAGAATCTGGGTAACACAAAAACTACTCAAACACTGGGTTGTTACGTCTGATCCAGGATCTGGGTAACACAAAAACTACTCAAACACTGGGTTGTTACATCTGACCCAGGATCTGGGTAACACAAAAACTACACAAACACTGGGTTATTATGTCTGATCCAGAATCTGGGTAACACAAAAACTACTCAAACACTGGGTTGTTACGTCTGTCCCAGGATCTGGGTAACACAAAAACTACTCAAACACTGGGTTGTTAAGTCCGACGCAGGATCTGGGAAACACAAAAACTACCTAAACACTGGAAAAAATAACCCAAAGAATTTACCCAAAAACTCAACCCAGAGTTTGGGTAGAAAAAAAACCCCAAGATTTTTAAGAGTGTTAATCTACAGTATGATATATACTTAACTTAATTGTTTACATAATTGCCCTGCTGATTCTAACCATCGAAACAACATCTTCAAGTCTTGACTGGCAGAATATTCTGCTTCAAAGCCGCCATCAGTGTAATCCAAAACATTTGAAGTCCAAATAAAGTCAGTGTGACTAATAATTTCCAGCACTTTCCTCATAAAAACACATGACAACTCGCCTCTGAAGTGTGAAGCTCACACTCAAACTCTAATCGCGTGGAGCTTTCGGAGGCTCGTGAATAAACATGAGCTGCATGCGTTTAATTACTGCCCCAATTTGAGCCTTTCGTCAGTCTGAGGTAAAGAGGGGATTATGATATTACACCTGCGAGATGATGACATGTATCTGAAGCTGAAGCAACACGAGTCCGACTGCTGGAACGTGCGGTTCTGCCGGTTCTGAAGGCTCTTAACTCGAGGTCCAGATGTTCGGGCTCTTATCAGGGTCTGCAGAGGCTCAGAGAGCACAACCCGGATCGACCTCTGATGCTCGACTGTGGAAACTGATGCTTGACATTTCTCTCTAGATTTATACTCTTTCTGCATCTCACCACTTCTTTAGAGCAAACCGATTTAGTGTTTTTTATGATAGGAGGTGTCCTTAAATCATCTTAGAGACCATATGATGCCCTTAATGTTGTTTCAGGCTCTACTAGAACGGGTTTTCCTGCTTGAATGTTGATTATTTTCCTCATATTCTCCATTGTTGCGGCTCCTCTTTTCCCAGTCGGTCAGTAACGCTCTGTTTACTTCCTGTCTCTATGAAGCCCCTCCTTCTGAAAAGCACACTGTGCTCTGATTGGTCGGCTGGAGCAGTGTGTTGTGATTGGACGAGCGCTTCAAGTGTTTTTCTAAAATTGGATAAAAATGTACCAAAATGCATTTTTGCGTGAAAAATAAACCATAAAAAAAACTTTCACTTAAGATAAAAATAAATGTTAACTAAAATTAATTAAAAAGTGTAAAAAAAATTCATTAATTTAAAAAAAATAAAATAATTTGAAAGGTACAATATGCAGGATTTTCGCAGTAAAATATCCAAAAACCACTAGGCCAATGTTATATATTTAGTTTTTTTGATTACTTACAATATCCCAAATGTTTCCAACTATTTGTAAATCGTGAGAAAATTGCGATTTTAACCAAGGAAACGGGACGTGTGATCAGGGGTGAGGAGTCGCCAGTCAATGGCGTCATATCCGCGTTACCCTCGGTTTCCGCCAGGTTTGCGCTCGCACTGCGTTAGTAACCATGGCGACAGACGTGGACAACCGGGTTATTGCCGTTATGCCTAGCAAGACGCTCACGCTGTTGTTGTTTTGTTTAAACATTATGGACCATGGCAAGCAGACTTTGAGACAAGGACTAAAACGAAGATCAACATCTTTCGAGATGCCGAGATCTCCACGTCCGCGACTAACTTCGACTTGACAGAGACGTGATGTGTTGCATGTACTTTATTAGACAGGTGAGCAAATGTACATAAAACTAATCGATGTTATTTAGAATTAGAAATGTTAGAATATGATCTGTATGTTATTCTAATGTTGATCTAGCTTAGTTAGTCTCATACAGCCAACACACAACCTAACTAACAACATTCAACACACTCAAATGGCGTTTAGTGTGATAGTGTAACTGTTAGAGCAAGTGAAACAGCGCTGCGTTACCTCAACTTTAATTCGTCTAATAAACTGACCTGTGTGAGTATTAATTCAGCACTTGCATGTAGTTCGGTAGAATGAAATGTCCTTATTCTTTTATATCCGCGGGACTCGCGTTGCGTTAAAACATCAATGTATTCACTCATCCATAAAAGATCCATCAGATTGACGACAAGATCCATACTTACGCTTAATGTGGAATATACGTCATCATTATACGCCTTAGTTATTGTAAGAGGTTAGCGACCCCTGGTGGCGAAAAATCCTGCATATTGTACCTTTAACTGAAATCTTTTAAAAAAAAGTTTTATGAATGACAAAAACACAGCAAAATTATTAAAACTTAACTAAAAGGAAAACAGAAAATATACAAATTTTAACTGATTTAAAATATGGATAAAACAAATATAATAGCATCTCCAAGAAACTAAAATAAAACTTTTTTTTCCCAAAGAATAAAAAGATATACATACATGTAAACGTAAAAAAAATGCAATGTTCTGAAAAAAATGTTCTTGGTTGTTGTTTTGGAATATTAATGAAACATTTCACTGTATCTGCCACTGACACCTGTCTTGGACGTGTGTGTGTGTGTGTGTGTGTGTGTGTGTGTGTGTGTGTGTGTGTGTGTGTGTGTGTGTGTGTGTGTGTGTGTGTGTGTGTGTGTGTGTGTGTGTGTGTGTGTGCACATGTGTTTGATTGTTAATCGGTTTCACCTGTTACCTGTCGTCATCCTCATCACAGACATCATCACTCACTGTGTGCAGCTGCTGGCACTTAGTCTCCTCGTTTGTCTGTGTATAAAGTCTCCCTGGTCTCAGTTCTCGTCTGCACAGTTTGGTACGTGTCTTGTTCGTAAATGAATAGAGTTCAAGCCTGATCCGTCTTCATCTTCCTGAACGTGACAGTGTCATTCTTCAAACATTATGAGAACGTTACTTTTGAATGTTCACTGAACGTTCTGAAACAAAGTCCCAACATTTAAACAACTTTAGATGAACTTACAACTAAAAAAATTCATAAACATTCCATAACGATGTATAAATAATGTGTTTGTGCTATGTTTTGAGAACATTATTAAAAGACCAGATAACTTTAAACGAACATTCTGTTTTCCATCCAAATAACGTTGAACAAATGTTTTATTAATGTTAATGGAAAAATGTTGGTTCATAACTTTGACAGTTCTGTTCACTGGAAAGATCAGCATTAATATTCTGCTCAGCATCTTTTATTCTCCACAGAAGGTGTTGGTTTGTGGATACACACATGTTCTGACAGTGATGTCATATGAAGCCAAGTGTAACTCGAGACGGGTTCGTTTCACACTGACGTTTACAAGCTCTCTTAATGAGACATGATTGTGTTTTGCTTCCTGACAGGTTAACTCCGATGTCTCTGTTAATGCGACGCAGGCACAAGGAAAGAGAATTATAGTCAATTAAATGTGAAATGTCAGTGACAGGCCTTTATCGTGTCACACGCGTGAATCAGACACTGTATTACACAATACATGAAATCATCGCAGAATTACAGAGCTTTTTTTTAGACTATGTTTGTCTTCTCGCCTAGACGCACATATTAAGTGATCAGAACTACAATCTTCCAGTAACGTTAATGATGGATGGATGGATGATAGAATGTTTGTTCAAAGTTATCTGGTCTTTAATAATGTTCCCAAAACTGTAGCATAAAAACGTTATTTATACATAATTCATGGAGAGTTTTATTTTTTTTCTGAAATGTTTCAGTTCGATGTTTGTCCGACGTTTTTTAAATGTTGCTACTTGTTTCAGAACATTCGGAGGACATTCAAAAGTAACGTTCCCATAATGTTTAAAGAATGATACAATGGAATTTTTCCTTAACATTCACATAACCAAGCAAAAGTAATGCACAAACTTCAGAAATGACAAATGAACACTATAGAAGTATCAGAAGTCATGCATTCATAGATCATGACACTAGAAACACCGTCAGTCATGCGTCTGATTCCCCAAGAAAGCATGAAGTGATATAATATACACCTCAAATACAGTTGACAACACTTACAGTAAAAACATCTGTCAAATGCATGAATGCAAATGTAAAAACTGATTGTTGTCGGTTTATGTAAAATGTAAGTTACCTGGTTGCCTTATAATTTTGAGTTCATTGAAACTAAAAATATGTGTTTTATCTCAGAATAAACCCCTTCAGGTGTGTGTGTGTGTGTGTGTGTGTTATCTCAGAATAAACCCCTTCAGGTGTGTGTGTGTGTGTGTGTGTGTTATCTCAGAATAAACCCCTTCAGGTGTGTGTGTGTGTGTGTGTTATCTCAGAATAAACCCCTTCAGGTGTGTGTGTGTGTGTGTGTGTGTGTGTTATCTCAGAATAAACCCCTTCAGGTGTGTGTGTGTGTGTGTGTGTGTGTGTGTGTGTGTGTGTGTGTGTGTGTGTGTGTGTGTGTGTGTGAGTTATCTCAGAATAAACCCCTTCAGGTGTGTGTGTGTGTGTGTGTGTGTTATCTCAGAATAAACCCCTTCAGGTGTGTGTGTGTGTGTGTGTGTGTTATCTCAGAATAAACCCCTTCAGGTGTGTGTGTGTGTGTGTGTGTTATCTCAGAATAAACCCCTTCAGGTGTGTGTGTGTGTGTGTGTGTGTGTGTTATCTCAGAATAAACCCCTTCAGGTGTGTGTGTGTGTGTGTTATCTCAGAATAAACCCCTTCAGGTGTGTGTGTGTGTGTGTGTGTGTGTGTGTTATCTCAGAATAAACCCCTTCAGGTGTGTGTGTGTGTGTTATCTCAGAATAAACCCCTTCAGGTGTGTGTGTGTGTGTGTTATCTCAGAATAAACCCCTTCAGGTGTGTGTGTGTGTGTGTGTTATCTCAGAATAAACCCCTTCAGGGGTGTGTATGTGTGTGTGTGTGTGTGTGTGTTATCTCAGAATAAACCCCTTCAGGTGTGTGTGTGTGTGTGTGTGTGTATGTGTGTGTTATCTCAGAATAAACCCCTTCAGGTGTGTGTGTGTGTGTGTGTGTGTGTGTGTGTGTGTGTGTGTGTGTGTGTGTGTGTGTGTGTGTGTGTGTGTGTGTGTGTGTGTGTGTGTGTGTGTGTGTGTGTGTGTGTGTGTGTGTGTGTGATCTCAGAATACACCTCTTCAGGCTGATGAAAACCTGACCCTGATCACCCTGTCGGGTTTATTCTGAGATAACAACCGGCTAGATGTACATTATCACTTACATAAACAACATTTTTACTTTTATAAAGTGGTAACAGTTAGCAAACTAATGTCCATTTGTTGTTCAGGTCGCCACAGTGATGTGTTTTACCGTCACCAAAGCTGTGACACTAATTCTGCATTTTTTCCCATTAAACAGAAATGTATGAAACGCACAGACGCTCACTAATGAAATGCATATATAGCGCTGAGTTTCTGCTGTGAGATATCAGTGGGATTTTCTAATTAAGACACAGTCATGTCTGGATAACCGGGTTGTGATTAACCTTCCCTGCATATTCACAGCTAACTACAGACTCAGAGCCATTCATCCGAGAGCTAATAGTTTAAAATATGCTCTTGCATGCCTTTTGTTTTGAAGATATGATGTTACTCTGTTAGAGAAATCCTGTTGTTGTTTGTAGAAACTGTTAAGCTACATTCAAGTTGTATTAATGTACATGAATGAAGCCATAATGTCATCATTACCAGTCAGAACCTGCAGGATTTTCTTTAGAGGACCTATTATGCCTTTTTATAATGTCTTGTTGTTTTCAGTTCTCTACTAGAACAGGTTTTCCTGCTTGAATGTTGATTATTTTCCTCATATTCTCCATTGTTGCGGCTCCTCTCTTCCCAGTCTGTCAGTAACGCTCTGTTTACTTCCTGTCTCTATGAAGCCCCTCCTTCTGAAAAGCACACTGTGCTCTGATTGGTCGGCTGGAGCAGTGTGTTGTGATTGGTCGAGCGCTTCGAGTGTGTTTAAGAAATGTCCCGCCCCTTTTTGCAGACCAAATAGCTCAATATGAGAGGCAACGAGAAACGCAAAGATGTGTGAAATAAAACGTCATCAAAAGAAGAGTAATTTGATTAAGCGGTGGAAATAACGAATAACGTGTGTGTGTGTGTGTGTGTGTGTGTGTGTGTGTGTGTGTGTGTGTGTGTGTGTGTGTGTGTGTGTGTGTGTGTGTGTGTGTGTGTGTGTGTGTGTGTGTGTGTGTGTGTGTGTGTGTGTTTCAGAGATTACTATAAAAGAATCCACATTCACTTTTCTTAAAAAAAAAATTAGCTATTAGATCTATATAAATAATCCAGTTTATTAAACTGATATATTATGTCACTTCAAATATATTATATGGGATCTATATTTTATAATATTATAAGCCTAATAAAGAATTGATATGACAAGGGTAGGCTATTGTTTAGGGCTCCTTGCCAGTAAAAAGTTTTGAAACACCCTGCTAAAGAAAATATTGGAAATTCATAAGCAATCATTCAATGATTTTACTTTGATGTTTGATGCCGCCTTCACAAAATTATTTAACTGTACAAAAACAGTCGGCATTGATTGCCTTGTAGGCAGAACGTCGACATATAGCGCTGCTGCACTTCAGGAGACCCGAGTTCGAATCCCGGCTCGTGGACCTTTCCCGATCCCATTTTCCACCTCACTTCCTGTCCACTCTACTATCCTATCACAAAAATCACCAAAAATGAATCTTTAAACTGTACAAAAAAACTTTGTGGTTTTCCCAAACGATCTCAGAGTAAGAGCTTAATTCTTTTCCATACTATATTATATTATTGTAAAGAATTGAACAGTCCTGCAGAAGATTTTGTAAATTCTTTTTTTTATCGAATTTCTTGGTAAAGACTGGTACAGTTAACAGCACTGTAAAAAAAGATTAACTTAAAAGGTTACTTTCCTTAGGTGACTTCTTAATTAACTGCTTGTTTTCAAAAATATGATTTAATAGCAATAATTTACATCAAGGGTCAAATAAAATAGAAATGCCACATTCAAGTTAAAAGTTACAACTGCATGCTGAAACCAATGTGTATCTACGTACGCTGTACAGGTCAGGTATAAATAATATTTTTGCTCAGGTGGCGAAAAATGAGTTTTGTTAGCAAGAAAAGAATTAGAGGGAACATTGATTGTGACGTTTTCGTTCCCGGAAGAAACTCGAGACTGCAATGGAGGCGTTTCAGGAGTTCAGAAACACTGACACTGATATAGAGAATAACTCACTTTTTAAAGCTCAAACAGCAACAGCACACACACCGAAGACAGATGAACATGGAGAAAAGCACAATATATCTGTCTCAGACTGAGTTTTGAAAAGAATCATGATGGAAGCTAATTGTTATTGATCAATATAGAGGGTAAAAAGAAAGAAAGAAACATGAAATTGTCCAAAGCATCCTTTATAGTCCCACCATCATCATAATCCTTTCCCTCAGGATACAAGCACAGCTTCAGAAACAACCTCTTATTCAAAGGAAAACGAAAGCCGTCGTCGGCTGCATAATGTTAGTGATGGAAAGCTAGTGTGCTAATCTACAATCAGACCCACAGCTTGTTAATGAGGAGATCTATGACACACAGTTGGCATTGCTTTTGTTATTGTTGTGCATGATTGACAGCAAATATAATTGTGTTAGATTGAAAGCAGCTGTTGCCACCTGTCACTCATCATAATCAGCATGAGCAGATTCTTAATAAAGGTGGAGATTTCATGTCTGGATGTTCAGACTAGAGTTTTTACATACTGTGCCTTATGTTGCCTGTATAATGTAGATTAATATGGATACAGTATGTGCAAAGATATGTAATATAGAACATGACCTCACTCTACCTATCTATCTATCTATCTATCTATCTATCTATCTATCTATCTATCTATCTATCTATCTATCTATCTATCTATCTATCTATCTATCTATCTAACCATCCATCCAGTCTAAATGTCAAGTAACAGTTTGAATTAAAAGTGAAATTTTGAAGTAGAAAGACTGAAATAGTATTATGTAAAGTATTTGTATAATTTACAAATTACAAAAATATTTCTTACAGTGTAGTCTCTGATTGTGTCAGGGTTGTTTAGTTTTGTTTAGTTGATATTGTGTTTTGGTTTCGTTTTCTCTGTTCCTGTTTGCTTGAGTTGTTCCTCATTAGTCGCCATGGTTTCAGATTTGAGTTACGCACCTGTTTCGTGTTATGTTGATTAGTGTCTGTGTATTTAAGCCCTTAGGGACACCGTTTTCAACTAAAAATGGAAAACTTTTAAATGCGTGTGACGAACAAGACGGCGGAGGGGACGTGAGAGAACGGCGCGAGGCCGGTGGTGCGATTTTCGGTAGCCAGCAGACGTCCGCGAGGGGCTGCTGGTGGTATTTATTTTTGGTTTGTTTGTTTTATTTTAATAAAGTATTTTGATTGTACGCCGTTCCCGCCTTCTTCTTGCCTGAACATTGCTACAATGCGTTTTGGCCATTAATTTACACACACACAGCGTTTTTGGGGCCTGAAAATGCAAACTTTTGAAAACAAGTTTCAACATATAATTTTTTGAACATGATACCATTATTGTCCGTCTAAACTACAAAAACGGGATTTTGTGAAAACGGTGATGCGCATGCGTGCTATTTGTTCAGTCTATATGCATGCGCTAGTACTTGACAAGCAAAAGATACTGAGTTAATCCAGCAAAGTGTAGATTTACTACACCAGCAGAGACTGGTATTTACACACGGCAAATTCTAACATCGCCAACTACTGGCCTGACATGCATAATACAGCGGTTTCCGGATCCGTGTGAACGGGGATCGTCTCGACAACGTTGTCATCTGTACACAAAACTTTTCAAAAACGCATTTTATGTACATTGTTGTCGTGTAAATGTACCCTTAGATCCTTTTGTTCATGGTTCAGTGTTGTTTATGTTGTTTTTGAGTATTATTCATGAATTTAGATGCGTGTTCAGAGTTGTGTTGTAAATAAAGAGTTTTCTGTTATCTTCCTTCGTTGTGTGATTACTGCAGCCCATCATAACAGTTTGTCTGTGAATTTGTTTAGAATTGCATACTAGTGTTCTTATTTATTGCATACTTAAGCTTTAAGGTAAAGGAAGACATGCTGTATTGTGAACGTAACTATCGACAGGAATAGATCAACTGGTGATGCTTGACTTGGCAAACAGTGTCAATCATCAGATACAAACAAAATTCCCACAGAACTCCATTTCGTCCATGAACACGAGCATCAGAGGGCCAAGCAGGCCAGAAACACTCATCTGAAAAGTCTTTCACGGATGGCAAATGACGTTTGGAGAGAAACAGCTCGGAGGCATTTGAAAGCCCACTATCTGCTCGCAGCAATTTTCTCTGATGGCTTTGAAATATTCAAGTCTCAGAAAGATTTCTGTGAAATCCCAGCATCGCCAGAATTGAGGCTGAGTGGAGGCGCACACAAACACAAACGCACAAATCAAGCCTCTGTGATGGAACGAGAGCAGAAGCGTCTTATGAAACTAATTCACGTCACTTACTCAGGATGAATCTTTTTGAGGTGCTGTTCACTCGGCCCTTGTGTTTTGCTCCTCAGAAATATTTTAATGTCATTGACATTCATAATTATTGAGTTCTCTTGTAATGGACGGAGATGAGTGTGTGTTTGTGGTGAATGTTGCTTTGATGAGCGCGAGCTGCTTTGAGTGTCTCTGGCGCGAGTCCTCACACGGGGTTGCATAATTGAAGGAGTTTGCTTTTAACTCAACATCACAAGACTTTCTTTCAGCGCAACATTTTTAACATGTTTTGAGGTTTTTGTTTTCTTGTTGTTGTTGAATTTATTGCTAGTTTTGCACCTTGATCAGTGCAAATTGTACTATGTATCAGTGAATCTAAAAAAAAAAAAAAAACACTTCCAGGTCATATTTCAACCCAAAGTAAAATTTGGAAAACTCTAAAGTGAAAATTTTTTTGTTGCTTTTTTTTGTGGGGTTCTATATAGAACCTTTTTGGCATAAATGGTTCTTTAAAATATAGTCAAGAACCTCAGGGTGCACGACCCGCTGCTGCCGAGGCAGCACGGAGAATGCATTCCTGGGGATCGCAAAAGTATCTTTCAGAGGGGTTGAAGACGGGTCCGAGGGCCCTTTCTCTTCCCTTATCTGGAAGATCCAGCGATCTCACCCTGGTGTCGGAAGCCCGCTCTGCGGCTTCTTCCGCCCGGGAGAGAGCCCAATGCTTCAGTGCTCTAGCTCCGAGGAGGTAGAAGTGCTGAGCATTGATAGTGAAAGCACACACATGGGGTAAGTAGATTCGCCACCTCTTTCCCCCGCATATGAGGAGTTGGTTGAGGTGATCACTAGGGCAGTAGATAAATTAAATATTGACTGGCCAGCTGATAAAAGGGGCGCTCGTCCCAAAAGTAAATTAGACGAGCGTTTCCTTCCTTCTAGTATTTCACCCCCACCACGAGGCCTTCCCTTTTTCCCCGATCTTCACAGTGAGCTGTCTAGATCGTGGAATAAGCCATATTCATCAAGACTATTTAGCCCCCAAGTTCATTTATATTCAGGAATTAAAGGGTTGAAAGAATATGGATATGAGTCGATGCCCCGGGCTGAACAGACGCTCGCGAGTTATCTGTCAACCGGTCCAGCATCGTCTCTGAAGGCCTCAGCTTTGCCCACAAAGCCTCTTAAAACGACATCTAATTTAGTGGTCAAGGCTTATATGGCAGCAGGTCAAGCTGTAGCCTGTCTTCATACAAAGGCAGTGCTCTAGGCTTATCAGGCCGACCTGCTGGGGGATTTGGAAAGGAGTGAGGGAGTTGGGCCCGATGAGTTTCGAGAACTTCGTCGGGCCACAGATCTGTCTCTCAGGGCTACAAAGGAGACCACCAGAGCAATTGGGCGGTCTATGGCAGCCCTTGTAGCTACTGAGAGACACCTCTGGTTGAACCTTGCTGAGATCAAGGAGAAGGACAGAGCCTTCCTCCTTGATTCTCCATTGGATCCTTCTGGTCTCTTCTGGAATGCAGTAAGCGCTGTCGTCGATAGATTCCAGGAGGCCAAAAAACAATCAGAGGCTTTTAAGAAATTTCTCCCTCGCCGTGTCCAACCCCCTGGGGCAGCTGGGCATGAGCAGCCCCAGCCATCGAGCTCCTCATATCGTGCTCAACAAAAAGAGAGTGTTGCGTCTCATGCTCCTCCACAAAAACACTGGAGACAGACGCAGCACTCTCAGCCGAAGCCTTCAAAGTCTAAGCCGGATCTGAGGACCGTTCTACGTCCTTAAGGTGCCGACCATGATTCCGAGGCCTATTGTGCTGCAGGCTTTCTGTCCTCCTCCTTTTACCTCTTTGGACCAGGAAAAGCTGAATCTTTTGTGCCCGGTGCGAGCACTGGACACTTATGTTCATCGGACTTCTCCGTGGAGAAGGTCCGATCAACTATTTCTTTGTTTTGGATCACTCAAGAAAGGTCAGACGGTTAGCAAGTGGATAGTTGAGGCTATTTCGCTTGCTTACGAGTCCCCTGAACTGCCGTGCCCCTTGGCGGTCAGAGCTCACTCTACGAGGAGTATGGCGGCCTCTAAAGCCTTATTATGTTATATCTCAGGTTACGACTGTAACCATAGTTCCCTGAAAAAGGGAACGAGACGATGCATCACCCTGCCATACTTCCTGCATCCCTGTGATTGGCTTGCTTCGGCAATTTTGGAAGCTAATGCCGGTTTGCACCGGATGCTCTTTTATCATATCATGGTCATGACGTCACCCGCCCGTGACGATCATTGTTTCCATTGGACTAGTTAACATAGATGCTTCAGACGAATTCACGCTGGGGGCGTTCCCAAAGCGTCGTTGACGCATCATTTCGTTCCCTTTCTCAGGGAACTATGGTTACAGTCGTAACCTGAGACGTTTTTATATGGAACCTTTTTGGCATAAAGTGTTCTTTTAAACTTATACATATAGAACCTTTTTGGTATAAAGTGTTATTAATGAAAAATAATTAAATATTACAGTCGATGAAACTGGATTTAGTGCTTTTTTCTGTTTAGAAAACTTTATACAGAAATCATATGGCATCCTTCCGTCTCAAAAGTCAATGGAATCTGTGTCTTGGTGTCTCTAGACATTTACGTTACATCATTACTGCTTCTGTGACTGTAGAGCCCGGTTCTTGAAAGACAATATTCTGTTGCAATTACAGCGTGTGAAGATCATGCTTGTCTCTGTGGACGTTGGGTCTGTTCTCTGTCGTCCGTACTCTCTGGTTCAGAGGCTGTATCTCGGCCAAACTTTGATCAATCGAAACGAAAATTGGTACGCTTTATCGGAACCATGATCTGAGGGTCCCTGGCAAATTTGGGAACAGCGCCACCTACAGGAATCTAGAAAAAATTTATTTTTGCTAATAACTTTTAAACAGTTTGTCAGAAAATACTCTATTTCTTTTTTGTTTAGAACGTGTTCCTGCCAGGAGATGCCCAAAATCCTTCTTAAATTACGTATATATGGAAGACATTGAGTCTGCATTCTTGGTAAAGCTGTAGAGCAGTGTGTTCAGTACGCAGGCTTGATAAACCTTCATCTTGGTGTTGACCTTCTGATCTATATGTTCAGCTCAGCGGTACAAAAAATACAGTAATGAGAATCAGCACTGAGAACTAAAACATCCACCGAAATGAACTTAACCATCATGAAAATGCAACAAAAAAAATCTAGTCCTGAAACAGGCTTTTGTTTCTTTTTAAAAAATTCCCTTTGCTTTAGATTTTAGGGGTGAAATGTGATTGCACAAGTTTTTATTTAATGAATTATTTCATTGTCATTTAAAAACATTGAATCCTATCACATTATATATCCAGGAATCCATTATGCACTTATGAAACAGTGGTAGATCATTTCAGTCGCTGCTTTTACGTTTAGTGCAATAATTTACCAAATTTTAAAACACAATATTTTGCAGTTCACAACATTTCCCAGTTTAAAAGCCATAAAAGATGTTCTAAATATGACTGAACACAAGTTAAAGATATTATAAAAAATACTCAATACGCAATAAAAAAAAATGCAACCCTTATTACCTGAGATTCTTTAGCTTTGCCACTTTATATGTTTTTCTAGGATTTTCTCTGAGCTTTTCAAGCAATCAGGCTGTTTCTTCTGCTGTGCCATTAACAATATATGTAAATGACGTGTGTTATGATTGGCTAGCCTCTTATCAGGGTGGATCCCGATGCTGAATACTGAACAGGTGTTGATATGTAAATGTGCTGGTCACATGTTAATAAGTGAACGTCAAACAGTTTAACTTCAAACCCCACTAAGAGCTTTTTCCTTAAATACCTGCTGAATGGAAACAGGGAATGATAACAGATGAATCCACAGACTCGAAGGCGTGATCAAAGGCTTGATATGGCGTGTTCTTCGCCGTGGGCGACGGGAAGTCGTTTCAAAGCTCAGGCCTCACACACACTTTACCAGATCGTCCATCAAACAGCCGTTTCTGTAGAAAGACACAGTGAACAGGGTTATTTCATGTAGATGACACGTGATTCCTGAGGCTATGATTTATCAGCACACAAATCATCAGCTGGGAAACAGATTCAATGATCCAGGAAAAAACGTCAACACACGCTGAAAACACATCTAACAATCAAACAAAAAGCACGGGAAAATACTGTCACAGCTGAACATTAACATCAAATATCTTCTGATGGTTTCAGTGATCTAACTGTCGCCCAGAACCTAAATTCAGTTTAAAATGTTTTAATGTAGGGATGCATTAAAAAAGCCCATGGGCATAAATGGGGGGGGCTGGGGGGTGAGCAAAAATTGCTTCACAAAAGCAATTTTTGAAGGGGACACAAATAATACAATCAAAATTGTACTTGTAAGCATATATGTACAATGACAAACAACACAAAGCGGTAGCGATAGATTGTTTAAATATATGTTACACTGTACACGTGGTCATATTATAATTATTAAATTATCTTGCGTCCGGCACATAGTACTTTATGTTTCGTCCGGGACAGAGGGCTTCTCTTACTTGGATATTCAACTGCAGCAAGTCCACTTAAGATCTTTATAAGCAAAACCCAACACATTGGTAGATCTACAATATTTCCCTAATATTAGTCTTACTATCCAACAAGCTACCAAACATTATAATCGCTAACATAGTGGATTCATGGAAAAATACATCGGTTATCATCTTTTTTTGTTGTTGTTATGACTAATTTATTAATGACTCTGCATTATCTGTATTCAAGAGAAAAGAATCACTTCATCCGATGTTTAAAGTGAATAAAATAGTGGTAAGGGTTGCCAGGTTTTCACAACAAAACCAAATTGCTACACAAAACTATCCCAATCGCGTTCAGGGCGTAATGGTTTTTCCGAGTTTTTTTGGCGTGGTTCCCCTGGTATAAAAATCCCATTCCAGCGGGTAATTAATAAATATATTGTTATTGTTGTCGCTTCAACCCGTGAACTTGAAAAACAACCAGCTTTCAAATATAGAGGATTATCGTTATCGGCCAAAATGTTCATATTGGTGCATCCCTAAATTAATGTAATACAGTATATAACGTTTGTGCATAACCAAGATGAGCATTCTGAACTGAATTTAGCAGGTACATATTAGCAGGTATATTTACGTATATTTACTGATGAATAGTTGAGATGCTGAAAACACCACGAGCGTCACAAGCTTGAGTTGCTAAACTGTGAACCGCACATTCACACCGGCTCACGCAGAGAGTCTTTTTGAGCTTTAATATCCACAGACGCTAGTCCATGTCACGCTTTAAGTAGGGATGCACCAATATGAAAATTTTGTCTCACCATTAAAATCCACGTCCCAAGCACACACGTATAATGTTCTCATAATAATTGTATGAAGCCGATATGACAGTTGCGCTGCACATGTTGCACTGAAATGTATTTTCCTTTTTCAAAGTGATTTCAATCATATTTCAAGCGCATCTGAAGTGTTTCAGCTGAAGGAAATAATACATTATTTATTGGCTTTAATATATCGGCCACATTTTCTTATCAGGCCGATAACGATAACATTATAAATGAACATATATCGGCTGATACTGATATGGAGGTCGAGTTTTCAGTGTAAAAGCCTACTTTTGATATTCTTGCCACTGTTGCCTTTGGCTTTGTCTTGCTTAGTTGGGGACATTTAATTTAATATTCAACAATATTATTGATCACCTGCATTGACACCATTATATGAGAACTGAACTGAGCTGGGCGATGACATCACGCTTTTCTCCAGAGCCGCTATATAAATTATAATACTTTTTTACAACAAAAATGAAACATCACTGAACTTACTTAAGCTGGACTGTGACGCTATTTTCTTCTGGAAACAAACTTTGTTCATTATTTTCCTGTTATCTCTGTAAAGCTGCTTTGAAACACTCTGTATTGTCTAAAGCGCTTTATAAAAAGTGACTTGACTTGATCATCCAAGTTCCGTTAAGTTCCAGTTTCATTAATGGATTCCTCGATTCGGTCTGCTGTTTTTCACCCGCACATATGCAGTCCTGATGGCGTCTCAGTGCGTGTTTAACACTCGGCAGATTGTGTTTATATCGTACAGCAAGATCTGTGAAGAACAGATGGAGTTTCTCACTGATCATATGAGACGGTCAGCTGACACACACACACAAACACACACGTACGATCTCTCAAGATGCATCTCGAGCATTTGGGATTCCTGAAACAATTTAGTTGTGATGAAATAGACGGCACTTTGAAATGACACTAATGAAAGCCTCATTGTTCTTTAATTAGATTGAATCATGCACAGCGTTTATTATTATTTTTTCAAGAACTGTAGCCTCTATAACTCCTATATAGAATAATTGTGTTTAAACGGTTTGAGTATTTAGAATATCAATATATTTTTATGCTGCTATCAGTATTCTTTTAACTATTCTTGTAATCAGTTATTTATTAGTTTAGCACCTTAAGAATTAAAATAGCCTGTCTCGATTTGACGTGTCTTTATATTTCTATTTAATACGTTTATATATCATTGGATTAATTCATTGAGATTTGTTGTTTGTCATTTTAATGTCTGTCTGAATGGTTGTTTTTGTATGCTGCAAACTGGACTGTGTCACAGAGAATTTCGTCTAAGTTTATTGCTTTGTGATTTATGACACACTGTTGCATATTCCAATTCAATATCCTCTCATATTTAATTATCACCTAGGAGGGACCAAGCAGTCAAGGGTAAAGGACACAGGATTTCCAACCATAAAGTATTTATTAATTACAAAAAATAAAGTTATAAAGTCAAAATAATAGAAAAACTGAATGAAAATAAAGTCAGGTCTGGGCCCATAACGAAAAAGGGTCCCCTGAAAAGAACCCAACTTAACCGAAATCAAATCAAACTAACCAAACCAACATGACCTCCCTAATGACACACATGGGGAACTTATATATACAGAGGACTAGTCCATTAAACACACACACAGGGGACACCACACTCATCACTTAACACAATTACAATAAAATAAAGTAATTAACTCCAAAATTATCAATAAAGAGGTCATAAAATAACTTACTCCAGTAATTATAATAAACAAAATGTAAATAGAATAATAAACAAAACTAACATATAATCAATCATACCCCCCTGCTAATTGGCAACATGGATTAACCCAACAGCATAAAATGGCAGCCACTGACGCCAGCCCGTCGTTTAATGGAATGGACCTCCGGCGGAGCTCTACGTCCCAGGCAGCGCCAAACCTCCACTTTCCACATGCAGGTAACTTAAACTCAAAATAAACATCAACACAATATACCACTGACAACTAGAAAGTGTGCACCCAACCTAGTCTTGTATGATACAAGTGCAAATGATAAATAAAGTAAATGTAAAGAACCAAATCCGTGTCTGTCGTTATTATGAAATATATAAGGTGATTGGTACCAAAATATTGAAGGATGTAATGTACTAAAAGGTAACCAAAATAACACATAAACAAACAAAAGAAAAAGATTTTGCATGGGTTAGTTACCGCCTTGCTGTGTGGCCATGTTGTCGACCATCACACCACCCCTGAACTAAAAAAGTAAACATTTATAAACTATCATCTGAATCCTGGTGAGCATGAGCTGATGCTGTCTGATATATCATTAATAATACGAGTAAATAAACAACATTTAATTTTGATAAAGAGAGACTGTAGTTCACTGGTTTTGTCTGAATGTGAAATTCTCAGATCAAACATGAACACAAAGTTTGGCCTGAAGTGAGAGACTCTACGGCTGATTTTAACTACAGCTTCGCAGTCAAAATCCAACAGCAGCAAATCAGTGTGAATGAATATCTAATAATCGAATACTGGCAGTCATTTACATCATCTTGTGTTGCGTTTTTATTCAGCTTCTGAATGCAAATATTTGTTGCTGTTCGACCCAAAACGCTCCGTTTCATTGTTTGTAAGCTGTTTCTTGCACTTGTCTCAAATAATTACCCGAGAAACAATGTTTTCTTCATAAGAGCTTAAAAATCAAGCTTTTGCTGTTGTATTGAAATTGGTATCGACTGAAGCCATTATTTGTTGCTTGAAATCAACATTGACTCTTTACTTCAGTTCATTCTCCTGCTCTAATTCTAAAGAGAAATAGTGATCACTCTCTTTCACACACACACACACACACACGCTTACACACACACACGCTTACACACACACACATTTATTCTGAGAGAACAACCGGCTGGATGTGCATTATCCGCTTATTACACAGATACTTCCACATAAGTAAATAATTAGACATGAAATATTGATCTGACTCTAAATATTTTATTAATTCTTTAAACGCAAAGCTTCCGTGAGAGAGCAGTTTCAGCGGCAAGTTCAAACTAGACGAACATTTAAGAGATACGGTATAGTCATACACTTATTACACAGCATTTCAACACATTAATAATTATGGAGATAAGAGATATTGATTTGAGATTAAACTTTTAAAATTGTACCTGTTTTATCATATAATCCAACAGTGAACAAAACAGTCACAAAATGGCCGACGCTGCGTTTGTATAAAACGAGAGAGCGAGTCCACAATACTGGATGGCATAATTAAATAACTGTACACAAAATATTGCTTCGACTGAGTATTAATATTTTATTGGCTCACCAAAATCAAAACTTCCACGAAGAAAAAACGTTCCTAACGAGCGTATATCGCTGAAACGGTTCGAGCGAGCGTATAGCGCTGAAACTGTTCGAGCGAGACTATAGCGCTGAAACTGTTCGAGCGAGCGTATAGCGCCGAAACGGTTCCTAGCGAGCGTATAGTGCTGAAACTGTTCGAGCGAGCGTATAGCGCCGAAACGGTTCCTAGCGAGCGTATAGTGCTGAAAATGTTCGAGCGAGCGTATAGTGCTGAAGGGGTTCCTAGCGAGCGTAAAGCGCTGAAACGTTTCCTAGCGAGCTTATAGTGCTGAAACGGTTCGAGCGAGCGTATAGCGCTGAAACGCTTTGAGCGAGCGTATAGCGCTGAAACGGTTCCTAGCGAGCATATAGTGCTGAAGCGGTTCCTAGCGAGCGTATAGCGCTGAAGCGGTTCCTAGCGAGTGTGTAGTGCTGAAGCGGTTCCTAGCGAGCGTATAGCGCTGAAAAGGTTCCTAGCGAGCGTATAGTGCTGAAGCGGTTCCTAGCGAGTGTGTAGTGCTGAAGCGGTTCCTAGCGAGCGTATAGCGCTGAAGCGGTTCCTAGCGAGTGTGTAGTGCTGAAGCGGTTCCTAGCGAGCGTATAGCGCTGAAAAGGTTCCTAGCGAGCGTATAGTGCTGAAGCGGTTCCTAGCGAGTGTATAGCGCTGAAAAGGTTCCTAGCGAGCGTATAGTGCTGAAGCGGTTCCTAGCGAGCGTATAGTGCTGAAGCGGTTCCTAGCGAGCGTATAGCGCTGAGGCGGTTCCTAGCGAGTGTGTAGTGCTGAAGCGGTTCCTAGCGAGCGTATAGCGCTGAAAAGGTTCTTAGCGAGCGTATAGTGCTGAAGCGGTTCCTAGCGAGCGTATAGTGCTGAAGCGGCTGAAGCGGTTCCTAGCGAGCGTATAGTGCTGAAGCGGTTCCTAGCGAGTGTGTAGTGCTGAAGCGGTTCCTAGCGAGCGTAAAGCACTGAAACGTTTCCTAGCGAGCGTATAGTGCTGAAACGGTTCGAGCGAGCGTATAGCGCTGAAACGTTTCCTAGCGAGCGTATAGTGCTGAAGCGGTTCCTAGCGAGCGTATAGTGCTGAAACGGTTCGAGCGAGCGTATAGCGCTGAAACGTTTCCTAGCGAGCGTATATCGCTGCTGAGTTCAGTGACCCGGATGAGCCTGTGTTTCTGTGTTCAGTTGTTATCTGGGAAAAACACATCGCTGGATGGAGCAATTGACCAATCAAAATCAAGTATTCCACAGAGCCATGTAATAATATCATATAGGCCCAATTTATTTGGGAATCTGATGCAAAAACAATCTCCTGAATGCTTTATATTTGTCTACCTGCAAAACACTGTAAGCCTTCAATTTGCACTTGTTTGCACTGATGGTTTAGTTGTGATATGGATATTTACACTGAACGCACAAGGAAATTGGACATGTATTAATGTGCTTCACAACCCCAGAGATTCAAGCTTAAGAGGGTTTTGATGATGTTTTTCTCACCAGTGACAGATCGAGTCATGCCGGATTTTATCAGGAGGGGTCATGTGGAGTTTTTCCCCCGGGGAATGTTTTTCCGCCTGTTTTTTTTTTTAACCACAGCAGAAAAACAAAAGCGCTGTGGATCACAGATGGGGACATGTCTGCTCGATTAACACTACGCTGAGAGCACATCACTTCTGTCTGAGAGAAAGCGAAGTCAAGTATTGCTATCATTACTCAACAAACCCTAAACGTGTGTCATCCTGCAGCACTCGTGCTCACTGCGTCTTGAGGACAGAAATAATCTTGAAAGCTTCTTACACTGTTTCAAGGTGATCCTTTATGTATTTACTGTGGGTCCTCAGCAGTAAAAGTGACTGTTTTTCCCATATCATTTGATAATGATATTTATGACAATTCATTGCACTGTAGGATGGATGGATATGACAATATTCATTTCATTGATAGATGGACAGATGGATGGATTGACGGACGGATGGATGGATGGACGGACGGACGGATGGATGGATGGACGGATGGATGATTGGACGGACGGAAGGACGGATGGATGATTGGACGGACGGACGGATGGATGGATGGACGGATGGAAGGACGGACGGATGGATGATTGGACGGATGGATGGATGGATGGACGGACGGATGGACGGATGGATGATTGGACGGATGGATGGACGGACGGATGGATGATTGGACGGATGGATGATTGGACGGATGGATGGATGGAAGATTCAATGGATGGATGGACGATTGGATGGATGGATCATGATTGGATGGATGGATGGATGATGATTGGACGGATGGATGGATGATGATTGGATGGATGGATGGATGGACGGACGGAAGGACGGACGGATGGATGATTGGACGGATGGATGGATGGACGATTCGATGGATGGATAGACGATTGGATGGATGGATCATGATTGGATGGATGGATGATGATTGATTGGATGGATGGATGATGATTGATTGGATGGGTGGATGGATGGATGGATGATGATTGGATGGATGGATGGATGGATGATGATTGGATGGATGGATGATGATTGGATGGATGGATGGATGAAGATTGGATGGATGGATGGATGATGATTGGATGGATGGATGATGATTGGGTGGATGGATGGATGGATGATGATTGGATGGATGGATGATGATTGGATGGATGGATGATGATTGGACGGATGGATGGATGGATGATGATTGATTGGATGGATGGATGAATGGATTGGATGGATGGATCATGATTGGATGGATGGTGATTGGACGGACAGATGGATGGATGAGTGGATGGATGATGATTGATTGGATGGATGGAAGGATGGATGATGATTGATTGGATGGATGGATGATGATTGGGTGGATGGATGGATGATGATTGGATGGATGGATGATGATTGGACGGATGGATGGATGGATGGATTGGATGGATGGATGGATGATGATTGGACGGACAGATGGATGGATGAGTGTATGGATGATGATTGATTGGATGGATGGATGGATGATGATTGGACGGATGTATGAATGGATGATGATTGGATGGATGGATGATGATTGAATGGATGATGGATGGATGATGATTGGGTGGATGGATGGATGAAGATTGGATGGATGGATGATGATTGGACGGACAGATGGATGGATGGATGGATGGATGATGATTGATTGGATGGATGGATGGATGGATGGATGGATGGATGGATGGATGGATGATGATTGGACGGATGGATGGATGATGATTGGACGGATGGATGGATGATGATTGGATGGATGGATGGATGATGATTGGATGGATGGATGATGATTGGGTGGATGGATGGATGGATGGATGATGATTGGGTGGATGGATGGATGGATGGATGATGATTGGATGGATGGATGGATGGATGGATGATGATTGATTGGATGGATGGATGGATGGATGGATGGATGGATGGATGGATGATTGGACGGATGGATGGATGGATGGATGGATGGATGATTGGACGGATGGATGGATGGATGATGATTGATTGGATGATGGATGGATGGATGGATGATGATTGGACGGATGGATGAATGGATGATGATTGGATGGATGGATGGATGATGATTGGATGGATTGATGATGATTGGATGGACGGATGGATGGATCGATGGATGATGATTGATTGGATGGATGGATGGATGATGATTGATTGGATGGATGGATGATGATTGGGTGGATGGATGGATGGATGGATGGGTGGATGGATGGATGGATGATGATTGGGTGGATGAATGGATGATGATTGGGTGGATGGATGATGATTGGGTGGATGGATGATGGATGATGATTGGGTGGATGGATGGATGGATGATGATTGGATGGATAGATGATGGATGATGATTGGTAGGATGGATGATGGATGATTGGGTGGATGGATGGATGGATGATGATTGGATGGATAGATGATGGATGATGATTGGGTGGATGGATGATGGATGATGATTGGGTGGATGGATGGATGGATGATGATTGGATGGATAGATGGATGGATAAGAATTAAAATTTGGACGTTTTGAACATTCAGAAATAATGTTTTCATTACTTAATGGAAATGTTCTTAGAACATGTTGTTATACTTAAAGCTTCCTACAGAACAACACATCATGTTTTCCTATATTTAACAGCAGAAAGTTATTCATATTCTTATTCTCAGAGCAAAAGCAAGCATTTACAGCGAGTCTTTCTACAGATTGACCTGCAAAAGCCTTAAATCTAATACGGTCTAAACTTTAGCGTGTTAATGAATCAGTGTCATACTTATTCTCTCCCTGCTGGGCTCATTATGCCGGCGTGTTTGTCTTTCTCTGCACTCATTTACTATTATTGATTTGTTCCTACGCTTTCAACCTCTTTTCCAATATCAGTAAGTAAGCAGTGCCTATTAATCCCGAGTCTTTACACTCAAACTCCCCGTGGTTTTGGCCAGCTGCCGTTCGCCCTGCATATGGGAATAAAACCAATCCACACACAACGTGTGTGCGTGCGATAACACACTAGACAGAATGCAAACTTAATTTCGTTTCATGAGCTTCATAAGAAAAAGAGCTGAAAGAGACGTATTAATTCGGTCTCACACCGTGAAGCTGACAACAGACACACATGAAAGTCTTCTGTCTCTGTCATCATCACTCCGTCACTGAGACGCTTTTGTTTTTGTGAGAAGCAATGTTATTACATTAAATATAAGACATTCAGCAGGATCTTGAAAAGGAAAAGCTGTACAAATTCCCCTCCACATCTTCAGTCTGAGATCTTCTTCCAGCCTGATTTATACGGTTCAGTACATAAAACATAAATCATACAGAGGTGTAAAGAGTACCTGAGAAAAAGTACAGATACCTTACAGCAAAAATGACTCTATTACAACTCAGTAATTCCAATACGACTTCAAAAGTCAAGTCACCTTTATTTATATAGCGCTTTTTACAATACAGATTGTTTCAAAGCAGCTTTACAGAGATAACAGGAAAATAATGTTGTAAAAATATTGTTAAATATAAAATTAAATATCCCCAACTAAGCAAGCAAAAAGCCAATGGCGACAAAGGTGAAGAAAGAAGATAGAGTAAAAGTCTTATTTTACTCACTTCTGATTATCTGATTATAATAGTATCTGATTTTAACAGACTTAAAGCTACAATGTGTTGTTGTTTTTTTCGCCGCTAGGCGTCGCTAACCTCTTACAATAAAAAGGCGTAGGTTGATGACGCATAAGTGGAATTATGGAACTTGTCGTGCCGATGGATCTAATAATGTTTATGGATGAGTGACATTGATGTTTTTAACATGACTGTGTGAAGCGGGTCGCGATCGCTAATGAGAGACAGATCTCAGCGCCACACGCGAGTCCACTTGGACTTAAAAAAAGTTATTTAAGTTTATTGTAATGAAAAATGCACAAAAATACTATTTTAAATTTTTATATTTTATATTTTTATACAGCAGCATTTGTCCAAATTTCAATCTTAACCGTTCTATTTCATCAGAAACAATCTTAAAACAGGGTTTAAATACCGAACTTGTCCTTTAAGCAAACTTGCAAACATTTTTCTATTACAAGTTTTCTCAATGGCATGTTTAAATATGCAAATTAGGTATTATCTAATTAAATATACACTAATTTGCATACATTACCAGAAGAGAAATCTGAACATTGGATAAAGCCAGGATCAAAATTCTACTTTGATTTTGTTGACAGTGGCGTTTCTGGATTTCTCTTTTTATTACACCATAAATCAGTAAATACTGTCGACAGACTGATAGAAATACATTTCACCATGTGTTTAG
Organism: Siphateles boraxobius; assembly: GCF_051911475.1. Taxonomy (NCBI): domain Eukaryota; kingdom Metazoa; phylum Chordata; class Actinopteri; order Cypriniformes; family Leuciscidae; genus Siphateles; species Siphateles boraxobius. The sequence goes on along the minus strand of NW_027508717.1, from coordinate 819,284 downwards.
GAATCAAATGTTCTGAAAATCAGGTGAATTATATATAAACAAAGTACCTTCAGAATAAAGATGTGAATAAATCTGCAGAAGTGCAGATTTCTGACTCAAACTCACGGTCTTTAAAGAGATGAGCTGATACTGAAAACCACACACGCAGAGGGATAAAGTGCAATACAATATTTGAATATAAATTTTGGATATCTGGTGTTATAGAAGCAAAATAGATCTTAAAATTGAGCACCAGTGCTTGAAAAAACAATGTTTTGCCTGAGTCTCGCCTTCAATCATTCATGATCATTCTGTCATAATTCAAACCTGTATGAGTTTCTTACGCAGAAGACACTGAAGAGTGTTAGAGTTCAAACACTATTGACTTTTATTGCATGGATAAACATTTCTATTTTATGTTCAACGACCAAAACGAGAGTTTTTCCTTTATAACCAAAAAACAACCAAAGCACATCATATGAAGAAAGTTTGTGACGGCGTGTGGAAAGTTATAAATGTTTATTGTCTCGTAGAGATCAACTGAAACTGCATTAGGAGATTCTCACAGGCTTGCGGATGAATATTACATTTCTGGAAAAGTCAATAGAGGACCTTGTGATTAAAGTGAATAAATATTCTCGACCCTCAAAGCGATCTCAAATCCTGCATTTCTCAAACGCTTTTCTGAGTTTTTGTATTTGTTATTGACAGGATAATGCTGACGCACACTATTCTGCCCCGTGGCTTTATATGAAAGTGAATGTGTGTGAACAGAGAAACTCGTGAACGGCTTTATTAACTTCACCTCGTCTGTCGCACTATATCTGCACTATTCATTTGAGATTTGATTGATCTCTGTATATTTCAGTAATGTTGGAATACAAACTTACTGCAAAAATTGCTTTTCTTACTCTGTATTTTTGTCTTGTTTCTAGTCCAAATATAAAAATGATTAAATTAAGATGCATTTACAAAAGTAGTAAAATGCCATAAGATATTATGTCTTGTTTTATGGGGGGGAAATCAAAATGAAGTTATTGAGTTGTTGCTTAAAGATAAATAATGTTAATTCAAACAGAAAAAATATTATTTTTCTGACCTGATTGGCAGATAATTTAGCTTTTTTTTAAGCAAAAACTCACTAATTACCCCATAAAACAAGGCATAGTATCTTACGGCATTTTACGACTTTAGTAAATCTTGATTTAAGAATATTTCGATATTTGGACTGGAAACAATACAAAAATACTGAGTGAGAAAAGCTTTGCTTTGTGTTGTTTTGATTTTAAACAACATTTGCCACAGTTGCATTTACACACTGTAAAAGCTGTAAATTATTTTTTATTTATTAACCTTTATTTTACCAGGAAAAGAAGCACATTGAGATTAAGAATCTCTTTTACGAGAGCGTCCTGGCCATATAAGAGATGATAAATAAAAGATGATCAGAGTACGCTTTACAAGACAATATACTAATACTACAACACCTAAAAAAATTGGTGTAGAAACCATATTCATTCAGAAAATGCTAGTAAATTTCACAATTAACTAGAATGTACATTTCCAGAAGAGAGTGTGAAGTGGTGCTTGCAGTGGCAAAACTCGCCACTCGGTTGCTGGAGTGTGGTATACATGACTGCATACGAGCCAACAAACATGTCTGTATGATGTTTTGGTGCTGAGATATGGCTTATTCATGTGTTCAGGTGGTTGCTAGGCGGTTGCTAGGGTATTTTGGGTTGTGGATATGGTGTTGCTAGGCAGTTGCTAGGGTAAATGGCTGAAATAGAATTTTCTCACCAATA